>NW_021320060.1:317063-350992 GCF_001605985.2 Dendrobium catenatum | reverse complement strand
TATATATATATATATATATAATTGATACTAAAAATTGAAATTATGAGATGCACCAAGAGGGGGGGGGGGTGTGAATTGGAAATTTGTTACAATAACAAGAAAATACTAAACATGAGTTCTAATTTTTTTTTTTTTGTTTTTAAATTTTAAACAAGAAAACTAATTGATATGGAGGTGAATGCTTGAAACATAATATAGAACAATGGGTAGTGAAAAATTAACTTGCTCAACAACGATTCACAATGATTTTCACTAAGCAATTTTAACGAAAATAAAATGCAAAACAAGAAAATACTAAACATGAGTTCTAATTTTTTTTTGTTTTTAAATTTTAAACAAGAAAACTAATTGATATGGAGGTGAATGCTTGAAACATAATATAGAACAATGGGTAGTGAAAAATTAACTTGCTCAACAACGATTTCACAATGATTTTCACTAAGCAATTTTAACGAAAATAAAATGCAAAAAGTAAAAAAAGTGCAGTAAGGGAAAAATCACGCCAGAGAATTTATAGTGGTTCAGTCACTTGACCTATGTCCACTTCCCGGAGTCCTCCACTCCTGGAATTTCACTACTAAATAGTAATTCTCCTTTTCCCCCAATAACAAGACAGACAAGCCTTTATAAACCTCACTTTCACCAACCCGGCCTGGCGGAATACCAAGCACTTTGTCACCCTCCTGGCGATGGTAGCATACCTTCTCATTTTTCTCCCTCCTGGAGAAGGCAGAGTACCTTAGTGGACACAAATGTTGAAGAATCTCCCCCTTTGAGAGCCTCCCACAAGATCTTCTCGGGCCATAGAAGGATCAATGTGCAGCAAGCTAGGAGCAACCATGTGATCTCCCTTACACTCCTTCTCCCTCACAAAGCCCACCTTCTCCTTCCTCTCACAAACCCCAAAATTTTCTCAAGAGATCTCTCCCGAGGAATCTCCCTCTAATCACGTTCCCCTCTCTCAAATTCTATATTTCAAAAACAAAAGTTTTGTTATTTAAAACAGGCTCCAAGAAACCCTAAAAATTTCAATTTAGCCATTATGATCATACAGTACGATCCAATATCGTACAATACGATCAGTACAAAATAGCCTTCGTCCTGGTACTATGGATTACGAACAGGCAAAATTTTTTGAATACTATCGTACAGTACGATATAAACTCATACAATATGATATATAAAATCCTTTTGTTTGTACAGGATGATTGTTGGGATGTTGAAAATGCCTCTTTGTACATTATCTAGTATGAACCACTTCGTATAGTACGATTAGCATAAAATCAAGAGATCGTCCGGTATGATGTCGGGATGACCAAAAATAGCCTCGGTTGATCGTACAGTATGAATGATATCGTATAGTATGATAACCATTTAGAAATCAATCCTTGATTTAAGCACTAATTATGGGGTTAATTTAAGTATTCAAAAATCTAATACAGTGCGATATGATCGTACAATACGATCAGTTCAAAATTTATGAATTAAGAACTTACTTAAATTAATCTGGTGGCTAGGATTTTTAATTAGAAATACATCGTATAGTATGATATATATCGTACAACATGACTTGTTTACAGATAGCTGTTTGAGCCATATCATATCGTATAGTAAAATTTAAACTCGTACAATACGATCGACAGAGAAAAAAATTTCCTTCAATTTTAAAATCCTCTCGCCCTGTGTGTATGCATGGTTGCTCAGTCTTGCTTATAATTTGTGACCAGACTCAAGAAAAAATAATAATAATAAATGAAAAATTATAACGTTATAAACTCCAACTCCAACTCCTACACTGCCCAGTCTTGAGTCTTCTTGTTGTCCTGAAGAACTTGCAGTCTCCCTGAAATGTTAGTACTCATAAATAAGAGCAAAAATAAAAAATATTCAATGAATAATAATTCAATCGACATTATTTATCATCATCAAAATCTTAAACTAGGGGTCATGGTTTGCAATAAGCTCCCCCTATTTAATGATGTCAACTAATGTTGTTGTTAAAGAAATTAGCAAAAAAAAATTTGTTGTTTTTTTTAAAATTAAATAAAATAAAAATAGTTGAAATAGAAATAGAAAATGTAATTCATTTGAATTAAAGATAACAAGTTAAACAAGATAAGGCAAGCTAACTAAAGCACACAACAGGATTCTCCCCCTTTTAACATCACCAAAAGGAGGAGGAACAATCAACACTAAGAAAATCAACACAAAATAGATACACGTCAGAAAGTAGGATCCTGATCAGGTTTAGGTGGAGGCTGCTGAAAGTAGTGGTGGATGAACACAAATTATTGATCAATTGAAGTAAAGCATTCTCCAAACCATCGCATGTTGTTCTGGTGTTGTTGATGTTGTTCCTAAATGTGAGCATCCATGCGGCTTTGTAGTTGGTGGTGTTGGTCCTTAGGGTGGTGGCATGCTGTCTTGGTGGAACTGGAGCTCCTGCTGGCGAAGCCTCTCCTTCTTCTTCATCAATATTTGGTTCATCCGGCTCTTTCCCCTGATAAAACAAAACAAGGAAGGAGGCATCCGTATAAAAAATGGGTAGATTATCGGGTTCATCAGGATAGGTTAATTTACATTTGTTTTAAAGAATGTAACCTATGAGGTGGCGAAGGGCTAGATTTTATTTTTTAGGGTTGGTAGGGAGGCGGACTAAGGTCATGTTTTGGATATAATCAATGATCAAATCAGCTTCATCAAATTTGGTGTTTGACATAATAAGATAAGTAACAACAGATAAGATTGGGGTCATGCGGATTCGGTTGCCATCTTTGGGTATGATTGAAGTGCAAAGAATGTGTTGAATAATTCTTGCATTCCGGGTTAGTGACTGAAGAAGAGGTTGGTGTTGGTAAAAAGCGACATTCATAAGGACTAGGTTTCTAGCACTCTGGTCGAATTCATTTGTGAGAAAGGAATCAGCTCTAGGGTCTTAAGTGGATAGCCTAATGTATTGGGCAAGATCTGCCTTAATGATTTCTACGCGTTGTTGGCAGATAAAAGAGGTGAAGTTCAGATTTTCAACATTCATGGTTACGTTGGCTAGGAATTCAAATAAAAGTTCAAAATTATATGGGAAGGCTAGGGTAAGGAGGAATTGCAGAGTGGTAGATGGAATAGACTCATTACCTCAAAATTTAAGGCAGCTTGATTTAGCATCCGAGATGGTATAATTTTGCATGCCTTGTATTTATGGTAGGATTCTTCATCCTTGGCGATTAAGAAACAATAGTTGGGATAGCGAGAGGAAGATGAGCTTCCAAGGACGAGGCGACCGCGCTTGCTAAAGCTTGCCATTAGCAAAAATAGGTGAGAGTGAGGGAGCTGGTTAAAGAGTGAGTGGGATGATCATATGTTCCTTCTGATTTATAGAGTTTTTGGAACATCGTACAGTATGATCTAGGTTTGTACATTATGATTTACAATAAGATCATCTAGACGAATGGTTGGGAAAAGGTGGTCAAATCGTATAGTACAATACATATCGTACAGTATGATATGAAGGAATTCTATTCGTCCCGAGGGTCGTCGTTCGACCTTTGACAAAAAGTGTCGTCGTTCGACCTTTGACAAAAAGCGTCGTACAGGACAAACAGGTGTTCGTACAGTATGAACGACAATTATATCATACCGACCCACTTAAAGTCGTCCTCTTCTGTTTTGCTGATGAGGATCGTATAGTACGAAGAGGATATATCGTACAGTACAAAGTGCAATAATATTATACCAAACAACTTAAATTCTTAATTTATTTTTATTGTTTTTTTAATTATTATGCATTAATATCTATGACACCAAGTCTTGTCCTCAAAGTGCTAAAGATGTCCTAGGTTAGTGGTTTCATGAAAATGTCTACCAATTGATCTCCTATAGCTATGTGATGTAAATTTATATCTCCTTTATCTACATGGTCTCATATGAAGTGATGTCTGATATCTATGTGTTTTGTTATGGAGTGTTGAGTTAGATTTTTAGAAATGCATATTGCACTTGTGTTGTAGTACATGATTGGAATGATTCCTATGGGTAATCCAAGATTAAGAAGTTATTGTTTCAACCATAGTACTTGTGCAACACAACTTCCTACTATAAGCCTCAGCCATTGAGAGGGCTACTAAATTTTTCTTCCTACTAGACAAAGAAACTAATGATTGTCCTATAAATTGGCAGGTGTCATATGTACTTTTTCTATTTACCCTACATCCTACAAAGTTAGAATCTGAGTACTCTAAGATTTCAAAAGAAGTGATGTCCCTAGGATACCAAATTCCTAAGTTCGGGGTGCCTAGTAGATATCTAAGGATTCTCTTGACCGCAATTAAGTGAGACTCTTTAGGATCAGCTTAAAAACGAGTATAGAGCCACACACTAAATATTATGTATGATCTACTAGCAGTTAAGTAGAGGAGAGATCCGATTATTCCTTTATATATTTTTTTGGTCTACTTATTTTCCATTCATGACATAGTCTAGTTGAATCGTAGAGCTCATTGAAGTGTTCATGGGCTTAGAACTCCATTTCATATTTTTTCAGAATTTCCTTAATGTATTTTGTTTGGCTAAAAAATGTTCCACTTTCCATTTGTTTTATACTAAAACTAAGACAATAATTAAGCTCTCCCATCATGCTCATTTCAAACTCATTACTCATTACTTTTGAGAATTCATCACATAAATTTTTATCTGAAGATCCAAATAGAATGTCATCCACATAAATCTAAACAATGAGAATTTCATCTTTAATCTTTTCTAAAAAGAGTGTGGTATCCTTCCCTTAACAAATCCTCTATCTAGTAAGAATGAGCTAAGTCTTTCGTACCAGGCTCTAGGTGCTTATTTTAACCCATATAGTGCATTTTTTATTTTAATACATGGTTTGGAAATTGTGAACTTTCAAATCTATGAGTTTGCTCAGCGTAAACATCCTCTTTGATTTCCCCATTCAGAAAAGCACTCTTTATATCCATTTGATATAGTTTAAAACTTTTGAAGAAAGCAAAGTCTAAGAGCACCCTTATGGCTTCTAGTCTAGCTACTGGGGAAAGGTTTCTTCAAAGTATATGTCTTCAACCTGGCTATACCCCTTGGCTACTGGTCTGACTTTATTTCTTACTATAATTCCTGAATCATTCACCTTATTTTTAAAGACCCATTTTGTTCCAACTACACTTTTCTCTTTAGGTCTCTCGACTAGTTCCCAAACATCATTTCTGATGAATTGATTCAAGTCTTCTTACATTGCTAGGATCCAAAATTCATCTCCTAACACATGATCTATATTTGTGAGTTCTACCATAGAGATGATTGCAGAATAACTAACCTCCTTCCTCAGTCAATGCCTAGTTCTCACACCTTCCGATGGGTCTCCTAAAATTAATTTTGTAGGATAACTAGAAGAATATCTCCATTCTCTAGGTAAGTCTTCCAGAGGTTTTACCCTTTCTCTTATGGTCATAGTTTCTACTCCCTAAATTGCTTCTACTTCATCTTCTTCAATTTTAGATTCAAAGGACTTATCTGATTCATCAAACACTGCATGGTTGGACTCTTCTACTATTAGGGTTCTCTTATTGAAGATTCTATAGGCCTTACTTACAGATGAATAACCTAAGAAGACACTCCATCACACTTGGGATCAAATTTTCCTAAGAGAAGTTTGCCATTAATTAAGATAAAGTACTTGCAACCAAAGACATATAAGTGTGAAAGATTCGGTATCCAACCCTTAAGGAGTTCATAAGCAGTTTAATTCATCTTCGATCTAATGTTCACCCTATTTAAGACATAACACGCCGTGTTTACCGCTTCTGCCCAAAAATATCTTGGAAGGGTGTACTCAGCTAACATTGCCCTAATCCAGATTTGTAAAACTCCCATCAATCCAGATCTTCACACTGATAGCATGGACTTATTATTTAAATTCTTGGGGAAATCAATTTCTAAGTTGGCAACTGAAGCCACACTTCAAATATAAAACTAGGTTGCTTATTGGAAATGGATAAAAAAGGCAAAGTTACTTTCTCGTGTTGAGGGATTTTGGTGGAAATTATTCAATAATGCAATACCAACTTCTGATTTCCTTTGCTATAGAAGATTGAAAATGCACAATAGTTGTCCAAGGAATTGTAATATGTAAGAAGATGTTGAGCATGTGGTTACTAAATGTAAAAAGCTAGACTGTATTTTCAAAATCTAAAAAAGTGGGGTTTTGAATTTCTCATATTCAATTCAATGGAAGATTGCTTTGATTGGATCTCTATACAGACCTATTGGACTATCAATTTATTTTGCAATGTAATATACTTTTCATGGAAAGGTAAGAACAAGCTTGTCCACGAAGGAAATGATCACCCTCCTCTTTTCATTACTTCCGAAGCTCTCAGCTTAGCTTCATATTCAGCAAACTATTCTGGCTTTAAATCGAGTAAACGGGTTGCTAATCAGCATCACTTACTGTTGGATAACCATTGGCATCCCCCTCCACTCGACTAGATAAAGGTAAATGTAGATGCATCTTTACTCAAGACATTAACTACAAGCCATTCTAGCAATCAAAGGAGTAGTCAAAGATTGGATGCATAACTACAAAGGGATCGTAATTGAAAGTGATAACTCCATCATCATCAATCTATTATAAATGGTCTTCTACAAAGCTAAATATGATTTGGAACTTCCTTTTAAAGATTTTCATAATGTTATTTTCAATTGTATTGATAGGAAATGCAATAAATTAGCGGATCTATATGCTAATTATGCAACCTTTAGCGCTTTCATTTGGGATGACTTAGTGCTTTATAAGGTCCCTCGTTACTTTATTCCATATTAAAGGAGGAATCTAATGGCATTGGACAGACTTTTCATTTTTGATATTTTTAATAATATATAATGCAAATGTTGCATTTTCCTCAAAAAAAAAGCTAACATTGCCCTAGTAGCTTCTATCGAGGTTCTATTCTTTCTTTCTATTATTCCATTTTGCTGAGGAGTTCTAGGGGCTGAGAAATTATGCTCTATTTTTATCTCTTGACAAAATGATTCAAATTTTTCATTTTGAAAAGCTCCACCGTGATCACTATGGATTGTTGAGATTTCACATCCTAATTTCGTTCAATCCAAGTGGAGAAAATCTTAAATTCCTCAAACGACTCATTCTTGTGTGCTAAGAATCTTACCCAAGTGAATCTAGTGAAGTCATCTACAATTACATATCCATAATTTTTTTCAAAACTAGGCTAGCTGTGCTAACGGGTCCAAATAAGTCCATGTAAAGAATTTCTAGTGGCCTAGATGTGTTCACATCTACTATTGAATGAAAAGATGATTTTATTTATTTTCCTAGTTGGCAGGCATCACATAGATGGTCCTTATCGAAGTACGCCTCTAACTAGGTTTTTCTGAGTGATATTTCTAAGTGTTTTCATACTAGTATGACATAGTCTCCTATGCAATAGCCACGAGTCATCTATTATTATTTTTAAACAAAGTGAATTTGAATTTTCAATGCAATTAAGGTCTAACATGTAAACATTGTTCATACATTTTTCTTTTAAAACAAGTTTATCATTTAAACTAATCAAACATTTGTTAAAAAGAAATTTTATGTTAAAACCTTTATCACATAATTGACTAATGCTTAAAAAGTTATGCTTTAAACCACCAACTAATAAAACATTCTCAATTAAAAAATTCTTAACATTTCCAACAATACCTGAGCCCGCCACTTTTTTAGTGGTGTTGTCTCCCAATATTACTTTGCCTCTAGTCCTGGTCTCCAGTATAATGAACTTGTTCATGTCTCCAGTCATATCTCACGAGCAGCCACTGTCCAGGTACCACATGCTCTTACTAGGTCTTTTGTTAAAACATCCCTATAATGTCATTCAAGGGTTAGATATTTTGGAACCCAAGTGAGTTTGGGTTCCTCCTTATGCTTGCATGAATGGGATGTATGCATGTTATGCTTTGATGAATGCAATTTAGGTATCCAAACTAGGTGTGTCCTACGATGAATCGTGCACGTGCAGGCTATGTGACCTAGCATGCCACAAGAGAATCACCTAACATCGAAAAATGGGTTCACTAACCAATATGGGTGGTAATGCTTCTTCCTAAAGTTGTGTGATACATGCAATATCGGGGGTTTGAATGATTCATACTATTGTGATTGATTGCAAAATTCTTTAAGTGAAGGTGGTTTTTTATATTCAAAAATTCATTTGCATGTTTAAGATTTGCATTCTCAAATTTCAAATGATGTTCAGTGCTATCTAACTCCCATGCAAGTTCCTCTAATCTCTTATACTTTGTTTCTAATTCAACATGCAATGTTTTCAAGATTTTATGTGCATTAGTTAATTCAATATGCTTCTTATTTAATGCATCAAACTCATCAAGAAGGGATATATGATCTCTATCTAAATCAGAATTTTCTTTAACTAAGTTAGCATGCACAGTTTGTAAAGTACTAAACTCAATAATAAGACTTGCATGCATTTTGTTTAATTTCCTATACGAGTCATGGATTTTCTCAGAAATAAGCAGCAAATCTTCATATGAAAGTTAACATACCTCATCTTGATCCAATTGATCAATATTATCGTTAGCCATTAGACACAAATTTGTTACATCCTCCTCTGCTTCTTCTTATGAAGATTCTGAAGAAGAGTCAGCCCAAAATGCCTTTTGTGTCTTCATCTTTCCTTTCTCATGTTTAGCTTTCTCCTCGCCTTTTTCCTTAGTTGGTTGACTCTTTAAGTTGGGGCAATCAGCTCGGAGGTGACCTGGTTTTTTGCACTCAAAACAAATCGTGTTAGATGAAACTTTAGTAGTTTTCGAGCTTTTACCTTTATTCCAATTATTCTGATGATGCATTTGTTTTCTTTTCAAAAAGTTCTTGAATAGTCGGGTCATCAAGGCTATATCATCTTCTTCCTTTGCTGTAGAACTTTTACTTTTTGAGTTGTTTACTTTCAATGCCACCGCCCGCTCCTCATTCTTTTCACCTGCATCACTTTGCCTTTGACTCACTCCTTGCTCATATGTAATGAGTGACCCAAGCAAATTGTCAATTGAATAAATATTTAAAGCTTTAGAATCAGTGATTATAGTAATTTTAGCATCATAGGAAAAAAGGTAAGCATCTAAAAATCTTATTAACTTTTTTGGAATTTGAAATTTCTATACTTAAAGCATGCAAGGATGTCACTATTTGGGTGAACCTAGTGTACATGTCAGATATTATTTCGCTAGGTTTCATACATAAGAGTTCATAATCATGCAATAGAATGTTAAGTCTAGACTATTTAACCTTACTAGTTCCTTCGTACGTGATACACAGTCTATCCCAAATCTCCTTACCACTATCCCAGGTAGATACTCTCATGTACTCCTCTGATGTCAATGCACAAAAGAAATATTTTAAACACTTTGTATTTAATTGCGCTAAATCCCTATCCGCATTGCTCCATTCACTAAAAGATACTTGAGTTTTCAAACCATTCACAATTTTAAATGGTGCAATGTATCCTTCTTTAACCAACATCCACATACGATGATCTATAGACTATAAAAAAGTAGACATTTTAATTTTCCAGAATCAAAAGGGATATTGTCAAATAGAGGTGGACGGGTTCTTGAATAACCCTTCGTATTATTACGATTACTAAAATGAGACATGATCAATTTTTCAAGGTTTCCTAAAACACTATTTTTCAAACCTTGCTCTGATACCAATTGAAATTACGAGATGCGCCAAAAGGGGGTGGGGGTGAATTGGAAATTTGTTGCAATGATAAGATAATCCTAAACAGGAGTTCTAATTTTTTGTGTTTTTAAATTTTAAACAAGAAAACAAATTAATACGGAGGCGAATGCTTGAAACACAATTTTCAATAATAAGTAGTGAAAAATTAACTTTCTACACAACGATTTTCACCAAGCAATTTTAACAAAAATAAAATGCAAAAAGTAAATAAAGTGCAGTAAGGGAAAAATCACACCAAAGAATTTATAGTGGTTCGGTCACTTGACCTACATCCACTCCCTAGAGTCCTTCACTCCAGGAATTTCACTACTAAACAATAATTCTCCTTTTAACCCCATATAAAGGCGGAGAAGCCTTTACAAACCTCACTTTCACTAACCCGGCGTGGCGAAGTGCCAAGCGCTTTGTCACCCTCCTAGCGAAGGCAATGTACCTTCTCATTTTTCTCCCTCTTGGAGAATGTAGAGTACCATAGAGGACACTGATGTAGAAGAATCTCCCTCTTAGAGAGCCTCCCACAAGATCTTCTCGGGCCATAGGAGGAGAATGTGAAAGTTCGTTAGGGATGTTAGGCCTTATAGAATTGGCCCAAGGCTAAATAAAGAGAGTGGTGAATTGGTTAAAGAAGAACCTATTAAGCAAAGTACAAACCAAAATCACCACAAATAAAAACCAATGATGAAATTAAATGCGGAAGCAATAATAAGAAAAGAACACACCGAATTTATAGTGGTTCGGTCAAACCTTGACCTACATCCACTCCTTGGAGGCACCCTCCAAGTATTGCACTAACTAAGTGTCTCTCCTTTAGCCCCCACAGCTAGGCGGAGAAGCCCTTACAAAATCACTTCCACCATCCCAGTGTGCGGCGGAGTCGCCGGTGTCTTGACACATAAAGAGATCTTTTTTGTGAATCTTCCCTGAACATACCTTTGAATCCGACAGTATTCCAGGTGTGACTTGTCGAGCAACCGTGTGGAATCTCCCCCACTCCCTTGAGCCCCACTCAAGGATCTTCTCCTCTCTCAAATCCACCTTCCTACTCCCTTTCCATGCTCTCTCTTCAAGACTCCCCCAAGAACGAAGCTACAATGGCTGCCAAAGACACTTTACAAAGTGTCATAAAAGCTTAAATAGAAGCTCTCAAAATGACTCATTAATGCAATTATGTTCGCTGTTATCTATATGACGCAAGTAACACATTCAGCTCTTCAGCCTGGAGATTTTGGGACGATCAGAAGAAATTGGTTACATTGTCCTGCCGATCCGTAATTGTCCCAGGCCGATTAGTTTAAAATCGATTAATTGACCAGAGCATCGCCCTGAATTCGAGCTGTCCGATCGTAAATCTCCAGGACATCTCCCGGCCGATCATACGATCCCGGAGATGTGATCAATATCAATCAACTATAATGCTTTCCAAAGATACCAGATCAATTTAGGCATAATTGAATTAGATCGTCCTGGACGATAGGAATATCGTCCTGGCCGATAGGAATATCGTCCTGGCCGATTTCCTAAAACAAAGAATACCTAAACTGATTATGGTGGCTGATTCTTTCTGAATTAAGACTATCATCCTAGCCGATACAGGTACCGTCCAGGCCGATACAGGTATCATCCAGTCCGATCAGCTAATGACGGCTGCCTTAATAAGGATATCATAATTAGGTTTTCTATTTTTGGACAGATCGTCCAGGACGATATAAATATCGTCCCGGACGATGTTACCAAAAATAGAAATCTTTAAGGGAACAACAGAGAATCTTCCAAGTTACAAATCATCCGGTGCCACACCAAATACAACAAACTCAAGAAATAAAAAAGAGTACAAACTGACTCAGACCTAGTCTACCCAATCTTGAGCTGATTCCAAATTGCAGTTCGATCGTGTGAACCTGAAATATCAGTACATAAGGCAGTCGTAGAGAAATAGGAATGTTTGCTATCATCAAAATCATAAACCATTGATCCGCAATAGAACGTACAACAAGCTAGGAGCAATCGTGTGATCTCCCTCACACTTCTTCTCCCTCATAAAGCCCACCTTCTCCTTCCTCTCACAAAACACAAAATCTTCTCAAGAGCTCTCTCCCAAAGAATCTCACTCTAATCACATTCCCCTCTCTCAGATTCTCTATTTCAAAATTAAAAGTTTTGATATTTAAAATAGGCTCCAAGAAACCCTAAAAATTTTAATTTACCTTTATGATCGTACAGTACGATCAAATATCATACAGTACTATTAATACAAAATATCCTTCGTTCTGGTACGAAGGAATACAAATAGGAAATTTTTTTTTAATACTATCATACAGTATGATATAAACTTGTATAATGTGATATATAAAATCCTTTTGTTCGTACAAGACAATTATTGGGATGACTAAAACTCATCTTTGTACATCATCTTGTACGAACCACTTTGTATAGTACGATTAGCAAAAAACCAAGGGATCGACCTGTACGATGTCCAAATCGATTGAAAATAGCCTCAATTGATCATACAATACGTACGGTGTCATACAATATGATAACCAATCATAAATTAATCCTTGATTTATGCACTTATCATGGGGTTAATTTAAGTAAGTATTAAAAAATCTCGTACAATGTGATATGATCGTATAGTACGATCAGCTCAAAATTTAAGAATTAAGAACTTATTTAAATTAATCGGCGGCTAGGGTTTTTAAATTAGAAACACATAATACAGTACGATATATATCATACAATACGATATATATCATATAGTATGACTTATTTATAGATAGTCATTTGAGCCAGAACAGATTGTATAGTACAATTTAAACTCGTACAGTACGATCAACAAAAAAAATTTTCCTTCATTTTTAAAACCCTCTCTCCATATATGTGTGGATGGTTGCTCAGTCTTCCATACAATTTAAGAAAAAATAATAATAAATGAAAAACTATAATGTTATAAACTCTAACTCTTACTCTACCCAGTCTTGAGTCTTTTTGTTGTTCTGCGTAACTTGTTTTCTCCCTGAAATTTTGGTACTTACAGATAAGAGCAGAAATCAAAAATATTCAATGAATAACAATTCAATCGATATTATTTGTCAACATCAAATCTCATACTAAGGGTCATGGTTTACAACAATTTTCTCCTATTTGATGATGTCAAATAATATTGTTGTTAAAGAAATTAGCAAAGAATTTTTTGTTTTTCTTTTTGTTGTTGTTTTTTTTAATTAAATAAAACAAAAAAGAGAGAAACAAAAATAGAAAATGCAATTCATTTTGAATTAAAGATATTAAGATAAATAAGACAAGGCAAGCTAACTAAAGCACACAATAAGATTCTCCCCCTTTTGACATCTCCAAAAAGAGGAGGAACAATCAACACTAAGAAAAACAACACAAAACAGATACACGTTAGACAGTAGGAGCCTGATCAGGTGGAGGTTGCTGAAAGTAGTGGTGGATGGACATGAATTGTTGATCAATTAAAGTAAAGCGTTCTCCAAACCATTGTAAGTCATCCTGGTGTTATTGATGTTGTTCCTAGATGTGAGCATCTAGGAGGCTTTATAGTTGGTGGTGCAGGTCCTCGGAGTGGTGCATGCCATCTAGGTGGAACTAGATCTCCTGTTGGAGCAACCTCTCCTTCTTCATCATCAAAATCTGGTTCATCCAGCTCTTGCCCCTAATGAAACAAAATATGAAAGGAGGCATCCATATAGAAAATGGGTAGATTCTCAAGTTCACCAAGATAGGTTAATTGATATAAAATAAATATATTTGTTAGGTTAAGTAAAAGAGAATATACGTACGTGTCACCATCAGGTGCAATCAACCATCTACCATCTGTCTCCTGCTCCGGTGCAGTTGGGGTCGAAGGTCCACCTGTAGCTGGCTGAGGGGGTGGTGGGGGATAGTATGGTGGAACATATGGTGGATATGGATACGTAGGAGGGGAACCATAAGATAAAGGTGTGTAGTAAGGGTAGAAAGGGGTACTCTGTGTGGTTTCTGGTGAAGGAAATCAGGGGTCTGGTGAGTAGAACTACGGGCTACAAGCCCTAGGAGTGGGTAAAGGTGTAGTAGGCTAACTATGAGTGGTAGGCTGACTATGAGTGGTAGGCTAACTATAAGGTGTAGGCTGACTTTGTGTGGTAGGCTGAGATGAAGTGGTCCCCTCAGTACGTATAGGCCTAGATGGTCTAGCTGTAGTGATCTTCTTGCTGCGCCTATTAAAAATATTTTTGATCAATCCTCTATTAGGCTCTTTACTTGAAGCCATCTGCACAAAAAAAAGAAATATTAAAAATATGAATTATAATATAAATATAATATAAAATAACATAGTAATTAAATAAATGCAGTGCACCAATAATAAAATAAAATTACCTTATGTTAACTCATCATTTATTGATTCACTTTCATTTGATGATACATTTCTAGCACTATCAGATTCCTCATGACTTTTCTCTATGGTTAAATCTATATCCTCTAACTGCAACTCGCTATCATTAATTCGAATTTATTCATCCACATTGATATGAAGATTTTTTAAATTTGACATAAACTCTTCTTGATGTGATGATTGTATTGAAGTGGTTTTCTCAATTACTCCCCTTGGTTTTGTCTTCATAACTACAAGCCAATCCTGTTTGCCTAGTAATCCGCTTAGATAGTTAGCATAATAAACTTGGCTTGCCTGACTAGCAATGATGAATGGGTCAAACTTTACATATATCCTGCCCAGCTTTATTTCTATTATACAGTAAATCAAATGTACTCTTGTGCTTCTATTTTGTACTTGATCAAACCAATCATAATTGAATAGATACATAATATTCCTATGACTGGGATATTTCACCTCTAATATTTCTTATAATATCCCGTAGTACTTAGAATCAACCTCTATATTAGTGTTCCCTCTTACACATACACCAGAATTTTCTATCTTCTTACCTTCACACCAATTTTTTGCTTGAAATTTATAACCATTAACCAAAAATATTTGATAACATTTAGCTAATCTATTTTGTCCCTAAGCTAGATCAACTTGCCCTTGATAATGTGAATCACTATCTTTAATGTGAACCTTTATATGATGAAGATTATATTATTAGCATACTTATTGCATGCAGTGCTAACTAATTAAGATAAATTATTCAAAATGAATAGTCGAGAAATTTACCGTATTTTTAAACCAAGTAATAAATTCTTTCTTTACTATCTTCTAGACTTTCCTGGTTCTGATGTACTTAAACTATCAATGAACCTCCTACAAACTATAGGGTTTACAACAAAGTTAAGAATAATAAATATATTAATAAACTAACTCATACTTACTCGAGATACAGCTCAATTTCAACACAGATAAGTAAGATATGCAATATGACAGTTGTTATCTCCTTATCGATCAAATAGCACACGGTGCTAACGCCTACGGGTTCACCACTTCCACTGAATATAGATATATTAGAGGATTTAACAACATTTTGAGGTACAGTACTTCTACCTGATTGAGACATTGTTTCAAAGTAATATGAACAAAACTGAGTTTTCTCATACAATAAATATGCTTCACAGATAGAGCCTTTGAAATGTGCTTTATTCTTAGCAATCTTTTTAAGTTTATTTAAATATCTCTCAAAATGATACATCCACCGATACTGAATAGGTCTGTCGACTATAGCCTCATATGGTAAATGCACTAGTAGATGCTCCATAGAGTCAAAAAATTCTGGAGGATATATTTTCTCAAGTTGACATAGAATGAAAGGAATTTGTTGCTCCATTAGAATCAAGTTCTCTATATTTAGTTTAGAAGAGCATAAATCTTTGATGAAGACACTTAGCTTGATCAAGTGCTTTAAAATTTGATTTTGTAGATAACTAAAAGTAGTTGATAGTAGACATTGCATGAAGATACAATAATCATGACTTTTCAATCCAAATAATCTCCCTAATCTAATGTCTTCACCCATTCACAAATTGCTCGTCTTTGCTCTAAAGTTAATCTGAATGGAGCTTTTTATTTGAGAAGTTTTTCACCTCCACCATCCTTTAATTCTAATGCTTTCATCCTACAAAACTCCTTTAAGTCCATCCTTATTTCTATATTTTCTTTAGATTTATCTTTGATGTCTATTACTGTATTAAAAATATTATCAAAAATATTTTTTTCTACATGCATGACATCCAAATTATGTCTAATCAGGTTTATTCTCCAATATGACAATGACCATAAAATACTTTTCTTGGTCCAATTATGGTTGACACCATATCCTGGCAATTTATACTCAGCTAATATTATAGAATTCATTATTATTGGCATGAACCTTACTCTTTTAAATATTTTTTCACTACTTAATCTTGGAGGAGGTTGAAACATCACCATTTTATTTTTAGTAAAGATATCTTTATTTCGCCTAAAAGGATGACTTGGATATAAAAACATGCGATGACAATCAAACCAAGTGTTCTTCCTTCCATACTTTAAAGTGAATGATTTTATATGTTCCATATAATATGGATAAGCTAACTTGCCTGAAGTGTTCTAACTTGAGAGCATACCATATGCAGGAAAGTCACCAATTGTCAAAAGTAATGTTTTCCTCATTATGAAGTTCTATTTGGTGGAGATATCATATGTACTTACTCACTCTTCTCATAATAAACTTAAATCATTAATTAACGATTATAAAAATACATCAATCTTTACTTTTGGATTATGTGGCCCTAGAATGATAAGTGTTAGAAACATATAAAGAGTAGTCATACACAACTATGGAGGAATATTGTAAGGAGTGAGTATTACGGGCCAACATGAGTAAGGTTAAGCAGACTGACTGAACGGAGTAAAACTATATGCGTATAAATCTAATCTTACATTTCTTGGTTTTGCCATGAATGTGGGATGTATATGATCAAAGTGTCTTCAAGTCTCTGCTTATGATGGATGTGTAATAAGACTTTTTTGTGGAATGTGATCATTATGACATTTCATATGTGTAGTAGATCTCATATATGTATATAACTATTGTAGTATAAGAATTATTGGTAAGTAAAACATCCTACTGATAGGTAGTCCCTTCTGCTTTCTTTTATTTCTAGATTTTGGTTTAAAACTTGGTGCATTGTAATGACGGTATGCAATATCTGATAAATCATCTTAAAAGTATAACATGCATCCATTGACATAATAATCTAACTTTGTGTATGTAAAACCAAGTTTGAAAACTAACTTCTTTGTCCGATATAGATATGTAGGAATTATATTATATGTTGGAATGGTTTCCTTAAGCAGTCCAATGAATTGATTAAAACATTCATGAGCAACATTATATTCTACCTTGATGCATAACATCTTCACAATAACGGATAACTTTGAGTGAGAGGTGAACCACTTCCATATTGGTTGTTGGATAGCATGCAACAAATCATAAAAATTATGTGCATCCTTATTTAGTAACTTTTATGTATATTGCTCAGCTCGTATTCCAATTGCATCATGAACTAATTCCTTAAGATTTGGTCATATATTTTCATCCTCAGCTATATTGTTACTTGTAGATGGACCGCATTGAGAATCAAAATGTGGCTCATACTCACCATGAGAAGTCCAATACCAATACCATGGCATGAATCCTCTGTGATACAAATTAATAATTACATCATCTGGTCTTAGGTGCACTAAATTTTTATGTTTAGAACATGGACATAGAAACATTCCATCTAATATGAAGTTGGGTAGTTATTTCGCTGTCTAAATAAAAATGTTCATCCCATTAATGAATTCATCTGTTAATGTCTTTCATCCTTGTGCTAATCGATTATACATCCAACTTCTTTGATTTCTAATATCCATAACCTACATATAATATGGAGCAGATAATTAATGGATTATAATGATTTTGTGACAATGGTCAGATAAAAATTATTGGTAGACGTAAGTCGAGTAATGGATGTTAGATAATGTAAATAAGGAGATGACAATAATTGGCAATAAGATAACTTGACTATGATCCTTCTGACTTCCATCACCTGTCAACTCTCTGTATAACCACAAATGCTTAATTATGTTTAGAAAATTTTAATTATTATAAATATGGGTTTAAAATTAGCTACTCAATTCATCATCAAATAAGACAACATGAAATTTAACTTTAACGATAATCTTAGAAGTTGAAGTAACATTATTCATAGTCAAATGTTTATTTATCTCACATCAAATTGTGTAAACAATGACTATGAAAGTAAGAAAGTAAAATCTTTTAATAATCTTATATTGTTAGTGGTTGAAATAAAGAGAACATGTTGAATAGTTGATTCAAATAATAAATAATAACTAATCAAAGTAAAGTAAGTTTCTAATCAGCCTCTTAGAGAAAAGAACACCCAAAAAAGATCCAGAATTAATTTTGGGTGCCTCATTATATAGAGTATAATGAGAGGTAGTCGCAACACCTAACACCTTAAATATTTTCAAACACTAAATATAAGCCAATCAATAAAACAAAAATTACTTAATTGAGCAATATTTAAAATAGAGTAGATTATGATAATAGGATAGTTGTCAAACAAAGCCTCATCAACTTTAGCATTACATAACATAATATCACCCTCCCATATAATATTATCAAGTTTGGCCAGATAAGAATACATAAAATAACATCTTAATAGTCATTATTGGAAGAGACTAACGAGTGGAGTAATCTCCAATTACCATTCAAGGCAATGTTATTTCATTTAGATGAAGAAGATAGCATCGGCATCTTATAATTGTTATGATCAAATCTTTAACATAGAGATTTTAACAAACTAAGGATCAAAATATAAGAATAAAGAAGAACATCTCAACAATCTTCTCAATAGGTCTAGTCCTTCATCTATCTCTCTACTCGTATCAACATGAATAATATCATCAGCGAAAGCAAATACCAAGGCACATCCTCTCTTGCAAATGTCTAAAACAAAAAAATATGAAACTTATGGGGAAACTTACGGTGGATTTTCCCAAAAATGGAGTCCTTTCACCGGCAATAGAGGCGGTGAGCATCGGTGAAATCTCATGGTATTCTAGAAGGGGAAACACTGGGGCGACAAAGGCGAGTTATGGTGGGGCGATGCTGGGGTGATGAAGATGAGAAAAAACCTAAAATAAAATGGTGTAACAAAATGGTAAGCTAGACGAGCTCAGGTTGGAAATAGGGCTTTCGCCGACAGATTTTTTGGCAGATAAGACACCGAAAGCCTTTCTCATATTTTTTGCGACAGTAATATTTCATTGGGTTTAAAATGATCGGCGTCTAATCCATCAGTAATTTTGCTGGCAATTTTCGATGCAAAATGTGTTGCATTATATAATATGCATTCAGATTATGACATATACACCAGCATAATCGGCATAAAAAAATACCGATGGATAATTTGCCGGTAATCCCACCGTAATAGTTCCATCACATACGACGTTGGAAAAAATGTTCTCGTAACTGACATATATAGATATGCCAAAATCTTCGATGGTAATCTCATGTTTTCCTATATTGTAGCCTCGATTTCATCTGAAAGCTGCCCATAATGTGATCAGACCCTCACTGACTTTGGCTGCCAAACATACACTATTTGCTGCCATCAGTTTCCTTTTCTCACCGCTTATAGTAATAGAAGGCCGTCACCTCTGATAAGAGAAGGTATCTTTGTATATGCTTTTTTGCTTTTGTTATGGATGTTCTAACTAGACATTTGCAAGAGAATGAACCTTGGTGTATGATTTTCATTTTATTATGGATGTTCTCACTAGACATTTATAAGAGAATGTATCTCGGTGTATGCTTTGCTATATGGGCTAAAAGTGATTTTTCTAATTTGCAGTATTGAGCCAACAATGGTTTGTGGACATCAAACTACCCCTCCATCGAAGAGGCAACTAGTTATGAATAAGTGTGAAATACAAAGTTCTATGCATCATAATCGATTATTAGCCATAATTTAACAATAAGGGCCTCATATTTAGACACATTGTTTGTTGTAGGAAGTTTAGTCAAACTCCATATTCGAGGTTACTTTGTTATTGGGAGATCAACAAAATTTTAGCACCGGTGCCAGAACTCCCAGAAGCTCCACCAACACATATGGTCCAACACGTGGAAAAAGGAGAAGTAGCAAGTGGTTAATTAGAGATTGGAATGGTGCACTCGACCACAAAATCTACCAGTACTGGAGACTTGATATCAGGCCTAGGCAAGTAGAGGATGTCAAATTCTCCTAGCTCCACTAATCACTTGATTAATCTTGCACATGCCTTAGGCTTTTTGAGAATACTTTTCAGTGGTAGATTTGTATAGATCCCAATTATATGGGCCTGAAAGTATGGGTACAGATTTCTGGCTGAGTACACTAATGCAAATTCTATTTAATTTGCTAGTGAATAGTGTCCTTCTATTTCAGATAAAATTTTACTGGCATAATAGATAGGACATTATACAACATTCTCATCTCAGATGAAGATGGAATTGATAGCATAGGTAAAAACAACCAGATACAAGTATAATTTTTCTACTTGTATTGGTTTAGAAAGTAGGGGCAAAGATACCAAATAATTTTGTAGTTGTTATAAGGCTTCTTGATATTCATGAGTTCATTAGAGTTCTGAGCTGCAAAAACCTCTGAGTAACTTTAAGAAAGAAAGATATTTTACCCCTTAGCGTGCTAAGAAATGAGATAGATCTGTAGTCCTTCTATTTAGTATCTGGTCTTTCTTGATATTCCTTAGGGGTACCGTACCTCTTGGGGCCCTAATCTTCTCAATATTTGCCTTGATCCTGTGGTGGGTAACCATGAACCCTAGAAATTTTTTGGAGGCTACTACAAATGCATACATGGAGGGATTGAGATGCATGTTCTAGGTTCAAAGGAGATAATAGCATTATTCTAAGTAAGAGATATACTGAGATTTTTCAAGATTTTTTACTAGCATATCATCTACATATACCTCCATAATACTCCCTATAAGATTTTTAAATATATTATTCATGAGGCGTTGATACGTGGCTCCAGCATTCTTGAGTTCAAATGACATGACCTAATAGAATTATAGTCTATTATAAGTCTAAAAAGTAGTTCCTTCTTAATATAAGGGATTTATGTTTATCTTGCTGTAGATAGAGTAGGCTACCTTGAAGCTCAACATTTGGTGCCCAGACATGACATCTACTAGTTAGTCAACATAAGGGAACATAAAATAATCCTTCAAGTAAGCTTTATTAAGGTCCATATAGTCAACACACATCCTTCAAACTCTGATAGATTCTTAACCATGAAGACACTTGCTAGCCATGGGGAATAGTGTACCTCTCGTATAAATCCATCTTCCAAGACTTATCAAGTTCCTTCTTGATTGCTTGTTGGAGATGTGGCGCAAAATTCTATTTCTTTTGGATTACTAGCTTGCATGTTGGGTTGACTTTGAGGGAGTGCATGATTACTTCAATGTTAATTCGAAGCATATCGAATGGACTCTATGCAAACACATATGGGTTTGTATGTAGAAAATCTACGTATATTTTCTTTTCTTCATTTGAGAGAAGAGATACAATTTCCACTATCCTTGAAGGGTATTCTTCTGATATCGATATGAAAGTAAGGTCTTCTATAGGAGAAGCCCGTTGAGGGATATCCTCATTCCTGAGATTGAAATCCTCGATGCTTAGGGTAACTAATGGGTGTGGTTGAACCTGCCTAAGATAGAAGGATTGCACTACTTGTTGATCTCCATATACTATATCGACCTCCATCAAAGTGAGAAGCTTTAGTTTAAGGTGAGGGATGGAGGCAATAATCCCAAAGAATAATTGGAGTAGCCTTCCAAAGGTAGTGTTATATTCTTATTATGACTTTACCATAATGAATTAGATAGAATATCTAGCTTGTCTGAAAAATTCTCTAAGTACAATTAGGAAATTGATTGTTCCTTCCACCTCTACAAGTCAAGCTAGAGTTTTTCTCTAGCTAGGCTCATATTGAGAAAGATGGAGTAAAATAAGACATCCAATAAGCTCCCATTGTCGACCAAGATCTTCTTGACATTGTAGAATGAGTCATAAATCCCCGCACTAATCACAAGTGGGTCTTGGATGAGGCTTTTTTATTTACTCTAAATCAGACCCATCAAAATTAATGTAGTGATCAGTGCGAGACATATTTGGTGTTGGCTCCGTTCTTCCTATAATTGAGCCTTGATTAGGTAATGATGGACCCCTAGAAATGGTTTTAATTTCACTAATTATTTGGAAATTATTCAACGGTTGCTTTTGCTGTTGAATTTACCCCCAGCAAGACCAACCTTATTATTTGTATGTGGGTTTTGAATGAACTATTGGAGACATCCTTATCGAATTAGCCTCTCAATTTCATCCTTGAGTTATCTCCATGCTTTAGTAGTGTTTCCATGGATATGGTGGAAGTGATAATATTACTCATGATTTCTAACATTGGACTTCAAAGGATTCGACCACTTAATATTCTTATGATCTCAAATAACTATCAATATATTTTCTTGAAATATGTTAAGTGGCATATACTTCTTTTGTTGATGAGTCTCTCATCACGGTTGTGAGGGTTGAGGGGGAAAGTTAGAATTTCCTTGCTTCTTTCACTGTGAGGATGGATTATCCATCCTTGATGCACTTTTTTGCTTTCTGTTTGTTTTCTCAAACTGCTTTTTATGAACATTAAGGATTTATTAGTAGAGATTTGTGCCTCTACATAATGGATCAGGTCAGTATATAAATGAAATGTGTCTCGCATGAGTGTTGAGCAAAAGGGTTTGGGATGAAGCCTTCTAAGAAAAACTCCTTTCAGCAATTCATGATCCACCCCTCAAGTTTGTCAAGCTTTAGTAGAAGATCTTTGAAAGTATTCTTTGACTGACTCACATTCACTCTAGTGTATTCCTGAGATGAGGGAAGAATCTTTAACTATTCTCTAATTTGCAACAAATTATTCGACGGACACTTAGGCCAATTTGATGAACATAGGAATTGGTCTGATTGGAAGCAAATAGAATTATGTTCTAGATTTCCCTTTGAGGGTGGAAGTCAAAATCTAGTAGAGAAGTACATTTGAGGCTCGCTGGATATGCATTATAGTATTATAGTGATCGATATGCTCGTACGGGTAGATGTCCTATCGTAGGAATTGATGCTCGATAATTTAAATCCTACAAGAATGGGGTGTTGAAGGATGGCTTCTGTCAGGGGTGATAACTCCTAGAAGTCCCACTAACAAAGTGATTATCTTAAACATCCCATGGGAAACTCTTCTCAGATAAATTTTTATAGTTTATGCTGTATAGCGTTGCGAGGGAGCTCAATAATGTGTGGTCGGGTTAAGTACTCATGGACCTCTGGAGGAATGCGAGGTTTTCAACCTACGCACAAAGGATGAGTAGAGCTTCCTATGTCAGTAAGTTCATTGTCTTGACGTGATGAAGGATGCATCCCTGACTAGGGAAGATGGATATCTTTAAGATGACATTCAGATCAAACACCCTTGGCTAGCGATGGATCTCAAGGGAGAAGAATATCTTCATATGGTGCTAACATCGATTTTCAAGTCTCCCTCATGAGTTAAAGGATCTCATTATGAGATTCTTCTATCTTTTGGATTTGATCTTATAGGGATGGTCTTGATGTCCCTTACCCGATAGGATTTCATCCACCATGGTGAAAAGAGGCAGACGCCTTACATCCCTAGTTCATGGGTTGATTCTTGTATTATTGTGAGTTTAAGAGGGAGGCTTCCAAGATGTCATTGTTATGCCTGTTGTCCATAGAAGTGGTGCTTAGGATAGTGGGTTGGAGTTTCCCATAGATGGCATCAAACTATTACATGCTAGAATATATGTGGTGATAGAGTTAGAATTTTATATCTCAATGTTGTATAAATGTCTAACACACAAATAGAGAACAAAAGATTTTTTACATGGAAAACCCTGAAAAGGGGAAAAACTATGGGTCACGCCCAATTGAAATGATTATACTAGTGTTTGATTAGATTACAGTTGACTGAATCATCCTTGAAGATGATCAGATTACAATAATTAAATATTTTATTGAAATCTAGTGACAAATAGAGGTAAGCTCAAGGTCTGATGATGTTCGGTCGGGCAAAAGACTAGCGTAAGTTGGTGGTCTAATGGAAGTTTGAGCATTTGTCAGCATTCCTACAGAAGTCTAACGTCAGTTGGTGGTCCGATGGAAGATCAAATTCAGTCAGTGGTCTCGTATAAGTTTGGGCATCATTCGATGGTATGTCAAAAGTTCGACGTCAGTCGGTGGTCCGATAGAAGTCTTAGCATTAGTCAGAGGTCCAGTGGAAGTGCGGGCATCAGTCGGTGGTTTGGCAAAAGTCTAGGCATCAGTTGGTGGTCCTGCGAAAGTGCAATGTCAAATGGTGGTCCGGCAGAAGTTTGGGCATTAGTCAGTGGTCCAGAGGAAATCCGGCGTTAGTCGATGGTCCAACAGGATTTTTGTGGTGGTCAAGGAGTGGCAAGGACAATCTCTGATCTATCATCTTGCATCCTTGCTTGGGGTCCCCTTTCATGAGAAGTGAGGGTCTATTTATAGATTTATGAGAGTGGAATGACTAATAAATAGGAGAAAGATCAAGTGTAAATTAGGAGTGGTTTGAAGGGAAGGCTGATGTTGATTCCCTTGATCATGGGTCATTTACTGGATATTTCAATGTCTTAATGAAATCAAAATTTATTGATTCTCGACTCATTGGATTTGTCTCATTGAGCCGCTTGATTAGATTATATGTATATTAAGTTTGGAAACTATTTATTAATCCAAATTATGGTTTGAGCCTTTCAAATATGCTTTGGGTCTTTGATTTGGACTCATTTGGGCTCGGAGTGAGTAGAATTTGTTGTCATTGAGTTTGTATTTTTGAGATGTTCATTTATACTATAAGTTTGCTAAAATCAGATTACAGATGGTCCCGAATTTAATTTTTGAAGTTTCAACCATGAGTTTGCCTCGAGATTCATGCTTGATTAAGATAACTCATTGGTGATATATAAATTCTATTGTTATTCTTATTTTATTTTTTTAAATTTAATTTTAAATTAATCAATAGGATATAAATTTAATTTTTTATTTTAAATTTTAATTTATCATGTTTATTTAAATTTAAATTAATTAGAAAAGATGTATAAATCAAGAGTTTTGAGGAATCTAATAAGCGTGTTTTACGAATTGTATTTTGATGGAGCAGCATCCTCCCAATGAGGCAATGCACATAAATATTCTATTCCCGAAAAAGTTAAAATTGACATAATTTTCATAACACCATATAGGGGAATGATACATTTTTTATGATTTATCAGAGCCTTGCAAAAATAAAGAGGCTGAGTATGAAGCTTTGATAACTAGTTTAAAAGATGCAATACTGATGGACATAAAAGAAACTAAAACCTTTGGTGTTATTTGTTGGTTCTCTACAAGATTGCAGAAATATATAAGTTTTGGAATCCAATACTCCTAAAGTACCATCAGTACATAAATCACTTGCTCGAGCAAATTTCTAATGTAATTATATATAAATCCCCTATGGAAGCAATTCTGTGGCGGATGCATTTGTAACTTGCAAAGGAATTTGTCAGTTCATTTTGTTTCCTATTATATCACTATCAATTAAGTCAAAGGTTTTATTTTAAATTATTTGATGTTATTTGTTAGACATTTTTCTTCAAAAAAAAAAAAAAATTTTGGCTGATAGTTGAAGATCATTAAAGTCCACATATTGTTTATTCATGAAGGTGGAATGTTTTTTATGCATACCAACATTGGTTACTACGACCAGGCACTGATCTTTTGTATTTTTATCGTTATTGTCAAACAATGTGCAATTATATCATTACATATGGTCATTGAAAAATAAAACTACATTCTCTTACCATTTTATATAATCCAGCTCCTGAACTCTCATCAATTCAAAGGGGGAGATAATATGTTTTTCGCCAGCTTCTTATGTGCAGTAACTCTTCTCCTTGTTTGGTTGATTCATTGGAATCAATGGAGAAATCCGAGATGTAATAATGTAATATGTAATAATGTAATTAGATACAAATTTTATTGGAGTGGGCTTCAAAATAGTTTAAATTATTTTAAAATATTTTGACATAGCAGATTTGGTCTGGTCTTTAAGACAAGTTTATTCGGCATGCAATTTGCTGTTTCTACTGACCTAGAGCTCAACTATTTTGTACTTGAACAAGAGGGGAAAATATTTAAGAGTTTCTACCCAAAAACTTTCATTGAGTTATTCGGCTTAGAAGATATTAATGACCAGAAAGATGCTAAGTCAAGGTACCTGAAGAGCATAATCGTTAAGGTTTTGGGTCCTGAGAACCTCAAGGAGAAACTCCTGTGTAATATGGATGAAGAAATTCGTAAGCGTCTCTGTTTGTGGTCTGCTAAAGAATCCATAATTGACCTCAAAGATTCAATCTCAACTGTAAGTTGATGAAAAATAATTTAGCTATGTTTCGACGCTTTATGTTCTTCATTTTTCTTAACTCAATGGTCAATGTATTTGTAGCTTTTCTTCGATGTCATAGCCAAGACTTTGATAAGCTATGATCCTTCAACAACAACAATAGACTTAATGAGATATCTTAAAGTTTTTATAAGCTCAGTGTTCTCCTTTCCATTTAACTTTCCTGGAACTGCTTATCATAGGAGTTTGCAGGCAAGCTAGTTACTAACTTTTTTATCTGACAATTATATGTTTTAGTATATTATCCTTGATGTTAGTTTATATTAATGTACACAGGGGCGGAAGATTGTGATGAATTTGCTGAAAACTTTACTTTCAGAGAGGATGAAATCACCAAGAAAAGAAAGCAAGGATTTTCTCGATCTTTTAGTTGACGAACTCGGGAAAGAAAACTCCATGTTAACAGAGAAATCAGCTTTAAATTTAATATTTGTTCTTCTAATTGCAAGCTTTGTGTCAAGTTCTCAAACAATTTCTCTTGCTACTAAGTTTCTCAGTGAGGATCCAAAAATTTTGAAAGATCTAACCGTTAGTTTTCCTACTCATGAGCTGAATATTTACATATTAGTCCATACTATTTAGTTTATTTTAGCTATTAATACGTAATATATATATATATATATATATGATGAATGATTAAATCATAGGATGAGCATGAACAAGTTCTTAAAAATCGGGACGAATCGCACTCCCAAATCTCATGGGAAGAATACAAATCAATGAGCTTCACGCAATAGGTGGGCTAATTAAGTTTTCCTGATTCTATTTGATGGACGATAGTTGTATAAATTTATATAAATATATTCTCTCTCTCTCTCTCTCTCATTGATTTTAATCATATTTACAGGCTATCAAAGAGGCAGGAAGGCTAGCAAATATTGTACCCGCAAGTTTTTGTAAAACTACCAAGGATTTTGTAATAAATGGTAAAAATTTAGCCATCAAAATAAATAAATAAATTATTTTTTTTCTTTGTCGTATACCATGTTTGTTATTGACTACTATTCTTTTTTAGTTTGTGATAATCCTACAATCCAGGATAATATAATTCCAAAAGATTGGATTGTCATGATTTATCAACCAGCAACACACTTAAATCCTCACATACCGCATCCACTAACCTTCAATCCTAGTAGATGGAAGGTGATGAATAGACTTGCAATTTTCATTGAATAAGTCCCAAATGGGAGAGATTTTTATGTGCGGAGTCTGGACCCAGAGAACCCTTCGGTAGTGTGACTTTAAATAGTAAAAGTACAATTACTGTTCATAGTCACAAAACCGAACAATTTTTTGGGTCTGGACTCCACACGTAATAATCTCTCCACTAATGGATAAGACTCCATTGGATGTTTACATGATTTAACTATGATCTAACTGAATGATTAATTGGTTTGAATTTTAGGGAAAACCTGAATCAAATTGCGGAGAGAAGAACTACTTAGTTTTTGGTGGAGGGATTAGGTATTGTGTTGGTGCTGAATTTAGCAAAATGGAGATGGCTATTTTTCTCCATTACTTTGTTACTAAGTGCAAGTGATTTCTTTGATAAAGCAGTAGCATTACCCCTATTATTATTAGCTCCATCATGTTGTTAATTAACTACTTTGTTGTTTTAATATGCTTAGGTGGAAGGATGTTAAAGGTGGAAATATAGTATGCTCTCCTAGTTTAGAGTTTCCTGATGGCTATCACATCCAAGTTATGCCTAAAAATGTTCGAGTATTATAGATTAATAGTGCACGCTTTTAATAAGAATAATGTTTTCATTTGTGGAAATATTTCTATATTTTGTGGGTTTTGTATGAAACTATAAATACATGAGATGTTTGCTATAAGAGTTTATGTTGAGTACATTATTATTTGTGAGATAAATTTGGCGATTCTTCCCTCTCTCTCTCTCTCTCTCTCTCTCTCTCTTTATATATATATATATACTCTTTTGATAAGATTATTCTTTGTTGCGTCTTATTTTCTTGATTTGTTTTAATTTATTTTATTCCTCGGCTTATTGCATTTCATTACTTCTCATGTAGTTTTATAATTTATTTTCTAAGAGTTTAAGTCTTCGTAGCTATTTATAATGATCTTTGGTTGTGATCAAACCCTCTTTGATATATTTTGGTAAAAATAAATTTAACTATGAAGATTATGCCACAACCAAGAGGTTTGACGGTGTTGAATTGGGTAATTTTTAAAATATTTTTAAATACATATTTAATTTCAAAATATAAATATTGCTTCTTTTCTCCAAAGTTAGATACATTGCCACCAAAATATCCATGGTTGGGTATGAAAATCAAGGCATGTTTGAGTTCAAAATTTCCAAAAATAATAAAATTCAAGCCATTAAAATTAATACTATTTTTTAGCAAACTGAATGTCTCGACACAACAAACTCAATGATACAAAAACTCATCCAATCCAAACCCAAATGAGCTCAAATCAAGGGCTTGAAACTTAATTAGAAACTTCAAAACATTAATTAGATAATCAAATTATATCAAAATTTTATATGCTTATAGTTAAATCTACTGGCTCGATGAGACAAATCTAATAAATCTAAGATAACCTAAATATAATAACATTAAGGCACTTAAATATTTTACAAACTCTTTATGATTAAGCGGATCAATATGGGTCATCCGATGGAGAAATTATTACATGCAGAGTCCAGATGACATCCAGACTTTAATAAGAATAGGCCACATCACACATACACTATGTATAATTTATACACATACTGTGTGTAAAATTTATATAGGTTGTGTACAGGCTGGCTTGGCTTATTCTAATTTGAGTCCAGACGCAAACTATGTGTGGACTCCGCACGTAATAATTTCTCCATCCGATAAAGTGTTCTAAATTTTGACTATATTTATGAACATATCACTCCCCAAAATCTAAATATAGACCCCACTTTCTATATAGGTGAGGAGCTTAGAGGAGGATCTTGAAACTGGACCTTGAACTATCTCTTAAGATTTAAGAGAGCTTTGAGGCTCTAAGAATCCTGGATTAGTTATCTATTAAGCAAAAATTATAATGCACTTTTATTGTGATAAATTCTATTAAAGATGTGTATTTTTGTTGATGTTGTAAATGAATGTCTTAGGAAAAGGAGCAAAAATTATAAATTTAAGAACTAGCACTGCGGTGCCTGTTAAGAAAGTTGATACTTAGCTTTGTAAGATTTACATTCTTGCAACTTGTATGTTTTGATGATTTCAAATATTATTGTTTTGATTATTATATTCTCCTAACACATTTTGGAAGAATTACTTTTGCTCTTATGTGTACTAACTTTTTAGGAAAATCATACTCCAGATTATTGAAGACTTCAAATCAAGATCTGCTTATAATATTTTATAACTTGGAGTATGTATTTTTCTTTTACTTGAGTCTGAGAGAGTGTGATTATAATGAAGTAACTTAGCACACACATACACACCGTGGGAGATCTTTAAAATTCACAATTTTAATATACTAATCATATAGGACGAACCATGTTCGTATGGGATGATCAGCTCAGTTATACTCCTCAAAGAGCAATGGAATGAATAGAGGGTGTAAAAAAATTTTCTAAGTCTTAATCCTCCAGACAATATAACTTGTTCGTCATAGGACGATGTCCTCTAGAATCTCTTTTTGAACTATTCGTCTAGACAAATTATCCTATTCCCTCAGGACGATGTCCTTTCGAATCACATTTTGAACTCTTCATCCAGATGAATTATCCTATTCATACCTGGATGATGTCCTCTAGAATCTCACTTTGAACTATTCGTCCAGACAAATTATCTTGTTTGCCCCTGGAAGATGTCCTATGGAATCTCACTTTGAACTATTCGTCTAGACAAATTATCCTGTTCGTCACAGGACGATGTCCTCTGGAATCTTATTTTGAACTATTTATCTAAACGAATTAACATCTTTGTCCTTGGATGATGTGCTCTATTCTTATAACTTGTGATATGTCCTGCATTTTCATCCCAATAAACATTGTGAATAACAGTTCATACCGGATGAACCGTGATCGTACGGGATGATGATTGGGTATGAAGGCAGTTTGTACCAGTGCACATTGAGGTCGTACGCAATAGTTTTTACACTGTTCGTACGTACGAAATTGGATCATACTGGACAAGCATGAACGTACAGAATTGAAATTTTATAATTTTTGAATGATTTTCGTGTCTTTCTTATAAAAGGGACACTTAAAACTATCAAGCAATCTTTTTGTTTATTAGTCTTCATGCATACTGAAGGGAGATTTAAGGAGAGAGTGAGAGAGAGTGTTTTAAGGAAAGTTCTTACTACTGAAGCGTAAAGGGTTCACTTGATTACTCAAAGGTAAGGATCTTCATTTTTGAATTGTGATTACTTCACTCTTTTCTCTTGTCCTTATAGATTTCTTGTGACAAGATCTTTCAAGGAGATCCAGTTCTCTGTCTACACTCGAGGAGTGTGAACAGCCCAAAGGTTCTCTGTCTACACTTGGAGAGTGTGAACATCCAAAGGGTTCTCTGCCTACACTTGGAGAGTGTGAAAGGACTAAGGTTCTCTACCTACACTTGAAGAGTGTGAACAGCCGACGGTTCTCTACCAACACTTGGACCCCCCCCCCCTCTCCTAGTTAGCCTTTTGGGACATAAGCTTAGGTCTAACAACCTAATTCATAATTAACAAGTTTTAACAAGTGGTATCATAGCATAGTTTCAAAATTATAAGTTTAAACTATTTTTTGATTAAAGGCCATGGCTACATTTAGAAACCGAAATACACTTGAAGGATATTCGATCACAAGACATCCTTTGTTTGATAATATCCCTTTTCATTTTTGGAAAACATTCATGTCTACATTTTTACAGTCACTTGATTATCGCATGTAGATTTTAGTACATGAAGGGTATACAAAATCAACTAGACTAGTTAATGGCATTAGAGTAAAAACACCCTTTGTGGACTGGACAGTAGAAGAACGTGATTTAACACAACTAAATGCTAAATATTTAAATAATTTCTTTTATGCACTTAAATCAACAGATTACATGTGGGTTTTTACTTGCAAGAATGAAAAGGATATATGGGATAGACTTTGTATAACATATGAAGGGACTAATAAAGTTAAATAATCCAGACTTAATATCATGTTGCATGACTATAAATTACTTCGTATGAAACCTAATGAATCCATTTCTGACATGTACACAAGATTCTCTCAAATAGTCACATCTTTACATGCATTGGGTAGGAAATTAACGAACATTGAAATGGTTAATAAGATACTTTGTTGTTTGCCTACTATATATGATGCTAAAATAACTATGATTATAGAGTCTAAAGGTTTAAATGTTTACTTTATTGACAATCTTCTCGGATCACTAATTGCTTACGATCAAGGAGTGAGTCAAAGAAAGATTGATGCAGGTGAACCACGAAGAGAGAAGAATATTGCACTGAAAGTGGAGGAGTCAGAGAGTGATCTATCACAACCTGAGGATGAAGATGACATTGCACTAACGACTAGACAGTTCAGAAGCTTTCTGACGAGGAAGCAAAAGAGACGCTAGCAATGGAATTGAGGTAAGTTCAATAGGAATGTTAAGGTTTCAAATGATATTATCTACTATGAGTGCAGGAAACCTGGACACATTAAATTAGACTGCCCAAAACTCAAAGCCACTCCTATCAAGGAGAAGGTAGAGGAGAAACCAATAGTAAAGAAGGGCAAGAAGAAATTCTAAAAAGCTTTCTAGGCGGACTCAGCTTCAGACTCGTTAGAAATTGAAAAGGAAGAAGAAGTCACCAATCTATGCCTGATGGCCGATAATCTTGATTAGTCAGATCAAGAAGAGGTATGTGACTTGACTTAAAATAAACTTTTAGAAGTTTCTGAATACATACATGTTACATATAGAAAGTTAAAGAAAATGCATGCTAGTCTGAACTTAGTGTTACATGAACTGCAAAGAGAATAAGAGATCCTTAGAAAAGATCATGCTTTAATTGATAACAACCATATGAAATTACTTGATGAGTTTGATGATTTGAATAAGAACCATGAAAATTTAAAATCATCCTATGCAGAATTTGAAAAAGAATTTAAAGATTTTAAGGATGAATCTGAGAGCAAAATTTATCGGATAAATTATACAAATCGTATATTTGAAGATATGAATTCATTTTATAAACTAAAGATAAAAGCTCTCGAGGATAATAGGATACCCCCAAGACTTGAATATTTTACTAATCCTATTTTGTATCCTAAATTTATGCAATCCATGAATAGATAGAAAAACTATAAAAAATTAAGAAACCCATTTCCTGAAATCAAATGCTTTAATTGTGGATTATTTGGACATATAGTATACACCTATACATTAGATAAGAAAACTCATTTGGTATGAAGACCTAAGATGCATAAACCTAGATATAATATACATGCATCTGTTTATAATTTATAAAAAGGTGAACCCAAACTTGTTTGGTTTCCCAGGTCTAACGTTTGATATTTTTACATGATCGCTCTCACACAAGGCCTCATGAGAGCATATGATACTTGGACAGCGGTTTCTCAAAGCATATGACTAGAGATACTGCATAATTCATAATGTTTGATATTTTTTAATAGAAAATATTTTGTTAGTAGAAGGCTTAAAGCATAATCTTCTGAGTATCAGTCAGCTATGTAATAAAGGTTATTGTGTAAAAAATTTTCCTACTAGCTGCATATTAAGCATGAATGGTACTGATGTTTTGAATGGTATTAGGGTAAACAATGTGTATATTCTAGACTTGAATTGTATCAAAACTCCAACTGCTTTTTGTTTAAAAACTATTTTTGATGAGTCATGGCTTTGATATAGGAGACTTTGTCACTCTAGCATGAAAAATCTTAGGAGGATTACACAAAAGAACCTAGTGAAAGGTATACCAAAATTATACTTTACTAAGGACCACCTTTATGATGCTTGTCAATTAGGAAAATAGGTGAAGTCATATTTTTAGTCCAATAAGAATCTTAGAACTAGTAAACCATTGGAGATTTTACATATGAATCTTTTTGGACCAGTCGGAACTATAAGTTTAGGAGGGAAGGTATACAGATTTGTAGTTATGGATGTTTTTTTCAAATTCACATGGGTTAGATTTCTATACCATAAGAGTGAATTATTTGAAGAATTTAGAAATTTTTTGATTTGGATTCAAAGGAAACTAGGATGCGAGATTTTGAAAATTGAAAGTGATCATAGAGGAGAATTTGAAAATAAAAAATTTGAGAAATTTTGTAAGGAGAAAGGGATTGATCACAATTTTCTTTAGTTAGAACCCCTCAGCAGAATGGAGTAGTCGAAAGGAAAAATAGTAATTGAAACCGCTGGAGCCATGTTGGCAGAATATTCACTTCCTAAATATTTTTGGGCTGAGGCGGTTAGCACAGCATGTTATGTTCTGAATAGGATGAATATTATATCAAACTTAAATAAAACACCCTATGAGTTACTAAAGGGAAGAACACATAATTTTTCACATTTGTATGTCTTTGGATGTAAGGTGTTCATACATAATAATGGAAAATATGCCTTAGGAAAATTTGATCCAAAATCAGATGAAG
>NW_021320060.1:300091-316359 GCF_001605985.2 Dendrobium catenatum | reverse complement strand
AAATTGAGGAGGGTATATTTCTTAGTTAGTCAAAGTATGTTAAGGACATCCTCAAAAAGTATGAAATGGAGAATGCTAAACCTGTTAGTACACCTATGAGTTCCTCAGTTCAGTTGGATAAGGACCCTAAGGGAAAATCTATTGATCAAAAGAAATTTAGGGAGATAATTGGATCTTTGCTTTACTTGATAGCTAGCCGACCCGATATTATGTTCAATGTTTGTTTATGTGCTAGATTTAAATCAAATCCAAAAGAATTACATTTGATAGCAGTGAAAAGGATTTTAAGGTATCTCTTGGGAACTCAGAACTTAGGAATTTGGTATCCTAAGTTTAGCACTTCATTTGAAATAATTGAATATTAAAATTCAGACTTTGCAGATTATAGAGTTGATAGAAATAGCACTTTTGGAATATGCCAATTTATTGGAAATTCTTTAGTCTCTTGGTCCAGTGGAAAATAGAATTCTGTAGCCCTATCTTCTGTTGAAGTTGAATACATTGCCTTACGAAGTTGTGTGGCACAAGTACTTCGGTTGAAATAATAGTTGATTGATTTAGAATTAACAATAGGCACTATTCCCATTTATTTTGATAACACTAGTGTGATTTGCATTTCTAAAAAACCTATTCAACATATAAGAACCAAACATATAGACATCAAGCATCATTTCATAAGGGATCATGTATCCAAAGGAGAAATTGAACTACTTTATGTTTCAACTGAAAATCAATTTGCATATATTTTTACAAAACTACTAGCCTTTGATACTTTTAGTACATTAAGAATAAGGCTTGGTGTGATTGATTTGAATACTTAAATTAAGGTTTCTGCAACATTGATATGTGTTTTGTTAGTGTTTTTTATTTTATTTTATGATATTTTCATATGTGTTGTTCAGTTTTTGTTCGTGTTTATTTTTTAATTTTCTTTTTTGATTGTTATAAATACTTTTCACATCAAAATTTCTATTTTTGAGTAATGGTATAAAAATTTTTCTATGACAATGGTCTGTACGAAATTAATTTCGTTCGGGATGAATCGTGTAGCGTATTAACTATTGATTCGAACATTTTGCATGCAATTTTTTTCAATTTTCAATACAGTTCGTCTGTATGATTGTGACCATCGTCTGGATGATATGTATTCAATTGTATGTACACATGTAGACGGTTATACGGAAAAGTTCAGTTTTTTATTTATGATCATACGTATGAACATTCAGTTTGTACATACGAACAAGTGGCAATTCAATGTGGGGGACGTTTCAAACTGTCATAAAAATGATCTTAATTAACTGATCATCCCGAATGAACACCTGTTTGTTTGTACAATCGTTTGGTCAAAAGTTTGTACGAAAGGATGCCTCGTAACTTGCATGTTTACAAAAAATTGTTTCATTTTGGGACTCATTCATTCGTCCATATGAAATAAATTTTTGTACGTATGAACCCAATATCGTACGGGACAAAATTATTTCCATTCGTATGAAAGTTCATTTTTTCCTTAAATTGAAAGGTTTAGAACTCAAACTTCATTCACTTCAAAAACCTTCTCAATCTTCTAATCTTCTTGATCTTCTCCATGGCTAGTTCAAGCAAAAGAGTTAAGCAAGTGAAGTAACTAACTAGGCGACCTCCCTCTAGAAATTCAGGAGAGAAACTTTCTGTCCATAGAAAATGAGGAGTCTTTTAATAGGTTCGTATCCGGAAAAATCACCCCCTCTAGAGTCCTTCTCCAAGAACAACTCACATTTAAAGCGATGGACCTTTTTGCTTCTACCTAGTTTACTCTTATTCAGACTCTAATCCACTTCTTCAACAAGGAAACATTTCACTACTTACTTGAAAACATGTCTTTTAATTCTGACCAAAGTGTGATTAAATCTTATATTTTTTAAGAAGAAGGTAGATATAACAAAAGAAGATTTGGGGATATTTATAAACTTAAGGACTCAAGGGATTAGAGCCCATACTTTGACCTCTTCTTCCAACTATGACTGGATTGCAATAAATCAAGTTCTTAGAGAGATTAGAGAAGTAGGTCATATACCTAAGGTGACCACTCTTAACCGAAATGACCGAATCATCCAGCATGTTCTTTATACTTCCATTATTCCTAAAGATGGTGATCGAGTAAATATTTCCTGTTCTTTCCACAGTAACATATCTGATTATGACTAACCAATAGATAAAGCCCAACTGATCATTGACTACATGTACAGACTTTCTGAGATTGGCCATGTCTCCCATAAGACAAAGAAGAATATAGCCTTAGAACATCTTGTGACCTACATTTTAGAAAAGAAGTATGAATTAATTCATCCTGTTTAAAATGTAAAGGAGCCTATCTACTATAATGATGGATCATTCCGAGCAATCTTTAATAGAGATCCACATGTAGTAAGTAGTGACACTGAGGATGAAAGGAGAAGACCTCCACCTACACCTGCTGGTGGACAAAACTATTAGGTTATGGTCTAGCACTTTGATCGTCTTGAGAGTCATTTTGATCAACTTTTGATCAAATTGAAACTCATCTTCAATAGCAGGACTATCAATATCAGCAGGATATGGGCTGGGTTAGAGGTCAAATTGAATTTGTCAACATGAATATAGCTCTGATGAATAACTATTTTAATATTTTCAACCAACCACCTCCTCTAGATCAGGGCCCTTCAGAGTGATGATTATACTTCCTTCATTCTTCTCTCTACCTGTGATGACTTGATGTGATGAGATGTTATGTGTTGTTTTTGTTTATGTTTTTATGTTTTTATATTTTTATGTTATGTAATGTGATATATTAGTTTTCATGTTTTTGTGTTAAAAGTGTCTTTGTATTGATATCAACCATGCTCAATGTATTATCTTTAACCCTTGATATCAATAAAATTTATCCTATCTTGTTTTAGTGTTTTTTATTTCTTTTCAGAAATGTGTGTTAGTTTATATGATTATCCTTAAATATTGATCTAACAAGTGTTATATATTAAAATGCAATACAAAATTGAATTCATTAGAAAATCTAATTTTTCAAAAATTTAAGTTGTGTTATAACTCATTCTAGCTAAGAATATCAATCTCATATCTCTTATTAGACTAATATAATTTTAATATTATTATTACAAATTTATTTTTTTCTCTTTTTAATATAAATATCATTGTACTTCGAAAAATTTGATATTTTAGATTATTTTATTTTTGAAAGATCAAATGAATACTTGGAAATGTATAAATATGAAAAAATTAAAAGAATGCGCAATGGCTCGCAATTTAAAAAATGGAAAACACAAGTTGTGCCACAAATATTGAAAAGATACGCAAAGCGTCACAAGTATATGTTCTTTCCTCAATCTTTTAATCTTCAAATTCAAATTAATCTTTTGTCCAATTTTATTGTGTATTAAAATTTGAAATTTACAAATATTTAATTCATCTACTTTGCAATAATTTTGCTTATCTCATTGCCTAAACTGATTCATGCTCTTAATATTTTTTCTTATTTATGTTATATATATACTTAAATTATATGAATCATTCTATTTCTCTAATGACATTTTATTTTAGTTGCATAAATAACTCAATCTTTTTCAGGATCAACTATTATAAGCTTCTCATATGACTCATTACATTTCTGGATTGCTTTGGTTTGTTTCTTTCTTCTTCTCTTTTTGCTGTTGTCAAAAGGGGCGAAAAATATTGTTTGAAGAATTTTTGTTTGAAGTGTTTTGACGTGTTGTTGTTGTTAGTGTTTTTTGTGAGTTTTGTGTTCGTATTTTATTTATTTTGAGATTTCAGTGTGATTATTCTTGTGTGTGTCAAAAACTTTAAAATTAAAAATTTAAAATAATTTTTTTTTTAAAAAAAAAAGATTGTGATTAGTTCAACAATCATGCCCCTTATTCTCATATGCTTATTTAATTCAGGGGGAATTTATGAGAAACTTATGAATTTCAAATATACAAAAATAATAATTATTTTGTCATCATAAAAAAGAGGGAGTTTGTTGAGAGAGTTGCTACTTAGCTTTGCAGGATTTACATTCTTGCAACTTGTATGTTTTGATGATTCCAAATATTATTGTTTTGATTATTATCTTCTCCTAACACATTTTGGAAGAATTGTTTTTGCTCTTGTGTGTACTAAATTTTCAAGAAAATCATACTCCAGATTATTGAAGACTTCAAATCAAGATCTGCTTATAATATTTTGTAACTTGGAGTCTGTATTTTCTTTTACTTGAGTCTGAGAGCGTGTGATTGTAATTAAGTAACATAGCACACACACACACACTGGAGGAGAGCTTTAAAATTCATAATTTTAATATACTGATCGTAAAGGATGAACCATGTTCGTACAGGACGATCAGCTCAGTTATACTCATTGAAGAGCAACGGAATGAATAGAGGGTGTGAAAAATTTTTCTAAGTCTTAATCGTCAAGACAATTTAACCTATTCGTCTCAGGACGATGTCCTCTAGAATCTCATTTTGAAATATTTATCCAGACAAATTATCATGTTTGTCCCATGACCATATCCTCTGGAATCTCATTTTGAACTATTCGTCCAGACAAATTATCTTGTTCGTACCTGGACGATGTCATCTAGGATCTCACTTTGAACTATTTGTCTAGATGAATTATCCTATTCGTATCTGGATGATGTCCTATAAAATCTCACTTTGAACTATTCGTCCAGATGAATTATCCTTTTCATCCCAGGACGATGCCCTCTGGAATCTCATTTTGAACTATTCGTCTAGACGAATTGACCTCTTCGTCCTAGGATAATGTCCTATGTTCTTGGAACTTGTGATCTGTTCTGCATTTTCATTCCAACGAACCTTGGGAATAACAGTTTGCACCAGACGAATCATGATCGTATGGGACGATGATCAGGTATGAAGGCAGTTCATACCAAAACACATTGAGGTCGTACGCAACAGTTTTTACACTGTTCTTATGTGCAAAATTGGATCGTACGGGACAATCATGAACTTACAGAATTGAAATTTTACAATTTTTGAACAGTTTTTCATGTCTTTCTTATAAAAGGGTCACTTAAAACTATTAATCAATCTTTTTGCCTATTAGTCTTCGTGTATACTGAAGGGAGATTAAAGGAGAGAGTGATTTAAGGAGGGCTTTTACTACTGGAGCATGAAGGGTTTACTTGATTACTCAAAGGTAAGGATCTCAATTTATGAATTGTGATTACTTCACTATTTTCTCTTGTCCTTCTAGATTTCTCGTGAGAAGATCTTTCAAGGAGATCTGGTTCTCTGCCGACACTCGAGGAGTGTGAATAGCTGAAAGGTTCTCTACCTCCACTTGGAGAGTGTGAACAGCCGAAGGGTTCTCTGCCTATACTTGGAGAGTGTGAAAGGATGAAGGTTCTCTGCCTACACTTAGAGAGTGTGAATAGCCGACGGTTCTCTGCCAACACTTGGAGGGTGTAAAAGGATGACAGTTCTCTGCCGCACTTGGTAGTGGTGGAAGAAAGTTTTATTGAAGGCTTGTCCTCCTTGCTATGGGGGAAAAAGGAGAGACACGTGTGGTAATAGTGCAATACCTAAAGTGGGAGACTCCAAGGAGTGGATGTAGGTCGTGTTTGACCGAACCACTATAAATCTTGTGTCTTTTACTTTTTGTTATTTTTTACTTTACTGTTTTTGTTATTTGTGGTTGAAAAATCATTTTTAAAATTTCACTAAAACTTTAATCGATTTAAAAGAGGAAGAATTTGTTAAATTACCAATTCACACCCCCTCTTAGTTAGCCTTTTGGGACATAAGCTTAGGTCTAACAACCTAATTCGTAATTAACAAGTTTCAACAGTGCCAACACTATTAGCGTCGTAGTCTTTTCAATACCCCGATGCCAAAATAGGACATTGCAGTATAGGGGCCTGGAGAAAATCATATTTAATTCAGTGCCTCAACTGAATAAAGGTCAACACCATAGCTCCACAAGTGAACACTGTTGCACCACAACCTAAAAAAATTATAAATAATTTAATGTTGAAGTGTTGAACTTTGGAGTGCGGCAACTCCAGATAATATAATCAAGCCCCATAGTGCCCATCTTTAGCACCATCACAATGGGACAATAATGTAAAAGAAGCATCATACTAAGTCAGTCAACAGTCATGCTAGATAGGCCCAATGCCATAGTATAGAATATTAAGTAGCATCAAGGCGCTAGTTCATATTATAAAACTGTGATGCCACCTTAAGTATTTTAAATGGTTTTTTTTTTTTTTTTTTGTGAAACATTTAGTGGAGTGGCTGATCATTCTTGTATAGAGAATGACCATACTTAGGAATGGAAAGGAGTGTGAAGAGAAAAGGTGTAGGGGATAATCACTCAGTCAAAGAGTTCATTTGCATGATTTGTTTGATATTCTACATCTCGAGTGTTATTTTCTTCATATTTTTTATTTGTACTTTTTATTGAGCAAGTATTTAAATGTATTTTGTTAATTTTATTTTTTTGGCCAGCTAAACTTCTAGTTTTGTACTGATGATATGCAAATCTATATATATTCTAATGTAGACTCTTATATATAAACTTGAGTTAGTCATAAGCATTTAACATATCAATCTATTATTATATGCAATTTATGAATATAATGTTTAGCCACAAGTAAAGTATAAACTCCAATACCGTCAAACCCCTTCAAGGTTTTAGAACTGTTTCCGAGAAATTTTTGTATGCTTTTGCAATCATTTCTATAATATTACAAAACTACAAATTTAATCCTATTTGATTTGTATCTTTTTTGCAATCATTGTTCTTTTATAAAGTTATGAATCTAAGACTGTTTGTTTTTGGTAAATTTAATTTTTAGTTTGTTTATTACATTTCAGTTCATGTTTGTTATTGCTGAATGCATAAAAGTGCCAATATGGGACCCTTATTATTTTACTTAGAAATAGAAAGGACCCATACAAAAATTAAAAAAACTAAAAAGACTTTAGTTATAGGATGGTTGACCAATTCAAAATCATGACCATCCTAGACCTTTTAGGAAGTATGTCAATTTGTTAGTTGATGGAATTCATCAAATTATAAATTGATGTATTATCCAAGTTAATATTTTTGATATGAAACTTGTCATTATCCATATGGTTCAAAACCTTCAGTTTGTGGTACTCAATTGAGGATCCAACTTATATTTGTGTGACATTCAAGTATAGTGGAGTTAATTTTGATGCTATTTGACATAGTATGTGTCCATTTTCTCTAAGGGACAAAGCTAAAATGTGGTTGAATTCCTTACCCCAATCTACATAATCACTTGGATTGAGTTAGCACATAAGTTCCTTGTAAAATATTTCTCACCTTCCAAAATTGCTAAGCTTATGAATGATATTACTTAAATTTCTCAATTTAATGGAGAGACAATTTATGAGAGCGGGAAAATATTTAATGAGAGCGCAAAAATATTTAATAAATTGCTTAAAAGGTTCCCTCATCATATTTTACTTGATTGGTTGGTGATTGATACTTTATACAATGGACTTGTAGGATCCTTATAGTTAATAATTGATGAAGAAGTAGGCAGATCTTTGATGTCAAAATCTTTTGATGAGGAATATGCCTTGATAGATGAGATGAAAATAAATAACTTCTGATAGGGTGAATCCTTAATGTTGCCAGTGTTTATAAGTTGGATGCTTAATCTATTTTGACAACTCAAGTAGTAGCCAAAGATAAGAAGTTAGACAATCTTAGAGTTAGTTCAATTTTTGGATCACTTGTACATTTAGAGGAGAATGAATTATATTCTACTAGTGAGTCTAGAGATCAAGGGGTTTAGAATGTGAATGTAATTGGAAGACCTAAAGATTCTTATTCTAATTTATACAATTCTAGCTAGAGCAACTATCCTAATTTTAGTCGGAGTAGTAATAATGGTAGAAATCAATGAAATATCAATCAGTCTAACCCTATAGGATCTTAAAATAACCCTCAACAGCCTTTAGTGAACCTTAGACATTCTTATCCCACAGGCTTTAATCAAAATAATCAATTCAAATATAGGAAGAAATCTTCAAAGAATTTACTACTTAAAATGGAAACTAATTACACAACCAAGATACTATCATTATAAATTTGGATAATTAATTATGATAGTTAGCAATTTTATTTAGTAGTAGGTTCCATGTCACTTTACCTAGTACCAGTTATATCAATCCTAAGAAAAACAAGGAAAAGATCAATATTTAAAGCATTTGAGGAATAATAGTAATGATGCACTGCAAAAATAAAAATATATACAAAGTCTAACTAAAGATTATAAACTTAGCATTTCTTGGAAGGCAACCCAATTTTGTTGGAGTAAAGAATTCCTTATTATATTATTTATGTGAAGTATTGTTGTTTATTATTTGATATGTTGTGAATTGGTTTTGCTTATTATTTGTTAAAATATTTTGTGTGGGTTTGCCCTGAGTTTACTAATTATTTTTTTAGACAAAAAATATATATCATGTTATTTTTTATGGGAATTTTATGATTTTTTTGAAATTGAACTAGCACAACAGTGTTAGGTTTTAGAGTGCCATAGCATTTGCATGTTAAGTACCACGACATCTAATTTCGATGTTGTAGTGTTGAAGTCTTCGAAAAATTGGGGAATGTAATATCATAGTGATATTCAATTAAGAGTCATAGCACACCTTTTATTCTCATCAGAGCTTCTGCATTCATTTTTTAACATCGTGGTACAAAATAAGAAATTTTTATAATATTGTGAGGCTGTATTCACTGTCATTATACATGCATGCCTTTTTCATTATGGTTCCTTATTAAGCACCTTAATGCTTCTCCAAGAATTGGAGTGTTAAGTTAAACCATAATTAGTTAGTTGGAGCATCACAGTGGTCATTTCTAATGCTGCTAAACTTGTATGTGTCAAATGATGTGGCAGTTCTTTAGTAAAAAAGCTGACACTTCGATTCTCCAATCTAGCACTAGAGCACTACCTATCGCTTCACACCACACTACGAGCCCTAGTTTGACCATGTTTTTCATTTTTCATTTCTCAGCACCACAACAACTTTCTTAGTAGCAAATATAGTGTTAGTAGAGTTTTATAAATCAAAATGCCTTTTTTTTTATTTTCTTCATGGTGGTTTGTGATTTAGTCTTTCTCCATTATTTGTGCCTTTATGCTTTACTTATAATAAACTAGTTTCTCATGGAACATAAAGTGCAAGCTAGAAAGAAGAGAGCTTCCGCTTCTATTGATGAAAAAGATTTATTTCTCTTAAGGTCATGGAGAGATATTCTCATTGATTTGTGGGTAAGTAATTAATATTTGAAAGGGGATTTTTAAACCCTAGTAGGACTGTCCTGTCCATAATTGCTAGTAGGGGGGAAATAATGTTTGAGAAACCCTCTACATGTGTAGTGAATGTTGTGAGGGAGTTATTTCTGAATACAAAGGAGGCCAAAAATAAAAAGTGTTTTTTGAGAGATAAGTGGGTAACCCCTTGATCCCCTTAGTAAAAACAAAACTTATAAAGTTCAGGACATTAAATTTGATGATTATTTTGCATCTAATCTAGCACCTATTAACACCCAAAAACTTCTTAGAGTTTTGATTAGTCCCTGTAGTGGAGATATTTAAGGGAAGAGAGAGAGAGAGAGAGAGAATGAGAGAGAGAGAGAGAGAGAGAATGATTAATTTTATAACATCCTATTTTACTAAACTTTCTAAGACTTAGAAATATTTTATCTATGCATGCCTTTTGCTCATCAAAAATATTAGTAAGGTGTCCCATGAGCAAGTAATCTTAAACTATGCAATCCAAGTGGGTCATTCCATTGATGTTGGGAACTTAATTCATTCTTCCTTAATGTAGATCATTATGGACTCCCTCATTGTAGGACTATATCACCCCACTTTAGTTTACTCCCTTTGTATAGTTGTTGGTGTTTTAGGTTACTTAGGTGATAAACAACTTTTTTCAATTTTTGCTCTCATTAAGTTAAAAATTTAAAGATTTAAGGAGGGAGGAGATGATGAGTCGGTGACCTAATGAGCCAAAATTAACTAGGTAGCTCACTTCAAGTAGGCAGAGTGCTCGTACCCCTAGGACATTTGGTGATTAGATTATTGATATTATGGAGCAGATGTTCAAAGTTAAACCTTAACATCACTATCTTTAGTTTGATTCTCTAATCCAAGTTGATGTATACTATACTTGAAATATTTAGTAACATAGAAGAAGTAGGTAATGTATTTGAAGTTTGAAAAGAAGTTTTGAAAAGGTTAATCTTCTTTGGGAGAACTTAATTTTGGAATTTCATTTTTGAAATCAAACAAATCATTATGAATCATATATTGCCCCGGGAGACAAAGATATCATTCCTAATGGGTTCAGATAATAAAACTGATAATTTCATCCAGGTTATAATAATTAAATTCACGGAAGAACTACATATGATCCCTAAGGGTTAAAATGGAGTTCTATATGTATTTAATTATTATAATCTAGATGAAAGATCACTAATTACATATTCAGAGTCTTGATATGAAATCATATATCTTCAAAGAGAGGAAAAAATCATTTACTAATCAATTTTCTGAATATGATGATAATGATTATCGTTAATTTTAATTTTTTACCAAAGAAAATTAATTGATTTTTGAAAATCAATTTTAAGAATTAGATGTGCACTCTAAATTTCCTATGAGCGCAAGCCCTCATAGTTAATTATATCATATGAAGGTTGAATTTCCTTTGAATACTCTTGATTAAAATAATGACAAAATTTTTATTTAATTTTTTTAGGAGTAATATCAAGAAGGTGAATTTAGAATTTAAATTGGGATTTGATTAAGTTCGAGCACTTATTTTGTAGATCACGAGAGGAAGGGCAAGAGTGTTTTGGGATTCTAAAATGCTTCAAAAAATACCTCGACCTATCCTATATGTTGGGGTTTAAGTTTTGATTGAGAGAAATTTTTAATTTGAGTTTATCGATTTATTAGAAAGTTAGGATTAGATACTCAGAGGTTGGGCTCTTAAGATTTTGAGTTTGTCTAGAATCCTAAATCTATTTTGGGCACTGAACTATAGTAACCCAAACCTAGCTAATGCGATGCCAAACTTAGACTTACCTCGGCCTGGATTAGAGAGCCAGCTAACCACCTAGGCGATTAAAAATTCATGATTCTAGTTTTTATATGAAGGAGTTATAGGGATGTTGTTAATTAAAGTTTTAAGGAGCTAGGATAGACATCTAGAGCGAATCTTATTTGGCCCCTTGACTTATGTAGGGTGGATATGTTTGAAAATTTGATTAGAATTTTAGACACTTTTAATTAGTTTATAATACAATGTATCATAATCAACTTGATGAAATGCATGAATTTGTATGAAGCAGTTTTAAAAAGGCTTTAAAATAAATTTTTTTCCTAAAGATTGCACAACATTCCATTGACAGAACTACACCCTAATGGGCATGGTGGTTTGCTAGAACCCTCATGTTGGGAGGTGCCTAATATGAAGGAGAAACTGTTAATATGCTTATGTTGACTCTCGGCTGTCCTAAGCTTACTTCTAAGATCATTAAAGTTTTTATGTTAGCCTAAAAAATTTATTTAGATTTTAAGTAGAAATAGTTTTTAGTGTACCCTCAATTACATTTCAAAACACAATGACTAAATCTAAATCATTATAAGATCAAATGTATTTTTTTGATGAAGAAATGAATTTATCTGTAAAATAACTCCTAATTTGCTAGTCTTCTCATGTTATAACATTCTATTTGATTCAAATTTATTTATAGATGACACCCGGCCCTACTAGTAGACAAACTCTTAGATAAGTGTTATAGAACCTGCATGAGAATGGAGAGAAAGATAATCTACTAGAGAAAATCTAGGGAGAGAAGCTATAATAAAAGAACTCAAGAGCTCAACTAATATAAGATCAATTTGTATACCAACAAAAGATCAAATAAAGATAAAAAATATCTAAAAGATTCAAAAGATGCAAAATGCTCCCCATCACACCTTATTTACATGTGAATATTTGTTATAGGAAATGACACATTAAAAAAAGTAAAAAGTATAATACTACATAAACTAACGAAGACATGTGCAAGTTTTTAATTGGCCAAGGGAGAGTGGGGGATACAGATCTTTAATGATTTGTCTCGAGGAGTGTGGGCTCCAAAAATTTGACTCTAGCCTCCTCTGCATATTTTTATTTGTGGGAGTTTAACGGAATTAAGTTTTAGGATAAATCTTAAGAAGGTAGATGGGTTTGTAGATATGACACTGCCCAGAGATTTTGCCCTCATTTTATGAGGACTTTATGATATGAATTCTAGTTTCCTATAGGAATAAGTCCCTATAGTTAATTACCCCTCTCGATCATGAGAGAGAACTTTGATCAAGGATAGTCATCAATCATATTCATAAAGATATGTAGTATATAGCATTTAGTAATAGCATGGGATTGAGAATGGTTGGATAATTGAAATTTAAAATTTGGAATTGCACCATCTTGCACTTAAAGCAGATGGTGGGGGAATGGATGATAGGCTCGATTAAGATTTCATAGTTTCGTTATCTCGAGCCATCATTTTCCATTATCTACTTAGTTAGAGGTGGTAGTCAACCTATAATGATAGAAGGGACCTTATCGATAGTCATGGGTTACTTCGTCCAATGGGACCTTATAGAACTGAGGTGAATGTTTGTCTAAGGAGATAAATTTGAATCAATCTTAGCTAATTGAGGGCTTTGTATCCTACCAATTATATCATATTGATTTATATCTCAAGGATTTGATGTCACTAAGGTACCTATTGGCTCTGGCCATAATCATAATTTAGTGGTACCATGTGGCGGCAAAGCTACTCGATTCAGAGGGCCCTAGGTCATAATCGTTTATCATTCGGTGCTATTTCTTGGCAAAACCATAGGTCATAGGAAATATACCATGTCCTTACTTGTAGGATATTATTTGAGAATGGATCCTAGTTATATTTTTGACTAGGTATTAGCTCTATGTGAGCTAAAGTAAATTTCAACTTGTCCGCTCTAATAAACTATTGTGGAGGGTGGATGGATTTTTCTTTAAGCATTGATGGGTAATTTTAATTTTAAACATTTTGGATTTTGATGATCTTGAGATTTTTTGATTTCAAATGGGTACTGGGTAAAACCTGAAAATATTTGTGAAGCCCTCCAATTGAGATTTATATTCAACACGGACATCATCAGGGTGTTTGTGGGTTATTTCTATTTGTGGCTTGAACCCTGTCAAGTTTGTTAAGCTTTTAAAAGAGGATCAGGCTCATTGCTGGCTATGTGGTTTTGTTAATAAATTTTCTTTATTGAGGCCTTGAAGGTCTTATATGAACGTATAAAATAGATCTTTCAATCAACACCCTAATCATAGATATGTTTGATAGTTCGAGTTATGTCGACTCCTATCTATCCATGAAGAAGGATCGGGTTCGAATTACGTTCATTTATTGATCCGTGTAGTATCCCTAAACTTCACTTGTGTACCCATAACACGCTCACTAAGGCCCATGCAGGTTGTGTGATTGTAATTGCCCTCTTTTATGTACCTATATGCATACATATTACGGTGCATATGTGGGGGGCATTTTTGGAATATTTGTAAATATCTTATGTCTGCTTGCATGAATGTTGCAGATCTGATGGCGTGTTGTTTCATCTTATAGAAGCATGTATTTGATGATGATTTTCTACATTTTCTTGGGGATGGAACCTTATATTTTTAGTGGGTCTCCTATAATAGCTTGCAGGAACTTTTATTTAATGTATTCACCGTGAATGTTACTTGTGGATAATAGTTTGGTGTACAACGAGTCTTTAAAAATTTGTATTAACTATGCATCCCTTGATTTTACTAGTAGAGGACCGGTCTACTTGTCTACGACATAGTAGTATTAATTGAATGAGAGTTGTATTATTTTTGAATTATTCAAAGATGTCATGTTCTTCAGTTCAACACATGTTGAATCCCCCTTGTTTGTAGCAGATAGGTGCATCTTCTAGCATTATTCGCTGGCATTTGCATTTCTTTGGGCATTAGGGTGTCCAATATTTATTGGAAGCTTCATTTTTTTATTATGAGCATACTGATTGGAGCGTCATTGCCTTTATCACACATCTCTGCCTTTTACCAGAAAGCATGTTGATGTATTCATAGATAATCCCTCCTTTGTAGCGTCTACAAATCTTTTTTAACTTGGTGGATTGAAAAAATGTGAGCTAATTTAAGGTTTATTGCCCACTGTTCATACGCATGCATTGGAAGTTCATTTTCTACTTGCTCATTTGCATAATGACACTACATATGAAGATGTTATTGCATTCCTCATGATTATTTATTTCGTAAGTCTCACTTATTTTAGAATTAGCTTATAGCTGGCATGGTAAATTTGCTCATCAACTTGTGTTCACAATCAAACTGCATATGCTTTTCAATCATCATTATTTGTAAGATCCCATTAGCTTATTTAGGTGATAATATTAACTATAAAGATGTTATCATTGTTGTAAATCTGAGTTTATGGATTAGATTTTGATGATAGCAAACATTCATGATTTCCTACGACTGTCTTGCCTACTAACTTTTCAGTACCACAAGATCGAATACAAGCCAAGCCAGCTCAAGATCTGGTAGATTTAGGTTGAGTCAAGTCTGTATTTTTTTCCTTTCTTGAGTCAATTATAAAAGTGGTTCCATATGTTAAGTAACCTTGCACACACACACTTGAGGGCTTTTCTGAGTTTTTCTATTTTGAGTACATCGGCCTGAACAATGTTCATATCGGCCAGGATGATTTAACTAAAAAAAGAAAACCTAATTAGGGTATCTTGGTTAAGTAGCTGTTATTAAGCAAATCATCCTAGACGATACGTGTATCGGCCAGGACGATAGGCTAAATTCAGAAAGAATCAGCCGCCATGGTCAATTTAGGTATTATTTATTTTAAAATATCAACCCGAACGATCTCCATATCATCCTGGACGATACAACACAATTATGCCTAAATTAATATGGTAATTATAGAAAGTAATTAAGGCTAATTGATACAATCACATCGGCCGGGCCAATAGCAGAATCGGTCGGGACGATGTCCTGGATAATTGACATCGTACAACATCTATTATGGGCGATGTTCAGGATAATTATACTCGAATTTGAACTAATTGGCCAGGACGTTATTATATCGGCCTGGACGGTGTAACCAATTTTCTTCTGATCATCCCAAATTGTCCCAGCTGATTGAGCTTATTTTTGTACTGATCAGCTATGACGATATTCCTATAATCCTGGACGATAAAGTCAGTTCTTGAAATTTTCTCATGCAAGAAGATCTTTTGCTGCTATCTTGACCTGAGAGAGCCTAGAGGGGAGAGAGAGGATTTTGTGAGGGAGAGCTTGTGAGAGGGATTCACAAGGGTTGCTCCAAGCATTGTTCCACTTCTTCTTCCACTAGAGTCTCTTGTCCTTGGAAGGGTTGGGAGAGGTAAGCTTTAGCAATCGATCGAGGTTCTCTTCCTGCTTCAGGAGGAAGTAAAAGAAGTCGAGGTTCTCTGTACGCTTCAGCAGGAAGCAAAAGGAGTCAAGGTTCTCTGCCTGCTTCAGGAGGAAGCAAAAGGAGTTGGGTTCTCTACCTTTCCGGGTTTGGCAAAAAAGAGGTTTTGTAAAGGCTTTTTCGCCTTGCTGTGGGAGCAAAAAAAGAGTCACTTTTGTAGTGCAATACTCAAAGGGCACCTCCGAGGAGTGGACGTAGGTCGAGTGGACCGAACCACTATAAATCTCTGTGTTCTATTTCTACCGCTTCCGCATTTATTAATTTTTTCGCACATTTATTTCTATGGTGATTTTTGTTTATGATTGTTGGGCTTTACTTAAAGAAAGATTTTTAAAATACCAATTCACCCCCCTCTTGGTTAGCCTCTAGCTAGTTCTTAAGGGCTTAACATCCCTAACGAACTTTCAAGTTCCTTAACTACATATTCTGAAATTACTAAACGACAAGAGGGGGCGTGAATTGTAAAAAATCTTTTTCTTAATAAAAGTAACCCTAAACAAGAGTTCTAATATTTTTGTTGTTTTTAAAATTTTATAACAAAATTTTAAGCAATTTTTCCTTCCACAAAATTTCACATGCAATAGATATGAAAAATTAAAAGCAAGTAAAACATAAATAACGATAAGGAAAGAACACACCAAGATTTTTATAGTGGTTCG
>NW_021320060.1:292303-297239 GCF_001605985.2 Dendrobium catenatum | reverse complement strand
AAGAGGCATAAAATGAGCCCACAAAAGACAAGCTTATCCCTCTTTCAAACTTTTAAAATTTTAGAAAATTTCATGGGTTACTTGATATTTTTAAAGGCTTGATTTCAAATTCCATGATTGAAACAAATTGCTTTGGTATATTATTCTATAAGATATTTTCTTTGGAGCAAGTTTTGAATGCATTTTTTTTTTTCAATTAGTTTATTCTGAGTAAGGTCTTTTGTTTTAAAAAGATGATTTTTCTCTAAAATAAGTCTGAGCTAGGGTTAACAGGATCGGATATTCTACCATTTTTAGATTTCAACGTTGTTAACTCATTGATATTATAAACCTTTAAAATTTAATTATTTGGAGCATTTATCATATGCATGGTTTGCTAATTAAAATCTAAAAAATAAAAATAAAAAAACTTGTTTCATTGCTAGTTTTTTTATGCTTTTTTTCGTGTTTTCGTTGTTAATTTTAGTTGATTTTTTTTTTGGGCCTTCTCTGATCATCTCCATCTTTCCTTTTAATTCAAAATTTTGTCACATCATCTTGGTGGATATCTTTATCGTCTTGGATGATATGTTCCTTCTCATCTAAAACTCCATCTGCTGAATATCCTGACTTTTCTGCTCTCATCATCCTGAACGATCATTTATCTTCATGGACGATAAGATCGTCCTCTTATTCAATCATCTTGATCGTCATGGTCGATATTTTTTTCATCTTAGAAGGATCATTTATTGGTTATCATCCAATCCAATACACTTGATCATCCTAGACAATACACGTGTCAGTACGTTTAAAATCTTTAAAATTGTCCGGGACGATCCACTTTTGGACAATTTGCCTGAACGATCCATTGTTCGTCTTGGACGATACACGTGGCGCATGATTTAAAATGTTTAAATTCAGTCGGCATGATCCATTATTGCGCATTGTCCTGGAAGATCCATGTAATCGGCCTGGATGATATGCTTTTTCAATGGTTTTCTGGTCTGACTCTTCGGGATGATCGTCTGTGTCTAATCATCCCAGAAAATATTTGATTGTCTCAGATGATTGGATGCCTTTTTGACCAATCATCCATTTCATAATAATTGCACCAGATCGTCCTGGATGATCCTGCGATTGGCCTGAACGATCTGGCCGATCCTTTAAATTTAGAGCCTTCCAGCCAATGTTTTTCACTTCAATCTTCTTCTCCTCTCTTATTTTTTTCCTGTTTTCTTGCTAATGGATGGTGGAAAGCAGCTCGTCAGACGTTTGGCAGCTCCTCGAGGGGCACGCTGGACCGTCATTTTTGGGAGGCAGACGATCAGGCTGCCTACCATCGTTACAAAGACTGCGACATTACTCTCTCCCGAACAATGAATCCAGTTTATCTCTCCTATCCGATACTAAATATTTTCACTCACACCACTCTTTGGTTTATTCTTGCCCTCAACGTCCCCTTTAATTCTGAACTTCTTTTTGAATTTTATGCAAACCTCCGCATAAATTCTTCCTACATTGCTCTCACCTTTTATGTGAATCGACGTCCTGTCGAGATCACATATCAGGATTGTGCTGAACTGTTGCAGCTGTCCACCACTGGGGATAAGCTGCATACCCTTATCTTTAATCCTGACTTTGACTGGTCCACTACAAATCACTTTATTAGCCACACCAACACACACTTTCATGTTGGAGAGACTAGCTCTTTACTTAAAGATGCTAGGACAATCTAGCATGTCCTTCGCACTTCTGTTATTTCAAAAGCCGGGGACCGAGTCCACATCTCCCCACTACTTTCACTTATTACCTTTTACATTTTGTCCCATAAAGAGTTCAATGCTACTGACCTAATTTTTTACTACATTGAGCATTTAACTATAATCTGCGATCCAGGTCATAAGAGGAAACCCAATCTTGCTCTAGGACACCTCATTGCCTATGTTCTATAATCTAAATACCAGCTTCAATATCCTGCTCCTCCTGACCATTAGCCACCTGTCTAATCAAACAGTTCCTTCAATGCCCTTCACAGTACTCATCTCCACCTAGGGGACGGGGAAGCTCGAGGGGCCGAGGAGGAGGAGGCTGCCATTCCTGCTCCTGAACCTGTTCCTCTCCGCCAGCACTCACAGCTAGATCAGTTGGAGACCCATTTTGATGCTATGTTGCACACCAGCAGTAGCAGCATGACCAGGATATGGCCTGGTTTAGGGCACAGTTTGCTACGCTCTCTAGTTACTTTCAACAACCACAACCACCACCACCTCTGTCTAATGATCAGGGGCCCTCATTTCTTTGATTTTCTTTGTGTTTTTTTTTCTAGTTTATTTTTTTGTATTTTATTTCTCTTTTAGTTTTATTTGCTTCAGTTTGCTTCTAGTTTCCCCCTCCTTTTTGTGATGTAAAAAGGGGGAGTAGTCTGATGTATCTTGTACTTAGAATTCTGGAACTTAGTAAATTGTTTTTTTTATCACACTATTTTTACTAAACTTCCATAACTGCTTGAAATTTTCTGGGTATGTTTGCCATTATAAAAAAGGGGGAGATTGTTGAAAATCTAAGTTTATGTATTAGATTTTTTATGATAGCAAACATTCATGATTTCTTACGACTACCTTGCCTAATAACTTTTAAGGACCACAAGATCGAATACAACTCAAACCAGCTCAAGATCGGATAGATTTAGGTTGAGTCAAGTCTATATTTTTTCCTTTCTTGAGTCAATTATAAAAGTGGTTCCTAATGCTAAGTAACCTTGCACACACACACACTTGAGAGGTTTTCTAAGTTTTTCTGTTTTGAGTATATCGTCCTGGATAATGTTCATATCAGCTAGGACGATTCAACTAAAAATAGAAACCTTAATTAGGGCATCCTGGTTAAGCAGCCATCATTAAGCAAATCGTCCTAGATGATACGTGTATCAGCCAGGACGATAGGCTCAAATAATAAAGAATCAGCCACCATGATCAATTTAGGTATTCTTTATTTTAAATTATCAGCACGGACGATCTCTATATCATCATGGATGATACAGCACAATTATGTCTAAATTAATCTGGAAATTATGGAAAGATATTAAGGCTTATTAATACGATCACATCGACATGGACGATGTCCTGGATGATTGACATCAGCCAGCATCTATTCCGGGCGATGTTCAGGATGATTGTACTCGAATTTGGACTAATCGGCCAGGATGATATTGTATCGGCCTGGACGATGTAACCAATTTTCTTTTGATCATCCCAAATCATCCTGGCTGATTGAGCTTATTTTTGTACTGATCGGCCAGGACGATAAAATCGGTTCTTGAAATTCTATTTAAAGGACCCAAATTTTCTCATGCAAGAAGATATTTTCGTGCTGTCTTGACCTGAGAGAGCCTAGAGGAGAGGGAGAGAGGGAGAGAGGGAGAGAGAGAGAGAGGATTTTGTGAGGGGGATCTTGTGAGGGGGATTCACAAGGGTTTTTCCAAGCATTGTTCCACTTCTTCTTCCACTAGAGTCTTTTATCCTTGGAAGGGATGGGAGAGGTAAGCTTCAGCAATCGATCAAGGTTCTCTGCCTACTTCAGGAGGAAGCAAAAGGAGTCGAGGTTCTCTTCCTGCTTCAGGAGGAAGCAAAAAGAGTCAAGGTTCTCTGCCTGCTTCAGGAAGAAGCAAAAGGAGTTGGGTTCTCTGCCTTGTCAGGGTTGGCAAAAAGGAGATTTTGTAAAGTCTTCTCCGCCTTACTGTGGGAGCAAAAGGGGAGTCACTTTTGTAGTGCAATACTCGGAGGGCGCCTTCCGGGAGTGGACGTAGGTCGAGTTGACCGAATAACTATAAATCTCTGTGTTCTATTTCTACTGCTTTCGCGTTTATTTATTTTTTTGCACTTTTATTTCTGTGGTGATTTTGGTTTATGATTGTTGTGCTTTACTTAAAAAAAAAAAAGATTTTTAAAATAGCAATTCACCCGCCCCCTCTTGGTTAGCCTCGGGCTAGTTCTTAAGGGCTTAACATCCCTAACAAATTTTCAATCATATCCATCATTTATCTTTGTAGTCATTTCAACTATCTACAGTCAATCTATAGCACAAATTTCATTATCATTTGTGAATGACTTGTACTTACAGGAGTTTGTCAATTTGACTCATACGCTCATGTTTGATGACTTGTTCATTATAAGTTTATTGTAGTTTCTTAATGTTGCTTGTAAGCACATTGCCCCATCTATTACAATTATTGCTATTTGTTGCTTGGGAATGCGTCGTGCCTAATATCACAAGTCAATTATCATGACCCCAAAAAGTTTCTATATCATGGCCCCAAAAAGTCTCTATATCATGGTTTTGAAGTCAAGTCATATCATTCAAGCTCTTCGTATCACTTGCAAACAAATGAAACTTGTAAGTTCTTTATTTTTAAAAGTAATTTACAATTTATATGATGTAATTGATATTAAACCCCTCAATATCTCCATTCTAATCTAGGTTATCATCACAAGTCAATTGTTGTTATTTAAAAGGAAATTCCATGTCAAAGCTTGTAATTCATATTCATCGCTTACTTGTTCATTTCCTTTTATTTTTCTCATTTTTCTCTCTTTTTTTGAAACTATTCACATCTCTTTATATCTTCTCTCTCTTTTTTTTTTGCATTTTTTCACTTCTTTTTTCTGCATTTTTCTTTTCTTCTTTTCCCTTCTTTTTTTGGAAACCTCACATCTTTTTTTGTGTACATATACATACATACAATACAAATAACAAGCACAATTATTAATCACCAACTAATGAGAGTGTTAACAAACCTGCTTACATTAGTTAATAACACTACATGCAAATATAGAAAGAACAATGAAACAAGAGCTTATTGCTTGAGTATTCGTGAGATGGGATGAAAATGCATTGTATGGGCTGACTTCTCTTTTTTCTTTTTTTTTTTTTTTTTTTTTTTTTTTTTTTTTTTTTAAAT
>NW_021320060.1:248147-292229 GCF_001605985.2 Dendrobium catenatum | reverse complement strand
GTCAGATGGGCTGGTTTAGTGGAAGATAAAATGGGCTTTTAAAGAATGTTGAAGATTCAGAATGGGCCAAGAATGGGATGTATAGTAGATTGTTGTATGGCAAAAAAAAAAACTTGAAATGATGGACTTACTGAGTGAGGTAAATGGCAATAGTGTAAATCAAGAAAAAGGTAGTGGGTCTCATGCATATGGACAGGCGTTAGTGGGATCTGATTGGTTTTGAGAACTTGGGTTTTGCAGGTCTGTGGGGAAAACACATGGGGGGTGTTTTTGGAAATGGGGAAAATGACAACTATTATTTATATAACAAAGTAGAGATCCTATGTATGCTCCTACACAAATGCGAAGAAGGACAATCTACTTTAGGTGTGAGGTCAAGGCTAATTTCTACAGCTTAACTCAGTTCATCAGAAGTGGTATCCAAGTGAAGTGTGAACAAGAGTTTTAATGGGAGCTGTGAAGAGTGCGGTTTGAGCTAAACAACATGTAGGAGGTTTGAAGACTAGAAGCTGTTATGGAGTTGAGACGTGGTTAGAGAAGCTTTAGGTGGAAGGAGTTGTGAGTAGCGTTTAAAGGATCTATTCAGCTACAACGGGGGATGAGGAAGAAAGCTTTGGATGGATGATTAAGTCAAGATGAGTGGGGTTTCATGTTGACAGAGAGAGGCAGAGGATGTGGGAAGCTTGGGGATGGAAGGCTCTCGAAAACCAGAGAAAGGGGTTTTCTTTTTTTGACGGGGGAGCAGAGAAGAGGTGAATATAATGGGTTTCTTTGCTTGAAGTGCTAAGACTAGTGGAGGTCTATATTTTTTTTAAGTTCCAAAGTCTCTAGAGTATACATATAGCTATGTTTGATTTCACTCTAATGACAAATCTGTGCTGCTCTAGGCCAACTAATGTTGGAGGATAGAACAACCAAAGAGGTATTCAATTTTTAATGCATTCAATAAATTTGATGTTCTTTCTCTATTTAGGAATATGGTTTTGTTTAAAATTTATCAAGTCAATGCTTATACTAGTGGTAAATCATCAACACATTAACTCCAAACAACAGGAATTCATTAATTATTCAAAAATCAACTCGGTGTATATGATATTCTAAATTTATGTGCATTTAGCTTTGAAACTCATGCATATTTCTTTTTTGGATGCTTGGCTTTAGCATCTTTAGCATGTTACTAGGTTGCCTTGTACTCTGGCTTAGTAGAGAATATCAGCTCATAGGTTTTCTTTTGCTTTATTTTGTAGCTCTTTTGAGCAGTAGAAAGCTGATGGTCTCCCTTAAGGATCTTGTAATCTGTTTTTAATATTAACGTGTAGCCCCCTCCGTCGATTTTAACCAAAAAAAAAAAAACAATGCAATCCATTTTGCTATCAGACTTCATTTGGGATAGTTCGAGGCCTAATTTCCTCAAAATATGTGTTATCACTTTGGGACCTCCTCGATTTGCATGCATAAGCTCAATTGAATAAATTGGTAGTACATTTAGAGTATTGACGATGTTACAAACAAAATGAGGAAGTTTGTTTGTCAATCAGACATCATTTGGGTAGCATCGAGTGACATTATCCTTGAAATATATTATTTGCCCAAAGATGCAAGTCGACCTCCTCACATGTTTTAATTTGAATAAATTGGCTATCAACCTTAGGTATTTAGGATGTTTTGAATGCAGTGGCAAAGTTTATTTTGAGGTCGGACTTCATTTGGGTAGTGTCAAAGCCTATTCTCCTTGATATGCATGTTACATCTCAAAGTTTGTGTCATCAATCCAGATAATCAAAATTGAACATAGAAAATCTAGTTCTTAAGTATTTAAATTATTCCAGTCATAATGGAAAAATCCATTTTGCAAATGGATATCATTTAGGCAGCAGCAACGCCAATTCTCCTCAAAACTTTATTGTCACCTCAGGATCCATGCCATCATTTGGATACACCAAATTCAATTAAAAAATGAAGCTTTTATATGTTGACAATATTCTGAATGCAATGAAATGATCCATTCATCAATTAAAAGTCATTTGGGGGTAGGTCTTCATTAATTTAACGTATCAATCATCCCTTTGTACCACTCTTAACCAAGTTGTCTGCTCCTCGACCTTGTATAATTTTATTTTTTGATCGCAATGTTTCTATCCATTTTGCATTTGGAGGTTATTTGACCCTTTAAGTGACACATTACGCCATTCCGTGCACTACTAGATTCGCCATTTTCATCCTTTTTGTACATAGTTTTAGTGGTAGGGGTCAACAAATACCCCAGCGAATTTGGTATTCGTTCAGATTGTACCACATTTGTTATGAGTTGGTTGACGGTCTGTAGTAGCCCCCTTCTTTTCTATCATCTTTTATCATTATTATAACTACTTTTTTATTCATTTGCATTTTCTCCTTGTGCAGGAGATGTTCCATTGGTAGAGATTCAACAATCGTCCACCAGGTGAGCCTAATGAGGCTACCATCTTGGATGTGATTGACATGTAGGATCTCTAGAGTAGTGTTAATGTTTGAGATAGACTAAAGTAGCATCACAACATGCTAAGGGGATGAGACACCTTTCATAGCTTCTTTGCTTGCTCCCCCTTACTTCTAGAGCTTTCTGAGGACTCTGTTGTTTTTTAGGACCCTAACAGCTGTATTACTAGCCATGGACTATAGTGTGGGGGGTACCACCCTCTTGACATTCAATTGTTCAGGTTGGGTGAGGTACCCATAATATTTTATTGCATATTGCAGACACAGTTGAGCTAGTTGGGCAATCGAGTCTGATGAGCTACCTTCAGCTACATTTTATACCTTTGGAGTGGCCACGGGACTCGACAGTTAGATAAGTTTAGAGTCCAGCCAGCGCCTATTTTTCTTGGGCCCACTATATTTTGCAGCCCACAGGGGAATACTATAGGTGGCATAGATCTATGAGGCAATGTATACTTCAGTGTTTGACTATGGGCGTCTTCATCCTTCTTGGGCCTGTGGTTTGGTAGAGTTTTGGGATTTGAGTAGAGGAATGTGTTGGATCAGGGTAGAGGAGCTCACAATCACTCTCTTTTAGACCTTCAAACAGTATCGAGACTGCCTTTTTGGTTATCGCTTTGAGGAGTGCATACCTCCAAATGAGCAAATATTTGAGCGGGTCCCTTCAATGGACGGTGACAAGAGAGGTAGTTACTACTATAAGATGTTTACCCCATAATTTTATCGAACTACCATTAGACTTATAGAGCTTCAGATTTATCAAGGTGTGACAGGGCTTTGATGCATATGGATGTCTGGGTCCACAGTTTTCAATAAAAGAGTAATTGTTTCTGGTCATAGTGTCGTTGCACGGTCCGTTTGGTTTTATCTTAAAATGTGATACTCCATTATTATAGGAGACCATAGAGCCTTTTTATTTCACCGGTTACACTTCTCCAGCTTTGGCAGGGATTTGATAAAATTTGTTTTTTATGGTATTCTTAGCACTCTGGCTCAGTACCTTTGTACTCCCACTATGGATAAGCTCTTTGAGGTGCAATGTTCTGTTGGCAGCCAACCAGTTGGCACATGGACAAAGACTTTCATTAGCTCCAACTATACTCGCCAGAGTTTTGCACAACAATTAAGAGGCGAGTTCCCTCAAGATACAGGAACCATTTTTACCATGGCAATTTTTGTACGCGTGGGTCCACCTACCTGTTCGGGGTGCTTTCTTCTACTTAGAGACTCCCACCTACTTTCTTTAGTAAGGGTACCCTATTATTCTTCAACTATATCAGACGTCCTTTACCTTTGAGTTAGAGAGGATTCGTCTCTTTTTCTTTGCCCCGCAGTTGGTTTCAGTCTAATTCTCTCTAGTTTACCAGTTAGTCATTTTTGGTTTATTGTTTCATCAGAGAGGCACCGTTGTGGTGGATGGGGTCGACCATAGAGGAAGGTACACTTTATTAAAGAGGAGAGAGAGTTTACATGTTGATGGGTACTTTATTAGCATATGCCCAGGCTAGTTATGTTTGCAGAGTAGGAACTACAGTGACATTGGAGGGCTACCAGCACAACCGGGTAGCTAGACAATTTGGGTTGTTTCATGCCACACCTACGATGGGAGGCCACATATTCCCAGGGTTATAGATGTACATCGTATGGAGACTATTCCATAGAAGACCTATTTCTATGCAACGGCGCTAACCTGGCTATATTTAATAAGGCTTGGCATAGGTGCTAGTTTTCTTTTGGCTCAATCATCCATTCACACAAGCGTTAGCTATACATGATTGTTTGTGGTATGATAGTCTTTTAAACTTTTTTTAGAGCACAACGTTAGGAGGTACGAGTGTAGATTACGGGAGCTTAGAGTACCGAAGGTACATAAGTCCCACCGAGGCTTTTTGGAGGTTACCACTGTAAGAGTTTATTTTTTTTACCCATTTCTCTTTGTCAATAATTAATCTAATTGGATATCAATTGCTTAATCATTTTATTTTACAGTGACACACAATGAGGCCCATACTACTACTAGGCCTGTTATTACTTCTCTAGCTAGAGCTCCAAATATGGTACATGAATCACCACGTACAAAGAACTATCAGGCCTTCAGGCAGACGTGTTAGCTCCAAGCATACTTCATCTTCCTGGATACTCTAGTGAGAGTTCACAAAGATTGAGGAGGTGAGACTTTATTGGCTATAGTATACTGGACCCTATGGACGACTTCTCTTTTTCGGTGTATCCTTATAGGTCTTTCTATCCTAGGGGTCTTCAAGGGCTGACACATGCTTACTTTCAGAGCTCCTTAGAGAAACATCGAACACACTGATAGTTTTAAACTAGTACACGTTGAGTTTTCTTTCTTCCCTGAGGGCCACCCAGCTGACTTTGCAAGTGCTTCTTATGTTCCTGTCGGCTACTTAGCTGACTCTACGATCCCTCTGAAAGGTACATGTTTATCTTGAGTTAATTCATCTCAATATATTATAATATTATCTGAAATCATATTAATTGCATGTTATTCTTTGTACTGTGCCTTAGGGGTCGACTACATTTCAGAGATCCCTTGCCACGTCCCCCTACCCTCAGATTCAAGGAGTCCTGATAGGTGTAGCTACACTATAGAGCTTTTAGGGGATCTGATTTCCACTATTGATCCAAAATCTCGAGAATCTTGGATCGAGTTTATTCCTTTTGCTAACTAGCTCCTTAGCTTATTTGCTAGTTTTGGGGTGAGCACTATTGAGCTAGTTTTTTTTAGTCGATGTGTCATAATGCAGAGTCCTACATCCGAAGATTGAGGTCCCTTTCTATCTTACAGACCAGACACTTTTTGAGTTGGAAGAAAGGGTTGCCAAGCAATGATAGATGGCTGATGATGTCCACAACAGATTCAATAGCAGTGTAGCGGCCTTGAGGAGGCACCGTTAGAGCTCTTCTAGTATGACCCATGAGTTAGACAGGGTAATAACTCAAATATAGGACCTTTGGAGGGATGTTAGACAGGTGATGTCCAGTAGGTTTCACTTACGAGAGGGGCATGACCAGCGTGACCTCCTCACCATGAGGGAGGAGCAGTGCCACCAGACTTTACACAAGGAGATGGTGGCAGCAGATTCTTCACTGACACGGGATGTGGAGGAGCTTCAAACTGCTCAGTTAGAGTTTCATACCTTGGCCGAGATCACTAGACTGCTGGAAAGCTTACAGGCCCACCTCTTCTGATGTGTCCCTATCTTTTATTTTCTTGAGAGTTGTACCTTGTAGTGTTTGTACTCTTACAGTGTCTTGAGTCCCAATATTATTATACCTCATGAATAAGATTACATATATGAATGAAGGATTTTTTTTTCACTCTAGGTTATGTTTTGTGTTGTACTTTAAGCTGTATTGAGCTATGTTTTGGTGTTGTTTGATTTGAAGTATGTAATTTTAAATATTTATTTAGGGATTTTGGAACACTGCAAGATGTTGACCCAAATAAATATTTAAAAATGCCCCCTGTCTCTGAGGATAGTTGTGAGTATTATTTCCTTAGTAATTAGATAGAGTTAGTGGTTTTATCTTTAGCTAAAATTTTAAGGATTTTGACTTTTTTTTATCCTGTGCTTTGTACGGCAGACTTATTGGAAAATGTGCAAGTTTTGGATTTTGTTGATAGTACCAAATATAGGTAGCAGCCTGATCCTTAACCTGATGAGGAGACTTCAATCTGAGTCACTTGAGCTTGACATATTTGGTGAGCTAGGATTTGATAGCTCTTCATCCTCGGGTTTCTGAAATAGAGGTTCCTCTACTATGGCCTTTCTTATGACATGCTAAGTAGATAGAGCTGCCAGTAATCTACTCATATTTGGGCATGTTGGATCTAAACTCTTATACTCATTCAGGCTTCAAACTTAAGCTATGGAAAATAAGCTTCCCAATATTGAATTTATCGAAGTTGGTAGATTTGAAGTTATCCTTTGTGGTTACAAATTTGATGTCTGCTAATATTTGGTAATTATTCACGATTAATCCTTTCCAGTGGAACTTTGATTATCCGTTTAATTGGGAGATTCTTGTGGACTACAACTACTAAAACTTATTGATTCAAATTATCCTTCATTCTTCCTACACTCCCTACTGATGGGTTGACGAAGTGGCGGTTCTGATACTATGGTCTTTCTTCTGGTATGTTGAGTAGATAGAGCTGCCAATGATCTGGACATATTTAAGCTTATTGGATTCAAACTCTTACACCCATCTAAACCTTAAAATTCATGTTTTTGGAAGACTTCAAATTTTTCAGGCTTGATTTGTTAGAGTGTATAGTCATAAAAGTCTCTTTTTTTACTTTTGAATTCTTGGAAAGAATAGTGTCCCGAACTTTTAGAAAAAGCACCTGCGCATGTGTTAATAACAAAATTTGTCATATCCCTATTTAAAAGAATATAAGCTTCGATGATTTTAACTGTTTATTTAGGGATTCTGACACATAGTATGGTTTCAATCGAAATAAATATTTAAATACTCCTATCCCGCAAAGAGGTTTTGAAACATGATAAATTTGGGAGTTTTAAATTTTGAAATATTCATTAGGGATCTCGATACATTGCACAATGTTAATCTAAATAAATATTTAAATATTTGCTACCTCGCAAGTGGATTTTTAAGGTGGGAAGAATTTGGATTTTTGATATTTTAAATATTTATTCGAGGACCTCTACATGTGACACAATATCGATCCAAATAAATATTTAAAATGACCCCAATCTAGTAGGGGTATTTTGATGTAAGGTAGACTTAGAATTTTGAAATTCTAAGTATTTGTTTAGGGACTTGACACGTAGTGTGATATTAACCTAAATAAATATTTAAATATCTCTTTCCATGCAATGAGTTTTTTTTTATCTAGGGTAAGTTTAGATTTTGATATTTTAAATATTTATTTGGGGATCTCGACATACAGCATGATTTTGACCTGAATAAATTTTTAAAATGCCCTCCATTTTTTTTTTTTTGAAATGCATTGTTGTATCATAAGAGCATTTCAAAATATATACATGTCAATAGATGCATTTGAATTGTAGAATATTTTAAGTACATAATTACCCCTATGCATGGTATTTCTTCAAGTATCGACCATTGATTGGTGGTATGGGCCTCTGGCCATCTAGATCTACCAACTGATAGGCTGCTCTTTGATACTCTTTCTCGATAACAAAGGGGCCATCCAAATTGGATACAAATTTTTCACTAATTTTTTGGTGAGGAATGATTAACCTTCTCTGCACCAGAACCAACTCCCGTTCTTGAAATGCCCGATGGATTTCTAAATTCTATTGGGTTTATAATCTAACTTCATCAAGTGTATCAAGTTCTTTCATTCTCAATCTAGCATTTTACTCTTGAGTGAGATCAAATTGAATGGCAAATTGAAGTGATGGTAGTTCAATTTCTAGCTGTAGTACTACTTTGACCCTGAACACCAGTACATAAGAAGTGTCTTTAGTCGGTGTCTTATAGGTTGTACGGTACACCCATAGTGCTTCCACCATCATGGTATGCCACTCTATTTTAGTTTTGGTAAGGAGCTTCTTCAACAGTTTCACCAACATCTTATTAAAGGTCTCTGCCAGGCCATTTGCCCTTAGATTATATATTGATGAGTATCACCAATCGATCTTGTATCACTCGACGAACTTATATATTTTAGTGCTCTTGAATATTGTACCATTGTTTGAGAACACGTGGTGCGATACACCAAAATATAAATGATATTATGAGTGAAGAAGTTAATCACATGCTCAGATATGACTTCTTTGAATGGAGCTGCTTCTGCCCACTTAGAAAAATAGTCTGTTTCTTCTAGTATAAAGTTGTGCCCAGCTAATGACAGTGGATCTATCGGCCCGATTATATATGTGCCCTAGAATTCTAATGGCTATGATGTTGTTGTTGGGTGCAATGGATTTGGTAGCTGATGTATAACATCAACGTGAATCTCACACTCATGGCACCTCTTAAAGTAATCAATGTAAGATGTTACCAACAGAGGCCAATAGCAACACATCCTCTTGATTTTAGCAGACATTTTAAGACCTGATTGATGTGCACGATAAAGTCCTTCATGGACTTCTGCTACAACTCTCTCGGCTTCATTAGTCCCCAGGCACCTTAGCCATATTTGATCAAAAGCTCGTCGATATAGCATGCCATTCACAAACGTGTATCATAACGCCCTTTTTCTAGATTTATGCATCTATAGATATTTTTATCGATACTTTATTTTCTTTGAAGTAATTGATGAATGGTTATCTCCAATCATCTTCTACTTCAATATTTAAATAATGCCACCATGATTCCCAAGCTTAACAAGCTTTATATCTCTTGACTATGTGGTATCCTTCTGGATAATTTTCCATAATGACTTGATGAAAAGGCTGGGGCTCAATCACAATTATACCTCACTAGTCTAAATATGGTACTTCTTCTACCTTAGGGAATTGTAATAGAGTAGGCTCCAAGACCCGACGAGTGTAAACCGCAATGAACATAGGCATCTCCTCATTAGTATTCGCCATTTCCTTGGCCAATTTAGCCAAAAAATCTGCTTTATCATTTTGTCATCGAGGAACTCAAACTATTTTAATATTCAACACTTATTTTAGAAGCTCGAGAGCTCGCCGATGACAGTGGACCAATTCAAATTTATAGATCTTCTAAATGCCCAGAACTTGATTTATCATAAGCTGTGAATCGCCAAAGATTTAGAGGGTTTGAATTCTAACATTTATCGTAATATCCAATCCTATTATTAGCTCTTTATACTCAACTTCAATATTGGTGCTAGGTTCAATTAAACTAAAAAAAAAAATCTTATTATACCTCCTTCAGGCAATATGAGAACGAGGCCGATGTCGGCTCAAGCCTTTGTAAGACTTAGAGGTCAGGCATATCTAATCGATAATGCCCCATCAAAGTACATCTCTTAAACTGGTAGTTTTCATTCTCATCGACCTACAAGATTATCTCATCGGTCAAATCATCATGTAGTGGTAAATCTATAGGAATAGAATGCGCGTCGAGAAAATCTGTCAAAGCTTATCCCTTTACCTCCTTAAATGGCTTGTACATTATATCAAACTACAGTAATATTACTACCCATCTAGCTAGGTGACCTTTCAACGTGGTCTTGTTATTAAGAATGTCAGTAGATCAATCTTTGATATCAAAGTAATCTTACGAGAGAGCATGTAATGGTAGAGTATTTAAACTATAAAAATCAATGCCAGTCAATGCTTCTCAATTGTGGAATAATGTATTTCTGGTTCAATCAAACTTCAAATGATGTACTATAGTGCATTTTGCTTGCCTTATTTATTATGTTGGGCTAATAATACTTCATGAGATTCTTCTAGTGTTGATGTGTACAGTATAAGAGGCTTCCCAGAAATTGGTGTTTTGAGAATGAGAGGATTCAAGTGTTTTGAGAATGAGAGGATTCAATAGGTACCTTTTGATACTAATAAAGGCTTCTTGGCATTCTATATCTCATTTGAAGCAAATATCTTCCTTTATTAGTTTTGAAAATGGATGACATCTACACAACATATTCGATATGAATCGCCGAATAAAAGCAGTTGTCATTATAACGAGCAGAGCTGATGGAGGTTTCTTGGTGGAGGCATCTCCATAATCACCTTGATCATATTGGGGTTAATCTCATTTCCTCGATGATGAATAATGTACCATAAAAACTTGTAGGAGGAGACCCCAAAAGCATACTTTAGGGGATTCATCTTTAGATCATACTTCCTAAACCTATCAAATATAATCCTCAAGTCATCCAAGTAATTTTTTCAGTCCATGGCCTTGACGACCAGGTCATCTACATAACACTCGACCTTTTGATGTATCAATTCATTAAAAATATGCTTCATTGCTTGCTGGTAGGTGGCACCAGTATTCTTCAAGTTGAAGGTTATGACCGTGTAGCAGAAAATGCCGATGGGCATTTTGAATGATGTGTGCTTTTCATCTTCAAGTGACATCTTGATTTGATTGTATCTCGATGATCCATTTAGAAATGAAAGCATATCATAGTTGGAAGTGTTATCTACTAATAGTTGTGATACTAGGAGTAGAAAATCATCTTTTTAATACTCTTTACTAAGATCCCAAAATTTAATACATATACAGATTTGACCATTCATCTTCTTCATTGGGACAATATTAGTGATCCAGTCAACATATTTTTCTTTGTGGATAAATTCCACTTCTATGAATTTCTTGGTTTTGACAATCACATATTTCTTAACCTCCAATCTCATTCTCTTTGGAGCTTACTTGATGGGTGTTGCATCAAGCTTGATGTCTAATCTGTAAACCACTACATCAGGGGATAAGCCAGGCATCTCAGCATATATCCATGAAAAATAATCATTGAATTCACAGGGAAGCTCTTTCATTTCTTCCACTTGATCTTCTTATAGAAGAGATCTAATGAAGGATGGCCGAGAGTCCTCAGTCATCTTTAGCTCATCCATAGTGTCCGCCTATCCACCACCTTATTAGCTCTTCAGGTGTAGGCTCAGCTTCTATGGGCTGATTATCATAATCATCATCTTCATAAATCACTTCAATGCCACCATCATCGGATTCAATTACCCTGCATGTGATGGCTTGATGCATGGGGATTTCTTCAATACCAAAGCTTTTTCATAGGTGTAGTTGTTATGCAAGAGTGTGAATTCTGGCCTATTTCCGTAACATCCTTTGGATATTTCGATGGTAATCTGAGCATTCTCATAGGTATTAACTCCCAGCGCTCAAAGGGCACATGGAGCCAATCTCTGTTCCCTTCTTCTTCGCACTCTCTAGATTTATAAAATTGAGTTCCTTGCCCATCCCTTTTTCTTAGAGGAGGCATATAAAATGTTATGAGCTCTGTGACATTATGCACGTATCGAGGAATGATTTATGTAAAATGTTGAGGGGGAACATATGTGACTACATATACACTATCTGAGATCGTAGACTTTGCGCATTATTCATGTAGGTAGACTCGTAGTCATAGTCATCATCTGAATATTTTGCCTTTTTTTCCCAAGCTAGTGATTGGCAAATTTCTTGAGATTTAATAGGGATGTCGTCATCTTCATCTGTGTCACTCCCTAGATGAGGCACATGTTTCTTTGGGTTAGGAGTGATCGCTGCTTTGGGAAGAGTCGGCGTGACCTTCTTTCTCTCTACTTGGTTCTTTTCATCTTCTTATTTGGGCTGCTTTGCAGCCTTTGGGCTTATTGCCTTAGTCTCGAGAGAACTCGACAACTATGGCTCTTTAGGGATGAAGTGCTTAGCATTTTCATAGATTTTCACCTCATGAATCGTAAAGGGTTGAATATCACTGGAGATTCTAAACTTCTCTCCATCCCTAATATACTTCATACATTAATGCAGTGTTAATGGGATAATGTTATGATCATCCAACTATGGGTGACCTAAAAGCACCTTAAATGAGATTACTACATCAATCACATGGAATTTTACTTCAATATGTAGTTCTCAAAATACTAGAGATAGCATAAATAACCCTATGGTTTTTTCCCCCTTCTCATTGAAGTTGTGCACCATCAATTAGTTTTGTCTGAGGTGTTGTATATCAAGACAAAGTGATCTCAGTGCTTTCAAGCTCATAATGTCGATAGATGACTCGGAATCAATAAAAATTTGGATGATTATCATTTTGTCACTCTATGTAATAACGTACAAAGGGCGGTTATGATCTACCATTATGAGCATATTGTCGTCCTTGGCAAAAGTAATGATTGGTTCATTTCAGGTTTGTAAGACCTTAGTTGGGTTACGTTCAGCAAAGTATGCTTCATATATATCGGTCTCCTTGAGAGCCTGAATTAAGATCTCTCAAAGGTCTTTGGATATCACTAGAGCATCATATATATTGAGTTGCATTGGAATTTTTCTCATATGGGATAGGATATTATAATCTATCCCTTTATTTGGAGCATCTTTCTTGGGGTCCTTGGGAATGGTATCTTCATTGACAATAATCTCATTCCCTTTGTCTTTGTTAGGGATTCCTTTCTTCGGTGAAGATGTTAGTGTCTTACCACTTCTCAACTGCACTTGGGAAATATCCTCCTTCTTAGACTCAATTAATGACATATTTTCCTTAGAATCGACCATCATTACATCTGGAGATTCATCCATGGATTCAGAGCTACTGACCAAGTTCACCTGCTCCATGTGTGAATTGATATCAAGATTTTGATTCATCTTCTTCTGGAAAATACATATCCTCCAACACACTATAATCCATTGGTGAAACCATCATAAAGGGTTCAGAGGGTGCTTCTTTTTTCCTTTTTGGTCAGAGCCACTGGTATTATCGAAACATCCTATCAAGTTTCTATAGGGAGTGGATCTTCATCAGCCTCTTTTTCCTCCTTAACTTTGAGCTCTACCATAAAATCAGCAAGCCTTATGGGGCATCTCACAGCCTGGTAGTATTCATCCAAACTATCGATAACCCTTTTGGTTTTTGTCCTTTTTTATTCTTGGGCATTTTCAATTTGGTCTTCTTTTAAAGGATTTCACCCTTCTAGACTTTGAAGTGCCAACTTGGTTGGGGGATTGTTTAAAAGTAGAAGCTTGCACCACAGGCAGCCCCTTGAGCTCTATCATCACTCAATGGCAGATCCATTTCTTGACTAGGACTCATTCAAGTTGCCTCATCATTTTCACAGTTTTCTTAGAGACCACAGTCTCCCACTATTTTTTATCAATTGGCTTCTTTTCTTTTCATCTTTCTTCAACCGAAGGTATAGAGGAAATCATAACTACCCAAGTTGATTCTTTTCTAAGATTAGTCTATACATTATCTGATAATTTGAGCTCTCCCTTTTGGTACTTCCTTTTGAGCCAATCATTAAAGATGTAGCAATATTCAATGGGACGGCTGAGCACTCACTGATACGGGTAGTAATTTGGGTCACCAGTTTCATTCAACTCCTCCAGAGTTTTATACTCTGGAAGTTCTAGACCTGCATTTAGTGCCTTTTGAAATAACTTGTTGACATTCACCCTTTAAACTAGTATTTTTTATTCATCATATCCTTTAGAGATTGGAACATTCTATCACCAAGTTTATTGCTTGCCTTGGGCGTTCCCATCCACCTTGAAAGATTCATGGCCTATTATTCTCCCCGAGTATCAGCTTCGGCTAAGGATTAGGGTTGTAGACTTATTTTGGCTTTTTTTATACTTTATTCGTTTCTTTCCTTTGTTTATATTTTAAACCATCTGCTTCCCCTTTTTTGGCCTGTGAGAGGAATGTAAAATAGGTTTCACCCTTCTTAGCATTAGAGGCTTTAGCCTTCTTAAGCTTATCAGAGTAGCCTTCTGATCTTGACAAGTTTAGCTTCTCAAACTTGACCACTCTAACCAGTAGAACCTGAAATGTAGTAATTGTCATCATGAATAAAAATGGTTACATCTTATAATTAATATTTCCAATTAAAAATTACACTTCGAGTTATTACTAACATCTCATACTCAAATTGTGCTAGCAAGTTATATATTTCGATACCAACTCCTCTTTCTTTTATTTGTCTAAAGTGAGGTCGACAATCGTAATATTCTCGATCACACTAAAAAATCTCTTCATGAACATGGCTTCTAATTCTACAAATGTATTCATATAGTCATTTGACAATTCAGCATACCATTTAAAAACTTATTGTTAAACTGCTAACGAATTGGCAGAATAGTAATACATCATTTTCCCCTATATTCCAACAGGTGGCCTCAAATTATGCCAATTGCTTCCTAGTGTTGATAGTACCATTGAAGGTATGGAACTTAATACCCTATCGGGGATGGCACTTGGTCATATTTAGTAGGGTATGGGCGACCCTTACTTACCAACTTCTCTGCTTGATCAATGACTATGATGGCCTTAATCTTCTCAGTGATAATACTCTCCAATTATGCATCAGTCAGAAGTTCGGAGGTACTTGCAATATTTTGTGGGGTGGGATGGCAGACAATATTATAGAACTCATGACCACCTTTTGGAGCTTCTCGGGTTCTTAATACTTATGGGCTTTAGAAGTTTGGAGGGTTAGTAGGAGGATTAGTTGTGGGACTGACGACAACATTTCTCTACATCATCTGCATCATCATCACCATTTGAGCCATCATCTCAGTCATTTTCTTGTTCAACTGAGAGATTTTTCTATGATGTAGTGGATCGTCAGAAGAATCGACCTGCAAGAAGGATTTGATCCCAATCTAGGGAACAAGAGGAACACAAGCTTCAAAGCTTCATAGAAGAGATAATATTCATCATCCCCTCATTCCACTTTTACAATCTATATATAATAAGCAAGTAAGAACCTAGAGACACCTAAAAGATTCTAGAAAATGGGCAACAACTTGTAACAAACTAGATAAGATATTTCTAAGGTAGACTTTAATTATGATGTTCCACATCATACTCCCCTCGCGTTTAAAGAACTCGACTCCATCGAGGAGCGTGAGAGAGCATAAGCAATCCTCCTGGGTCAAAGCTTCTGCGTCTTTCAAACCTATCCGCAAGCTTGTTCATCAGTTGATTGAGTTTCTTTGGATTTCCACAAATTTGAAAGCCTCCATCAGTAGAAATAACAACATATTTGGCCATTGGAATGAATTCTTTACCCCAACTAGAATCACATAGTAAGCTCTTGATTTCATCCAACAAGTTGTTCTAAGTCATAATATCCCTCTTAGGCATTTTCACCGAACAATTTTTGTGCATCCTGAATCTCCCATGTTCTTAGCAATGCCCCAACCATAGAGTTCCACGAAAACTCATCCTTCTCAAAACCAAACTTAAAGTAAGGGTATACCTCATATAAAATATGCATATATGAAAGGAGCTCAGAGCTGGTAGGTTCTTTGCACTTGAAAGCTTTGTAGATTGAACTACCGGTAGACGCTATCCTCGCAACGAGGCCTTCTAAAAGGTAAGATCCCAGACGTTGGATTGGTTCCTCTGATATTGAAACCACCTGTCTTAACTCGGTCATCAACAATTCTGCCATCATAAGATCATCAACTTCTACGGCACAAGCACACGATATGATGCCATTCTTTAAGTTCCCTCTTATTATCTCCAATAATTTCCTCTTCTCAGGTTCGAGAAAGAGTTACCTATCAAAGGTGGTTTAAAAACTACCACCACAAAGACCTTTGTTTCCAAAAAGGCTTGAAGGAGGGCTCTTCTGAAATGGAGCAAAAATTGGCACTGGACAAGTTAACTGGTTATTAGAGAAGTTAACCAATATTAGACTCAACACACTCTTGAATTTAGAAGGAATAATTCCATATAGCTTCTCATAAGATACATCTAATGAAACCATCTTGTCGAGCTTCCCAAGCTCATGCGGCAAATTGCCTTAGATGTGATTGGAGCAAAGATTTAGCAAGTTCTTGATCGTTCTGATCTGGGGCAGAATTCCGCAGGTCAAATAATTATCATTCAACTGCAACTTGAATAGTCTCATACAGTCTTGAATCACATGAGTAATATCCCCACTAATAGAATTCTGACCCAATAGAAGAAATTGCAACCTCGACGTGCTGCAAATATTCTCCGGTAAGCTCCCATTAAATCTGTCATTGCTTAGATCAAGCTTACTATGGTTCCTAAACTTTAACAAAGATCTAGGCACTTCGCCTGTAAAACTTTTATCTAAAAATGTAGGGCATGGTACTGATCTGAGACATAGGCCGGGCGTTGGCATCACTTGAGATGATTCCAACGTCTGAGTCTTCGTTATAGAGATGTTGAGAGAGCGGGGGATCCAGTTATGCGTGAGCAAAGGTTCCGAAGTAACACGGCTAGGGAGTTGACTGAAGTCACGCAAGAACATGCTATGAGGCAATTCATCGCCAGATGTTACCGGGTCGGGAAGTGGAAATGGGGTCAGAGGGTGGAAGGCATTGGTCACATGCGCATAGAGGGATGTGTGCAGGCTTGGTATGGAAGCATGGAGTGCAGTCAGAGGTCGATTATGAGATGAAGAACTGGAATCAGCTCGTGAGAGATTGGGCTCGACACCTGAAGCTAGATCGCCCGAACATAGTGGAGTGTTGTGGGGTCCCAAATCATGCTAGAGGGTTGGAAGATGTCTAGCAACTGGAACTGTCGGTGGAGGACTTGTAGGAGGATCGAGTTGAATGCCGGGTGTTGGAATGTCTTCATGCGGGGTTTGGGAGTTCTTGCATACGGAAGACTTGTTCGACGGAGTCGAAATCGACGACGGAAGGATTATTTGCAAGCGAAAGTAGGGTCGGTTGTGCCTGTGTGTTGGTGGAGCATAGGAGCGACGGGAATAGTATGGTTGTTGGCCTTCTCATGATTCTCTTCACCGATTGCATGAAATTAACACATAAAACATCTATTCAATCAATTGATGCTTCCACTTGAGCCAATCGAAGGGCTTCGCGGCATCGATCTCGGTTGACAGCCCTTCTTCCTTGGCGGCTCTCTTCATGAGTATAGTGGCGCTGTGGATCTCTCCATTGGAGTGGAAGTTAGAGTGGAGGATAGTCATCTTCTTCGTCGTCAACCACCCATCTCCTTCGTCGTCGATCATCATCGACCGCCCATCTTATTCGGCGTCGATCTTCGTCGATCGTCCATTTTCTTCAGCTTCAATCGTCATCGATAGCCCACCTTCTGCAATCCATCGTTCTTCGCAAGCTCCGGGCTCTGATACCAACTAATGTAATGGACCGTCGGAAGAATCTACCTGCAAGAAGGATTTGATCTCAATCAAGGGAACAAGAGGAACACAAGCTTCAAAGCTTCATAGAAGAGATAATATTCATCATCCCCTCATTCCTCTTTTACAATCTATATATAATAAGCAAGCAAGAACCTAGAGACACCTAGAAGATTCTAGAAAATGGGCAACAACTTATAACAAATTAGATAAGATATTCCTAAGGTAGACTTTAATTATGATGTTCCACATCACTCTATCTTTAGCCCTCATCTTTCATCTCATTTGCCATCGCATATTGGCAAGGGTGATGTCTTTAGCATCGAGAGGATTTTCCTCAACTTCTTCTAGCTCATCTTCCACTTGGGAATGGCCACCTCTGCCAGTAGTGGACCTAACTTCATCGTGATGTCGGTGAGCTTGCCTAGGTGGCGGTTACCAATGGTTGTTTCCTTCACCGTCATTATAATAGGCCTCCTCATTGTCGATGTCTACATGCCTTGCCATATAAATAACTTCAATGGTTAGTGTGTCATTTATTTCTTTCATTTCTTCTTCCATATATTATTCTTCTTTTATATTTTCTTCACCTTTTATATCTTCTTTCCTTTCTATATCTTCTTCCCCTTTTTCCTTGAGTACACAAATCTCTGAGTGGCGGTGCCACTAGATCTCTAGTTCTTGATCTGCAAGAAGACTCCTTTAACCTGTGGGCTGCGGCCAAAGTTATCCACTTCCTTAGTTTGAGTCGGCGAACATCAGGATCCCCTAGAGGATTCCCTGAGGTGTTGACCGTGTGGTGCCGTCATTATGGGCCTTCATTGGAACCCATTTTTAATTATTTTAGTAGGCAAGGGTGGATCTCCGGGAAGCCGCATCAGAAGGCATGCCCAAGTTGATTATACTTTCCATTCTTTCTTATCGATCTTCTTTATGAGGCTTGGGCCTCCATACTTTCTTTCCTTTTCATAGGGACCATTCGACGGTGGATTTCTAATATGAAGTTCGGGTGTCACACCCCAATTTTCACAGGTGGGCCATATTTTTTTTCATTTCTCTCTGTTGTAATAGATAAATGTTCTCTTGGCAGAGTTCTTCTAGCTTCAATTATCAAGGGCCATTAATACTTCTTTTTTTTTCAAGACTCTCTCCCTTACAGTCTTCAGCACCTGGTATACCCGGGCTGAAAGAGTTTCATGCTCTTTACTTTTTAGAGGGACTAAAGCTTATGGGCATTGATCCCAGAAGGACTTCTTTAGCTCCCTAGTAGAGATATTTCTTTAAACCCATTTCAGGTCCACGAACCCATTCTAGGCAGGATTTGTAGCTTCTAGCTCTTAATCCATTAAGTTGGACGGATGGACGGGGAGTTATTGCTAAGAATGAAGCTCAGCATTCCTCTTTCTCCTTTGCCTCTTGATAAGCCTTCCTCTAGATGAGGAAGCTTCTTTGACATTCTTCACGGATGTAGATAACCCGGTTGGCAGAGTTGTGGTGTTTGCAGTCACCACAAAAGTCTTTTCATCAGTCACAACTCTTTTAGAGGTTGAGACCTCAGCTTATGATATCCTTTCAAACACAAAAATCATCCTACGAGAATTTTTAATAGTAGAAGTAGCTGTGACACTGGCAGATGTGTCTGGCATGTAGCAACTTCAGTATTGGGTCCTTATGCTGGCAGATGCGCATAATGGGTAGGAGCTCCGGCAGGATGGAGTCTCCTTGCAGGCCTTTTAGTATTTACGCCATTCACAGGAATGACGATAGTCCTTGCATTGTCTGAAGGGAAGTAGATAGTACCAAACTAGATGGTTGCTCCAGAGCTTTTAGTGTTGATCATAATATTTGTTAGTTTAATGCAGGATCCACATCCCAGTTGGAAGATAATTTATGCATTCTATAGATCCATCTATATAAATGAAAGGTAAGGGTTAGTAATCAGTATTTGATACATCACCCCACACTTTTAAATTGTATAGACTTGCACAAAATAAAAAAATAATAATCATAATCAACTAATTAAGATAAATTAAAAACTTTGTGAAATACGTTATCTTAATAAATTAGTTTGTATAATCATTTTTTAAAGTATTCCAAATTTTAATTCTTTAAATAATCATTTTGGAAAAGTTTTGAATTTTAAGCCAATATTTGTTTTGATAGTACTATAGCATTGAGATGGATAGTCAAAGATGAAAAGAGAAACCAATCCCCAGCAAAGTCGCCAGAAATCTGTGGGCTCCAAAAATTTGGCCCAGGCCTCCCTGGCTGCTTTTTTTTTTGGGAGTTTTACAAAATTAAGGTTCCTGGGTAAATCTCTTGAAGGCAGAAGGGTTTGTAGATAAGACACTACCTAGATATTTTTCCCTCATTTTACGAGGACTTTATGATCTGAGTTCTGATTTCCTATAGACACAAGCCCTTATAGTTAATTACCCTTCTCAATCATGAGAGAGAACTTTTGATTAAGGGTCTTCATCAATAATATACATATAGATATGTAGTATATGGCATATAGTAGTAGCATGGGTTTGAGAATAGTTGAAGAATTGATATTTAAAATTTGGAATTGCACCATCTTGCACTTTAAACTGATGTGGGGGAATGAATGATTGACACGATCAAGATCCCATAGTTCTATCATTCAAGGTCATCATGGTCCCTAGTCTACTTAGTCAGAGGAGGAAGTTGACCCAAACTGGCAGAAGGATCCTTGTCGGCAGCCATGAGTTGCTTCATCCAAGGGGACCTTGTAGACCTTGAGTGAATGTTTTTCTAAGGGGACATATTTGAATCCACCTTAGCTAACAGAGAGCTTTGTGCCCTATTAATTATATTATATTGATTCATATCTCAATAATTTGATGCCACTAAAGATCGTATTGGCTTTATTATAATCGTAATTTAGTGGAGCCATTTGGAGGCAAAATCACTCGGTTCAGTGGGCCCTGGGTCATAACCTTTTATCTTATGGTGCCATTTGACAACAAAATCACTGGTCAGAGGATACATATCATGTCCTTACTAGCATGAGATTATTTGAGAATGAATCCTAGAGATATTTTTGACTAAGCATTAGCTCTATGTGAGCTGAAGTAAATTTTAATTTGTCTACCCCAGCAAATTATTGTGGATGGTGGATGGATTTTGCTTTAAACATTAATGGGTAATTTCAATTTTAAACATTTTGGAATTGGATGATCTCGATATTTTTGAATTTAAATTATGTACTTGGGTGGAATTTGAAATTTTTTTTTGAACCCCTCCCATTGATTTTTCTATTCAACATGATCATCCTCGGGGTGTTTGGAGGATATTTTCATTTGTGTATTGAACCATATACTTTGTCCAGGTGACGGTAGAGTATCGGACTCATTTTTGTCTTTGTGGTTTTTTAAATAAATTTTCTTTATTATAGGCCTTGAAGGCCTTATATGAATGTATAAAATATATATTCTAGTTAACACCCTGGCCATATATCTATTTAATAGTTCGAGTGGTGTTGACTCCTATATATCCACATAGAAGGATCGGGTTTGAACTACGTTCATTTATTGGTCGTCGTAATATCTCTAAAAGTCACGTGTGTAACCATAACATGCTCGTTGGGGCTCATGCGGGTTGTGTGATTTTACTTTCCCCCTTTTGTGTACCTATATGCATATATATTATGGTGTATATATTGGGGGGGGCATTTTTGGAATATTTTCCTTCTATCTGCTTGCATGGATGTTGCAGATTCGGTGGCGTGTTGTTGCTTATTTTATAAGCTCATATTTGATGATGATCTTTTTCATTTTCTTGGGGATGGTACTTTATATTTATAGCGGGTCTTCTATAACAACTCATAGGAGCTCCTATTTAATGTATTCACCATGTATGTTGCTTGTGGATAATAGATTGGGTGTATAATGGGCCTTTGAACATTTGTATTTGCTATGCATCCCTTGTTTTTACTGGTAGGGGACTGGTCTTTTTATCTGTGACTGAGTAGTATTAATTGCATGAGAGCTGTATTCTTTTTGAATTATTCAAAGATGTCATGTCCTTCAGTTCAACGCATGTTGAATCTCCCCTTCTTGTAGGAGATAAGTTCATCTTCTCTCATTGTTCGTTGGCATTTGCATTTTGATGGGCAATAGGGTATCTAATGTTTACTGAAAGCTTCATATTTTTTATTATGAGCATACTGATTGGAGTGTCATTGCCTTTTTCACACATCTATGCCTTCTACCCATAAACATGATGATGCATTTGTAGAGAATCCCTCCTTTGTAGTGTCTACAAATCATTTTTAACTTGGTGGATTGAAGAATTCAAGCTAATTTAATGTTCATTGTCAACTATTCATATGCATTGGGAGTTTATTTTCCACTTTCTCATTTGCGTAATGACACTGCCTATGAAGATGTTATTACATTCCTCATGTTTGTTTATTTCATAAGTCTCTCACTGCTTTTATAAGTAGCTTATAGCTGGCATGGTTAATTTGCTCTCCATCATGTGTTCACAATCAAAATGCATATGCTTTTCAATCTTCGTTATTTGCAAGATCCCATTTGCTTTTTTAGGTGATGATATTAACTATAAAGATCTAATCATATCCATTATGTATCTTTATAGTCATTGCAACTATCTCCAGTCAATCTATTGGACGAATTTCATTATCATTTCTGAATGACTTGTACTTGCAAGAGTTTGGCATGTTGACTTGGAAGCTCATGTTTGAAGACTTGTTCATTACAAGTTTCTTGTAGTTTCATAATATTGCTTGTAAGCACATTGCCCCGTCTATTATAATTCTTGATGATTGTTGCTTGGGAATGTGTCATGTCTAATATCACAAGTCAATTATCATGACCACAAAAAGTCTCTATATCATGGCTTTGAAGTCAAGCCATGTCTTTCAAGTTCTTCTTATCACTTGCAAACAAATGATACTTATAAGTTCTTTATTTTTAAAAGCAATTTGCAATTTATATGTACTTAATATTAAACCCCTTAATATTTCCATTCTAATCGAGGTGATCATCACAAGTCAATTGTTGTTATTCAAAAAGGAAATTCCATATCAAAGCTTGTAATTCATATTCATTGCTTACTTGTTCATTTCCTTTTGATTTTATCATTCTTATAATTCATGAACTTCATCTTCAAATGTTAGGATTTTGGCTCAAGTTTTTATTAATCTTTTCATGTTCTCTTCAAGTTCCCTGTTCTCTGACTCAAGTTTTTTCTTGAGTTCAAATGTTCAAGTCATGTCCAAGACGAGCACAAGTTCATGTCCAAAATTTGTCCAAGTTATGTCCTCTGTCAACTGGAAAATACGACAGTCTCCTGACATCTCCCCAGTTTAGAAAAAACTACAAGAAATTGGGTCTCCCGCCATGCTATAAAAAAAGTATGTACGATAGGTGTCGGTGACACCGCGGCCAAAAAGTCTTCAATCCCACCACACTAGAGAAGGCGTGTAGAGGTCCTCGGGCACCTAATTCAAACAAATATAGTTTTTATACTTGTCTCTGCCACGTTAGAGAAAAGCTTGTGCAAGGTCTACCCGTCTCGCCATAGGCGTCGCACCGAGTTCCCTTCCCACCACGCTAGAGAAGCATGTATGGTTGTTTTCCGGTGCGCTACTAACATCGAGAACGAGATTTTGAGTTTATGAATTTTATACCTTTGCGAAGAAGCAACAATGAATCTCCTTTTTTTCTCTCATTTTTCTCTCTTTTATTTTGAAACAATTCACATCTCTCTCTCTCTCTCTCTTAATCTTCTTTCTTTTTTTTTTTTTTTGCATTTTTTTCTCTTCTGTTTTTTTTCATGTTTCTCTTCTTCTTTTTCCTTCTTTTTTTTTTTTTACACCTCACATCTTTTATTTTTTTGTGTACATATACATACATACAATACAATATGACATGCACAATTATCAACCACCAACTACGGGAGTATTAACAAACCTACTAATATTAGTTAATAACACTACATGCAAATAAAGAAAGAACAATGAAATAAGAGCTTGCTGCTTGATTATTTGTGAGATGCGCTGAAATGAGTTGTATGGGCTGACTCTCTTTTTTCTTTTTTTCTTTCTTTTTTCTCTCTTTTTTTTTTTGGATAAATTTGGCTTGGAGTGGGCTGGACTGGGTTACTGTAGTAAAAAGAAAGAGATTTGGGCTTCAGTATGAGTGAGATGGGCTGGTTTAGTGGAAAAGAAAATGGGATTTTGAAGTATGCTGTGGATTGAGAATGGGATGTAACTATTGTTTCTATAAAGAAGCAGAGATCCTGCGTAAGCTCCTACACAAATGCAAAGAAGGAGAAACTACTTTAGGCGTGAGGTGAAGGCATATTTCTGTAGTTCATCTCAGTTCATCGGATATGGCATCTAAGTGAAGTGTGATCAAGAGTTTTCACGGGAGCTATGAAGAGTGAGGTTTGAGCTGAATAGCAAGTAGGAGATTTGAAGACTTGAAGAAGTTGCGGAGTTTAGACATGGTTAGAGCCGAATTTCTAGGTGGAAGAAGTTGTGTGTAGTGTTCAGAGGATTGAATCAGCTATAACAGGTGATGAGGAAGAAAGCTTTGGACGTCTAATTGAGTGTGGACGGGTGGGGTTTCATGTAGACAGAGAGAGGCGGAGGATGTGGGAAGGCAGAGAAAGGTTTTTTTTTTTTTGACGGGGGAGCAGAGAAGAGGCAAATGTAATGGGTTTCTTTGCTTGAAGTGCTGGAGTAGCTGAGATCTATATTTTTTTAAGTTCAAAAGTCTCCGTAGTACAAAGATAGCTCTGTTTGATTTCACTCTAATGGAAAATCTGCGCTACTCGAGGCCAACTGCTGCAGGAGGACAGAACGACCAAAGAGGTATTAGATTTTTCAAGCATTCAATGAATTTGATGTTCTTTCTCTATTTAGGAATCTGGTTTTGTTTAAAATTTATCAAGTCAATGCCTATATTAGTGGTAGATCATCAACGCATTAACTACAAACAACAGGAATTCATTAATTAGTCAAAAATCAACTCGGTATATATATGATTTTCTCAATTTATGTGCATTTCACCTCGAAATTCATGCATATGTCCTCACTTTGCATGTTGTTTTCATCGAATATAAAAACTAGAAAAATTGATAGTGCACTTAGGGTATGGCCGATGTTCCGATCACAACAGTGCAATACATTTCGTGATCAGACTTTGTTTGGGCTAGGCCTAATTTATTCAAAATGCGTGCTATCACTTTGGGACCGCCTCAATTTGCATGCACAACCTCAATTGAATAATATGGTAGTGCATTTAGAGTATTGACGATGTTCCGGACACAACGATGAAGTTTGTTCATAAATTGAACGTCATTTGGGTAGCGTCGAGTGACATTTTCCTCGAAATGCATGAGTTGCCTTGAGATGGGTGTTGAACTACTCGTATGTTTTAATTATAACAAATTGGCTATATTCATTAGGTTTTTAGGATGTTCTGAATGTAGTGCCAAAGTTTGTTTGTGGGCGGACTTCGTTTGGGTACGTAGTGCCGAGGCCTATTCTCCTCGATATGCATGTTTTGTCTCAAAGTTTGTGTCATCAATCCGGATGATCCAAATTGAACATAAAAATTGTAGTTCTTAAGTATTTACATTATGCTGGTTGTAATGGCAAAATCCATTTCACCGACGGATATTATTTGGGTAGCCGCAAGGCTAATTCTCTTAGTGATGTTTGGGAGCCATTGGTGACTTGTGTTGATCACCAAGTGGAGAAGGTGTGTGAACTGAGGATGCAAAGAAGAAGAGCTTATTAGTTCCTTGGTCATGGTGGGTCGAGTTGAGATCTCCCTAGGTAGGCGCTTTCCTATACCTGGACTTGGATGTTTGGGGGATAAAGATACTTACCCTCGAACAAGAGTGAGTCATTGTGATGGTGCGAGGAGAGTTACTTGGTTAATAGAATCCTCCATTGCCTCCGACTATCTGTTAGGAACTTGTGAAAAGCATATATGAGAATATAATTTGGTTAATTTCACTTCTCTATTTCATGACTTCATGTATATAATGGAGAGTATGATTTTATTTATGTACGTGCATTTTATTTTAAATTATTTGATTCAATTTTTTTATGATTGTGACATGCATCAACTACTTGCTTTGCCTTTTTAATTTTTTTTCTATTATATCACTATTAATTAAGTTAAAGGTTTTATTTTAAATTATCTGATGTTATTGTTACACCTTTCTTTACTCAAAGGATATTGGGTTAGCCGTTGAAGATCAAACTCCGAGCATTATTTATTCATGAAGGTAGAGTGTTTTTTATGCCTACCCTACCAAGATTGGTTACCACGACCAAGCACTAATCTTTTTTTTATTATTATTATAGGCAAAAATTGTGCCTTCATATCAATACATATGGTGATTAATTAGTATCATACATATTTTAATTACCATGCGATTAAAGTTGAATTGATTGAGTAGTTCAAAGGAGAAAACCCATTCTAGTGTACTATTTTATATCTCTAGATAAAGTAAAAAATTCTTCTATTATTTTCTTTTAAAATTTCAAAATAAATATATGCCATAATAAAACTCCATTCTCCTACCATTTCATCTAATCCAGCTCTCGAGCTCTCATCAATTCAAAGAAGGAAATAATATGTTCTTCACCAGCTTCTTGTGTGCAGTAACTCTTTTCCTTGTTTGGTTGATTCAATGGAATCATAAATGGAGAAATCCGAAATGTAATAATGGAGAACTCCCTCCTGGTTCCATGGGCTTGCCTCTTATTGGAGAGACCATAGAGTTTATGGCCCCAATTTCTTCTATTGATATGCATCCTTTCACAAGGATAAAATGAACAAAGGTAGACAAACAACACTTTATAGTTATATTTTTTAGTTTTTATGTTTTTTTAATTGATAAATTAATGGACATTTATTTTAGAGAATGAAATATTTTTGAGGAATTTGATTAGTTTAAAACTTTCGAATCCTTTTAAATTTGTGTTGAATCAAAAATTAATATTCCAGATATCAAAAAAATATATCGGATGGATTCAAAATAATTAATTTATTTTAAAATTGTATACAATTACTCATTTGTAGTATTAATCACAAAACAAATAGAATGATTTTCCATTTAAATAGTTAACTATTTGTGATTTATGGCATAAATTTATCTTTTCTTTATCAACCACAATTTTAATTCAGTACTTTGTTAGAAAGAACTTAAAATTGCTTCCCTTCTTCTTTGAAATATTTATGCATAGCAGATAGGGTCTGGTCTTAAGAGCTTATTTAGACTGCAAGTTGTTGTTTCTACTGACCCAGAGCTCAACTATTTTGTACTTCAACAAGAGGGGAAATATTTAAAGAGTTTCATACCCAAAAACTTTCATTGAGTTATTCGGACTTAGAAGATATTAATGACAGAAAGATGCTAAGTCAGGTACCTGAGAGCATAATCATTAAGGTTTTAGGTCCTGAGAAACTCAAGGAGAAGAACTCCTGATGTATATGGACAAAGAAATTCGTAAGCGTCTCTGTTGTGGTCTGCTAATGAATCCATCATTGACCTCAAGGATTCAATCTCAACTGTAAGTTGATGAAAAATAATTTAGCTATGTTTCGACGCTTTATGTTCTTCATTTTTCTTAACTCAATGGTCAATGTATTTGTAGCTTTTCTTCGATGTCATAGCCAAGACTTTGATAAGCTATGATCCTTCAACAACAACAATAGACTTAATGAGATATCTTAAAGTTTTTATAAGCTCAGTGTTCTCCTTTCCATTTAACATTCCTGGAACTGCTTATCATAGGAGTTTGCAGGCAAGCTAGTTACTAACTTTTTTATCTGACAATTATATGTTTTAGTATATTATCCTTGATGTTAGTTTATATTAATGTACACAGGGGCGGAAGATTGTGATGAATTTACTGAAAACTTTACTTTCAGAGAGGATGAAATCACCAAGAAAAGAAAGCAAGGATTTTCTCGATCTTTTAGTTGACGAACTCGGGAAAGAAAACTCCATGTTAACAGAGAAATCAGCTTTAAATTTAATATTTGTTCTTCTAATTGCAAGCTTTGTGTCAAGTTCTCGAACAATTTCTCTTGCTACTAAGTTTCTCAGTGAGGATCCAAAAATTTTGAAGGATCTAACCGTTAGTTTTCCTACTCATGAGCTGAATATTTACATATTAGTCCACGTACTGTTTAGTTTATTTTAGCTATTAATACGTTATATATATATATAAATATATATATGATAATAATACGTTATATATATATATATATATATATATGATAAATGATTAAATCATAGGATGAGCATGAAGAAGTTCTTAGAAATCGGGATGAACCAGACTCCCAAATCACATGGGAAGAATACAAATCAATGAGCTTCACGCAACAGGTGGGCTAATTAACTTTTCCTGATTCTATTTAATGGACGATAGTTATTCTATAAATTTATATGAATATTTTGTCTCTCTTATTGATTTTAATCATTCTTACAGGTTATCAAAGAGGCAGGAAGGCTAGCAAATATCGTACCCGCAAGTTTTCGTAAAACTATCAAGGATTTTGCAATAAATGGTAAAAATTCAATATCAAAATATATAAATAAATAATTTTTTTGTTGGTCGTATACCATATTTGTTACCTGACTACTATGTTCTTTGTTTTGTTGTGAATAATCCTATGATCGCAGGATATGTAATACCAAAAGATTGGCTTGTCATGATTTATCCACCTGCAACACACTTAAATCCTCAGATACATGAGGATCCACTAACCTTCAATCCTAGTAGATGGGAGGTGATAAATGAGACTTGTAATTTTTCATTGAATAAGACCCGAATGGGAGAGATTATTATGTGCGGAGTCCGGACCTAGAGAACCCTTCGGTAGTGTGACTGTGAATAGTAAAAGCACAAATATTGTTCACAGTCACAAAACCAAACAGTTTTTTGGGCCCGGACTCCACACGTAATAATCTCATAAGACTCCATTTGGATGTTTAAATTATTTAACTTTGATCTAACTGAATGATTAATTGGTTTAAACTTTAGGGAAAACCTGAATCAAATCGTGGTGAGAAGAACTACTTAGTTTTTGGTGGAGGGATTAGGTACTGTATTGGTGCTGAATTTAGCAAATTGGAGATGGCTATTTTTCTCCATTACTTTGTTACTAAGTGCAGGTGATTACTTTGATAAAGCAATAGCATTATTATTATTAGCTCCATCATATTTTTAATTAACTACTTTGTTGTTTTAATATGCTTAGGTGGAAGGATGTTAAAGGTGGAAATATAGTACGATCTCCGGGTTTAGAGTTTCCTGATGGCTATCACATCCAAGTTATGCCTAAGAATGTTGGAGTATTATAGATTTACAGTGCACGGCTTTTAATAAGAATAATGTTTTTATTTGAAGAAATATTTCTATATCTTTTCGATTTTGTATGAAACAATAAATAATTGATGTTTGCTATAAGAGTTTATGTTGAGTACATTATTGTTCGTGAGATAAATTTGGTGATTCTTTTCTCTCTCACTCTCTCTCTCTCTCTCTCTCCTCTCTCTCTCTCTCTCTCTCTCTCTCTCTCTCTCTCTCTCTATATATATATATATATATATATGACTCTTTTGATAAGATTATTCTTTGTTACATCTTATTTTCTTGATTTGTTTTAATTTATTTTATTTCTGGGCTCATTGCATTTCATTACATCTCAACTAGTTTTATAATTTATTTTCTAAGAGTTTAAGTCTTCGTAGCTACTTATAATAATCTTTAGTTGTGATCAAACCCTCTTTGATATATTTTGGTAAAAAAAAAAATTTAATTATGAAGATTATGCCACAACCAAGAGGTTTGACGGTGTTGAATTGGGTAATTTTTAAATACATATTTAATTTCAAAATATAAATATTGCTTCTTTTCTCCAAAGTTAGATAAATCGCCACCAAAATAGCCATGGTCGGGTATGAAACTCAAGGCATGTTTGAGTTCAAAATTTACAAAAATAATTAAATTCAAGACATTCAAATTAATACTACTTTTTAGCAAACTTAAGCAAACTGAATGTCTGGACACAACAAACTCAATGATACAAAAACTCGTCCAATCCAAACCCAAATGTGCTCAAATCAAGGGCTTGAAACTTAATTAGAAACTTCAAAACATTAATTAAATGATCAAATGATATCCAAATTTTATATGCTTATAGTTAAATCTACTGGCTCGATGAGACAAATCTAATAAGTCTAAGATCACCTAAATATAATATCATTAAGGCACTTAAATATTGAACAAACTCTTTATGATTAAGAGGATCAATATGGGTCATCCGATGGAGAAATTATTACATGCAGAGTCCAAATGACATCCAGACTTTAATAAGAACAGGCCACATCACACGTACACTATGTATAATTTGTACACATACTGTGTGTAAATTTTACATAGGTTGTGTACAGGCTGACCTGGCCTATTCTAATTTGAGTCCATACTCAAACTATGTGTGGACTCCGCACGTCATAATTTCTCCATCTGATGAAGTGTTCTAAAATTTGACTATATTTATGAACATATCACTCCCCAAAATCTAAATATAGACCCCACTCTCTACATAAGTGAGGAGCATAGAGGAGGATCTTGGAAATGGACCTTGAACTCTCTCTTAAGATTTAAGAGTGCTTTGAGGCTCTAAGGATCCTGGATTAGTTATCTATTAAGAAAAAATTATAATGCACTTTTATTGTGATAAATTCTATTAAAGATGTGTATTTTTTGTTGATGTTGTAAATGAATGTCTCAGGAAAAGGAGCAAAAAATATAAATTTAAGAACTAGAACTGCGGTGCCAAAACTATTAGCGTCGTAGTGTTTTCAATACCCAAATGCCTAAATAGGACATTGCAGCATAGGGGTCTGAAGAAAATCATATTTAATTCAGTGCCTCAATGGAACAAAGGTCAATGCCATAGCTCCACAAGTGAACAATGTTGCGCCACAACCTAAAAAAAATTATAAATAATTCAACGTTGAAGCGCTGACCTCTATAATGCGGCAACTCCTGATAATATAATGATGCGCCATTGTGCCCATCTTTAGCACCATCATGATGGAATAGTTATATAAGCATCATACTAACTCAGTCAACAGTCATGCTAGATAAGCCCAACACCATAGTAGAGAACATTAAGTAGCGTCAAGGCGCTAGTTCATATTGTAAAGCCGCGATGCACCTAGTCAAGCACTACAGTGGCTAAGTTTGTTTATGCTAAGTATAAATGTTTTTTTTTTTTTTTTTTTTTTTTTTTTTTTTTTTTTTTTTTTTTTTTTTTTTGAAGAAAAACTAGATGATGGTGAGTAAAATTTAGTGGAGTGGCTGATCGTTCTTGTATAAAGAAAGACCATACTTAGGAATGGAAAGGAGTGTGAAGAGCAAAGGTGTAAAGGAGAATCACTCAGTCAAAGAGTCCATTTGTTTGATATTCTTCATCCCGAGTGTTGTTTTCTTCATATTTTCTATTTGTACTTTTTATTGAGTAAGTAATTAAATATATTTTGTTAATTTTGTTTTATTGGCCGGCTAAACTTCTAGTTTTGTACTGATGATATGCAAATCTATATATATTCTAATGTAGACTCTTATATATAAACATGAATTATTATTTTTAATATCTCTCATACTTAATTTAATTTGTCTAATGACTATATATGAATTTAAAGTATAATGTGATAGATTACCTTTTCGAAGAAATATTACAATAATTAGGAGAGTTAAAATGAAATACTTTCATGCCTAGACATTAGATGGTTAGGATTCTAGGATCTTTCGAGATATTATAACTATGGAGAGTTCATAAACCTTTATTTACACCTTTAAAGCCTTGATAGAGATCTAAAGGTTCATAAGCTCTAATCCACAACTAATATAGATGAGTCACTTAGGAGAGCATAGATTCATTCATCGTCATTAGTCCAAAATATCTTTATTTTTTGTTATTTTTACTATTTTCTATATTTCGCAGTAAATCTAGTAAATACCTCTTTGTTCTTTGTGTAAGATAAATTTAGTAGCTTGAGTATGAAGTATTTTAGTTAATTATGCTTCACTTATTTTCTCATGCGATCAACACTCTTCTCATAACACTTTATTACTTGATAGGCACATGCACTTGAGTTAGTCAGAAGCATTTAACATATGATTCTATTCAACAACAACAACAACATATGAATCTATTATTGTATGAAATTTATGAGTATATAGTTTATCCACAAGTAAAGTATAAACTCCAATATCGTCAAACCCCATCAAGTTTTTAGCACCATTGCCAAGAAATTTGTGTGTGCTTTTGCAATCATTTCTATACTATTAAAAAACTACAAATTCAATCCTACTTGATTTGTATATTTTTTTGCAATCAATGTTCTTTTATAATGCTATGAATCTGTGACTGTTTGTTTTTAGTAAATTTAATTTTTAGTTTGTTTATTACATTTCAGTTCATGTTTGCTGTTGTTGTATGCATAAAAGTGCCAATATGGGACCCTTATTGTTTTACTTAGAAATAGAAAGGAGCCCTACAAAAATTCAAAAAACTAAAAAGACTTTAGTTGTAGGATGGTTGAACCAAATCCAAATCCGGACCATCCTACACCTTTTAGGAGTATGTTAATTCGTTAGTTGATGGAATTCATCAAAGTATAAATCGACCTATTATCTAAGTTAATAATTTTGAAATGAAACTCGTCATTATCCATATGGCTCAAAACTTTCAATTTGTGGTACTCTTGTTGAGGATCCAACTTATATTTGTGTGACATTCAAGTATAATGGAGTTAATGATAATGATATTAGACTTAGTTTGTGTCCATTTTCTCTATGGGACAAAGCTAAAATATGGTTGAATTCCTTACCCCAATCTACATAATCACTTGGATTGAGTTAGCACATAAGTTCCTAGCAAATTATTTCTCACCTTCCAAAATTGCTAAGCTTATGAATGATATTACTTAATTTTTTCAATTTAATGGAGAGACAATTTATGAGAGCATGGAAATGGTTGAATTCCTTACCCCAATCTACATAATCACTTGGATTGAGTTAGCACATAAGTTCCTAGCAAATTATTTCTCACCTTCCAAAATTGCTAAGCTTATGAATGATATTACTTAATTTTTTCAATTTAATGGAGAGACAATTTATGAGAGCGGGAAAATATTTAAGAAAATGCTTAAAAAGTTCCCACATCATATTTTACTTGATTGGTTGGTGATTGAGACTTTTTACAATGGACTTGTAGGATCACTTTAGTTAATAATTGATGAAGCAGTAGGAGGATCTTTTATGTCAAAATCTTTTGATGAGGTATATGCCTTGATAGATGAGATGACAATAAATAACTTCTGGTGGGCTTCTGATAGGGTGAATCCTAAATGTTGCCAGTGTTTATAAGTTGGATGCTTAATGTATTTTGACAAATCAAGTAGTAGCCAAATATAAGAAGTTAGACAATCTTAGAGTTAGTTCAATTTTAGGATCACTTGTACATTTAGAGGAGAATGAATTATATTATACTAGTGAGTCTAGAGCTCAAGGGGTTGAGAATGTGAATGTAATTAGAAGACCTAAAGATTCTTATTCTAATATATACAATTCTAGCTAGACCAACTATCTTAATTTTTGTTGGAGTAATAATAATGGTAGAAATCAATGAAATGTCAATCAGTCTAACCTTATAGAATCTTAAAATAACCCTCAACAACCTTTAGTGAACCTTAGACATTCTTATCCCACATGCTTTAATCAAAATAATCAATTCAAATAAAGGAAGAAATCTTCAGAGAATTTACTACTTAATATGGAAACTAATTACACAACCAAGCTACTATCATTAGAAATTTGGATAATTAATTAGGATAGTTAGCAATTTTATTTAGTAGTAGGTTCCATGTCACTTTACCTAGTACCACTTAAATTAATCCTAAGAAAAAAAAAAGGAAAATATCAATATTTAAATCATTTGAGGAATAATAGTGATGCTGCACTGCCAAAATGAAAATATATGCAAAGTCTAACTAAAGATTATAAACTTAGCACTTCTTGGAAGGCAACCCAATTTTGTTGGTGTAAAGAATTCCTTATTATATTATTTATGTGAAGTATCATTGTTTATTATTTGATATGTTGTGAATTGTTTTTGTTTATTATTTGTGAAAATATTTTGTGTGGGTTTGTCCTGAGTTTACTAATTATTTTTCTAGACAAAAAAAAAAAATCATGTTATTTTTTGTTGGTAATTTTATGATTTTCTTGAAATTGAACTAGCACCACAGTGTTAGGTTTTAGAGTGCCATAGTATTTGCATGTTAACTACCACGACATCTAAATTCGATGTTGTAGTGTTGAAGTCTTTGAAAATTGGGGAATGTAATATCATAGTGCTATTCAATTAAGCGTTATAGTACAACTTTTATTCTCATAAGAGCTTCTACATTCATTTTTTAGCGTCGTGGTACCAAATAAGAAATTTTTATAGTAATGTGAGTTTGTATTCGCTATCACTGTACATGCATGCCTTTTTCATTATGGTTCATTATTAAGCACCTTAATGCTTCTCCAAGCATTGGAGTGTTAAGTTATACCATAATTAGTTAGTTGGAGCATCACAGAGGTCAGTTCTAATGCTGCTAAACTTGTATGTGTCAAATGTTGTGGTAGTTCTTTAGTAAAAAAGCCGACACTTCGATTTTCCAATCTAGCACTAGAGCACTACCTATCGCTTCACACCACAATGCGAGGCCCAGTTTGACCATGTTTTTCATTTTTTCATTTCTCAGCACCACAACATCTTTCTTAGTAACATTATAGTTCTAGTAGAGTTTTATAAATCAAAATGCCTATTTTTTTCATTTTCTTCATTATGCTTTATGATTTACTCTTTCTCCATTATTTGTGCTTTTATGCTTTACTTATAATAAACTAGTTTCTCAGGGACCATAAAGTGCAAGCTAGCAAGAAGAGAGCTTCCTCTTCTATTGATGAAAGAAGATTTATTTCTATTGAGGTCATAGGAGATATTCTCATTGATTTGTGGGTAAATAATTAATACTTGAAAGAGGATTTTTAAACCTTGGTGGGACTGTCCTATCCATAATTGCTAGTAAGGGTGATAAATAATGTTTGAGGAACCCTCTACGTATGTAGTGAACGTTGTGAGGGAGTTATTTCCGAATACAAAGGAGGCCAAAAATAAAAAATGTTTTATGAGAGATAAGTGGGTAACCCTTGATCCCCTTAGTATAAACAAAACTTATAAAGTTTAGGACTTAAATTTGATGATTATTTTGCATCTAATCTTGCACCTATTGACGCCCAAAAACTTCTTAGAGTTTTGATTACTCCCTGTAGTGGAGATATTTAGGGAGAGAGAGAGAGAGAGAGAGAGAGAGAGAGAGAGAGAGAGAGAGAATGATTAATTTTGTAACTTCCTATTCGACTAAACTTTCTAAGTCTTGGAAGTATTTTAGCTATGCATGCATTTTTCTCAGCAAAAATATTAGTGAGGTGTCCCATGAGCGAGTAATCTTAAACTATGCAATCCAAGTGGGTCATTCCATTAATGTTGGTAACTTAATTCATTCTTCCTTAAAGTAGATCATTAGGGACTCCCCCATTGTAGGACTATATCACCCCACTTTAATTTACTCCCTGTGTATAGTTGTTGGTGTTTTAGGCGACTTAGGTGATAAGTAGCTTTTTTTCTATTTTTGCTCTCATTAAGTTAAAAAATTAAAGATTTAAGGAGGGAGGAGATGATGAGTTGGTGACCTAGTGAGGCAAAATTAACCAGGTAGCTAGCTCAGTTCAAGTAGGCTGAGTGCTTGTACCCCTAAAACATTTGGTGATTAGATTATTGATCTTAGGGCGCAGATGCCCAAAGTTAAACCTTAACATTGCACTATATTTAGTTTGATTCTCTAATCCAAGTTGATGTATATTATACTTGAAATATTTAGTAACACAAAATAAGTAGGTAATGTATTTAAAGTTTTTTTTGTGTTTAAAGTTTAAAAAGAAGTTTTGAAAAGGTTAATCTTCTTTGGGAGAACTTAATTTTTTTAATTTCATTTTTGAAATCAAACACATCATTATGAATCATATATTGCCCGGAGAGGTAAAGATATCATTCCCTAATGGGTTCAACTAGTGAAAATGATAATTTCATCCTAGTTATAATAGTTAAATTCACAGAAGAACTACATATGATCCCTAAGGGTTAAAATGAAGTTCTATATGTATTTAACTATTATAATCTAGATGAAAGATTATTAATTACATATTCAGATTCTTGATAGGAAATCATATATCTTCCCAAGACAAAAAATATCATTTACTAATCAATTGTCTAAATATAACGATAATGATTGTCATTAATTTTTATTTTTTTCCAAAGAAAACTATTAAGTTTTGAAAATCCGTTATAAGAATTAGATGTGGACTCTAAATTTCTTATGAGCGCAAGCCCTCATAGTTAATTATATTATAGGAAGGTTGAATTTTCTATGAATACTCTCAATTAAAATAACGACAAAAATTTTATTTAAATTGTTTTTTAGTAATATCAAAGGAGGTGAGTTTAGAGTTTAAATTGGGATTGGATTAAGTTTGAGCACTTATTTTGTAGATCAAGGGAGGAAAGGTGGAAGTGTTTTGAGATTCTAAAATGCTTCAGAAAATACCCTGGCCTATCCTATATGTTGGGCTTTAAGTTTTGATTGAGAGAAATTTTTAATTTGAGTTGATCGATTTATTAGAAAGTTAGGATTAGATACTCAGAGGTTGGACTCTTAAGATTTTGAGTTTGTTCAGAATCCTAAATCTATTTTGGGCACTGAATATCTCACAAGTCAAGGGATAAAATAAAATGCGGCACACAATGCCAAAAAACTAGAAAAAGCAGGCAATCATAAGTAATCAATCCAAAATATCAAATATAATGAATTAATTAATAAATGCCATAAAAGTTTTCTTGCTTATTACAAACAACTAGATTACAAAAATAAAGATGTATGGCACATTGACAACATTGGATTTTCTAAACCTAGTAGTGACGTAAAGTGGCTTTGAGTGGGATATCTCGGTTCATCTTTATTCTTATTCTCTCTAAGCTCTTTTCTGTCAGACTCCTTGCGATTCTTAAGTAGGCTACTCAAATGGATAAGGGGCCACTTCCTTGAGGGAAGGACCACTCTTTCCTCTTTAGGTAGGAAGAAGTGATCCAAAGTTCTGTATCTCCAATAAGAAAAGGTCTACTCCCTAAGGGTTGTCATTTCTTTGAGTCCTAACTTGGACATATGTATCCCAATTCCAAAATTCCACTTTCACAATTTTACATTGCAAAAAGTATAATTTATATGAAATAAATTCTAGAACTCTCCGTGTAGGGCTATCCTAAGCAGTTAATAAAATAAATACTTCTCAAGTATGTTACTATATATGATAAAATAAAAATAAACACACTACCGCTAGCTTTTATTTAATTCTTGGGGCTTTAGCAGTTAAGCATCTGTGCAAGTATTAATTATAATTAAATATTTTTTATTTAGCCCTTTTAATCGCCCTTGCATGAGCGTGCCACCTGTAGAAAGTTAATGTCGAACATCCAGATACTCCTATCCTAAGGGTATCGGGTCGCCAAACGACATCAATCATCATAAGTGTAGTAAACATAAGAGACGACAAACAACGAATTTCAATTCCACAACATGTAATTAAAATCACTAAAAATATGGCACAATACAACAGTAAAGAAAACATCGATCTACCTAGACTTAGAAAGTTGTTTGTCCTAGTAAACCCATAAGTGAGTGTAAACAGAGTCATGTGGCTGAGTAGTGATCCTGGTTGGTGATAGTTAGGGTTATCTAAAAATTTGAGTTTGTTTGAGCGCATAAGGGAAATTTAATGTTAGAATTAAATATTATATAAGAATTTTATTTAAATATATTTTAGGGGTAATATTATAACTAACCCTTGTTTCTTACCTAGTTTCTCTCGTGGAAGTTTATTTCAACCCTTCCTTGGGGCTAAGCTAATAGCCCGTAGGAGGGGTTGTTAATGTTATTTAATTCGATTGAAATTATGAGTAGTGAATTAATATTTAAATAAGTTGATTAACTTATTTTAGAAACTAGTTGACTATTTGATTAACCAAGCTTAGACAACTCTTTGATTTGAGTGATTATTGGGTTTTTGGGAGAATTATAGATATATTTAACTAAGGGGTCAAAAGTTGATTTTACAAATTAGAGGAAGTTAAGGGATCTCAGATATCTCTCCAACAACCCAACGGAAGGAAGATTTTTGGCTGGTTCATTTTGTTGCTTCAGTAGGGTGGATTTTGTGAAAAGAGAGAGATATCTGAGAAGTCCTTAATTCCCTCTAACTTGTAAAATCAACTTTTGACCCTTATTTACTATGCTAGATATTTCCCAAAACCCAATAACTCACTCAAAATCAAGAAGTTTTTTAAGTTGGGTTAATAAAAAGTCAACTAGTCCTCTAAAAACTAAGTAACGTCAACTCTAATTTAATATTAATTCACATCTCTTAAATTTCAATCAACTAATTAACTTAATCAACCCCAGTCCTACGAGCTAATTAGCTGCCCAAGGAAGGGAAATAAACTTCGGCCTAGTAAGAAACCAAAGTAGTAAAAATAACCCTACAATATATTAAATAAAATTCTTAATAAAATTTAGAATTCGAACTAATTTTCCTAATGCCTCACAAACCAAATTTTTTAGAATAACTCTAACTAATCCCCAACTAAGATCTATCTCCTGCCACATGACTTTTACAACGCACTTTAGATGGTTTTACTAGGACAACCAACTCTAGATCTAGGTTAGATCGATGTTTACATTCTGTTGTGTGCCATAATTTTTGTGATTTTATTAGCATGTTTGTGGATGAATTGACTGTGTTTGTCTGCTTACGTTATTTAACTACACTCTATGGATGATTGATGTTTGGCGACTCGATTACCCTTAGGAGGAGTGAATTCTGATGTTCGCATAACTGTTCTACAGGTGCCACGCTCATTTAGCAAGGGCGATAAAGAATGGGGCTAAAAAAAAATATTTTAATTTATAATACTTGCGAGATCTTCAACTGGCTAAAGCCCAAATATAAAAAGCGCGCGGCTATGTGTGTATTTTTATTTCTACATAATATAACTACTTGAGAATATTTCTAATTTTATTAACTGCTGTAGGATACCCTAACAGGAGAGTCTAGAATTTTATTTTCAATATTAAATATAATTTTTTGCAAATTAAAGTATTGTGAAAGTGAATTTTGAATTGGGATACATATGTCCAAGAGCTAGGACTCCAAAGAAGAAAATGACAACCCTTCAGGGGAGTAGACCTTTTCTATTTGGAGCACAATTTGGATCACTTCTTCCCTACCTAAAGAGGAAAGAGTGGCCTTCCCCTCAAGGAAGTGCCCTCTTATCCATTTGAGTGCCTACTTGAAGAATCCAAGGAGTCTGAAAAAAAGAGCTTGGAGGAGAATAAGATTAAAGAATTGAAGACCGAGAGTATCCCACTCAAAGCCACTTACGTCACTACAGGTTAGAAATCCAACTTGTTGTCAATGGTGCACATCTTTACTTTTTGTAAATTCTTGTTTGTAATAAGCAAGACAACTTTTTCTATGGACATTTATTAATAATTTATTTATATTTGATATTTGAGAAGATGTACTTTATGATTGCCTCGCTTTTTTCTAGTTTTTGGCATTTGTGGCCGTTTTATTTTCCCTTGACTTGTGAGATTCATGAGGGTGTGAAAGTTTTATACCATATATAAAGTTAAAATCTTTGTGAGTCTAATATAAATATGAAAAAGATAAAATTTAGTGAATTAGCTGGGATCGACCCCGGGTCGCATGCATATATTCTGCACTACCTCTCTTGCTTTATACGCTTCCCACCTATAGGTAGTCCGGATAGTCTAACCTATGAGGAAGAGTGCGGACTAGGGAAGTGCCAATCTTCTAAAACATTATTTTCTAAGCCTATTTTTTAACTTTCCACATACTTGATTTGAGGTTGTTAACTAGCATGCATGTATTAGAGAAATTTAAAGAGTCAAAATTTTAATTGCATTAGTCATTTGCATTTTGCACCAGCACAATGTAAAGGGGACAATTAAGGAAATATCTAGATGTCGCCTCACCTCCAAAATCATTAAATGAAACATCCCTTCCATCTTTATAAAATACCAGACTCATCTATTTTAAATTGAATAGGTGGTTTAGCTGGCTCCCAATCCAGGTCTGGGGTAATCCAGATCTGCATCTACAATAGTTAGGTTCGTATGACTTTGTGCAGTGTCTAAATTAGATTTAGGATCCCAGCAGATCTTTGATTATAAGACCCCAAACTTCAGGAATATAATCCCAAATTTCTAATAAAATGCTCAACTCTAATTAAATATCATTTCAATCTAAAACATAAAGCAAATTATATTCTCCCCTTATATTTCAATCTAAAATTACATTTTATTATTCATATTAAATGTATTTTCTAAATGTAAAGTGTTTTGAAAGTGGAATTTTGAATTGGGATACATATTTCCAAGCTAGGACTCCAAAGAAAAATAACAACCCTAGGGAGTAAACCTTTTCTATTTGGAGATACAAATTTGGATCACTTCTTCCCTACCAAAAGAAAGAGGGCCTTCCCCTCAAAGGAAGTGCCCTACCATTTGAGTAGCCTCACTATGAAGAATCCAAGTCTGAAGAAAAGGAGCTTGGAGGAGAAAAGATTAAAGAATTGAAGACCGAGAGTATCCCACTCAAAGCCACTTACGTCACTACTAGGTTTAGAATCCAACTTATTGTCAGTGGTGCCGCGACATCTTTCCTTTCTGTAAATTCTTGTTTGTAATAACAAGGCAACTTGTCTATGAATATTTAATTAATTTCATTATATTTGATGTTTTGAGATGATTGACATTGGAGTGCCTGCTTTTTCTAGTTTTGATTTATTGTCGCTTTATTTTCGTCCTTGACTTGTAGACTCGTGAGGGTGAAGTTTTATACTCATAATTATAAAGTTTAAAATCTTTGTGATCTAAATAACATAGAAAGATAATAATTTAGGGAATTAGTAGGGATCGACCGGGGTCGCATGCATATTTGCACTACTCTCTCCATTGCTTTAGATGCTCCCTGCCTATAGGTAGAGTCCGGATAGTCTAACCTATGAGGAAGATCGGACCTGGGGAAGTCCAATCTTCTAAAATATTATTCTAAGCTATCTATTTAACTTTCACAAGCATACTGATTTGAGATTGTTAATAGCATGCCATCTGTATTAAAAATAATTTTAAAAGAGCAAAATTTTTATTTGTATTATCCTTATCTTGCAGTTTTAAAATACCCAGCATAAGTCATAAGGGGGCAATAGGAAATATCTTAGATGTGGCCTCGAATTCTCCAAAACCATTAAATGAAAAACGTCCCTTCACTCTTTCATAAACATACCTCAGACTCAATCTAATTAAATTGATTAGGTGTTGTGGCTCTCCAATCCAGTCCGGGTAAGTCCAGATCTTGCACTACAAAGTAGTTCGATGACTATGTCAGTGTCCATTAATTTAGACGAGCAGATCTTTGATTATAACCCAACCTCAGGAATAATAATCCAACTTTCTAATAAAATTGCCTCAATCTCTAATAAATACAATTTCAATCAAAACATAAAGCCAAATACTTAGATTACGTTGGGGACACTTCCGATGTTCCAGAATCTCAAAGTGCCCCCAACCCTTGCTCCATTTGATCTAGCTAATCAACTACTGCAACTTCGATCAATCCCTTGAGATTCCAAAATTCACCTCTCTTTGATATCACACTTAAATCTAATAAAATTTTTGCCACTATTACATCAAGAGTTCGAAGCGGGATTTGTCTCCCTAACGAGCATAACTACAAGACGCGCTCATAGCAATTTAGAAGCCACATCACACCTGATTTTAAAATTTGATTTTCAATATTCATAATTGATCTCTTATGGAAAGATAAAAAAGCATCGTTATAAATCACATAAAAGAATTTCATCATTAATAAGTGTTACTCCCTTCGCGAGATACAGTCTTTCTTTGAAAGGCTTGGATGTGTACTCAACCGAACACCTTCTTGAATATTGTAGCTGGTCATTTAATTGAATTTTATTGGCGTCCTTCGGGGCCACACAAAGTTCTCTTATATTCTATCACAATTCAGATGATAATCCATAATTCTAAATTGAATCCCATTGAAATTTATTTTCACCTTTCGAGTGATATACTTCGTTCTACAGACAATTCGATTTATAATTGAATTCAAGATCTTAGATCAAAGATTGCTCAAAAGAAAACCAGCTTCCCAACATCCTGTTTTCCGAAATTCCACCAACAACCAACATTTTGATAATAATTTACAATTGAGTAGCATTTGATACTCTATACTCAGTGAGTCTAGTGCTACCAGCTAAGAACAGTCTAATAAAGTAGTTTTGCTTCTAATGGCAACTTCACATATCAATGACAAGCTTCATCTCATAGAGTCAGCTAACTATTGCCTTAGAAATAGTACAAACATGAGTGCAAGCAAAAATTGACAAATTACTAACATTGTAGCCTCCTGCCATCAATTCATTATCCATCATCTCAAGTAAAATCAAGGATCTAATAATATAACTGTTCAGTTACATACAAAACGTGGGCAAATACTAAAATAGATTACTATGACTAATATTCTTACAAATTGGTAGAAGCGCCAGTTATAAAGGAAATGTGGTGCTTTCTACCATACTTTTCCATAGTGATGAGTTCTAAAAAACACTATAGATCAAACTCAAGTTTTGCCTAAACGCATTTATCTTGTCCATGTAACAAGACTTGGAAAAATCCATGCGTTAACAAAATTCCACCAATTTTTCATTCTAAGACGAACTAACATCCTTGAATATTGCCTTATTATTTCTCATTTCACCATTTAAACCCAATAAAATTGTGATGCTACACTTCCACTTACAAGGAATTCAAATTTTAATATAGATAAAAAACTTAAATAAAGATTAACAATAACGAATACACATGAACATTAACTACATCTTAAAAATTTTTCCAAAGAACTTAAGAAAAAATAGAAAATGAAAATAAAAAAGCAACCACTAGCCCTGCTCCAAATAGAAAAACTTTTTTTCAAAAAAAACAAAAACTTGGTTGATGGGTGAAGGTGACTCACTATAAACACTATCAACACTAGCAACCTCACATCATCAACTAAATTGTTAATATGTAAGCGCGTTCTTAAACTTTAGAGAAACCATCACCTCGTTTCAATGAGCTTTGCATTTTGAATTCAATCTCTTGGTGATTTGCCTACCTAAAGACTTCTCAAAATAGTCTCGCATTCATGAATTAGTAATCTCATTTTTCTTCATAGTAGTAGGTGATCTTCACTTCAGCTTCCTCATTGGTCTCCAGTGCTACTGTCATGAGCATGTAGCCAAATCTAACCAAAATATATTGCTCTGTGGATTGGTGAGGTCATCATAACAATATGCTCACTTATGGCACTTCAAGCTCATGACACTCTCATTCTCTAACAGCTTGGAACTCTTGTAAAAGATCCGCAAAAATACTGGTCTCCCCTTATGTTTATTGCAGTGTGCAACACTATATTTGCCAAGTTTGTCCCATCGCATTATGGGAGAAGCTGACCTCCATGTTTTAAAGAATTAAGTCAACTTTCTTAAAAAAAAAACTCTAAGTCATAGAACAAAACACCCTTCACCCCATCCACCCGACGTTCAACACTTTCCACCATGTCACATCTTTTTGGGACTTGACTCAGCTTTCTAAGTCAATAACTTTTGATTTGTGAAAGATAAGAGAGTTATAGGCTCCTAACCCTACAACCATTAGATTAACTTTCTCTTCTGATCCTGCCACCATACATAGCTTCTCAATGGTGATCCTTTTGTTGGTTTTGTTACAACTCTTGTAGCTATGGAACTTGGCAAAGGCTAACTTAGACTTAGTACCACTGAGTTTTCTTCACTTCATTGAGTGGGACCTCATACGCTACGATAGTTCATGCAGATATATATCTCTCTTATCACTGGCGAGTTTAGGACTTAGACTTTACTAGGTCTTCCAAAATCCTTGAGAATTCTTTCTTAAATCTTTTTTTTTTTTTGCTAAACATAATACATCAGGTGATCATACTTAAGAAAAAATTTCATTCAAATAAATAAAATAACTGTAAGCCTAGGTAAAATAATTGTATAAGTGTCTTTTATTAATAAGATGGAAATTAAAATGTTTTACTCTTATGACAACCATCACACATTCCCTCCCATACAAGGTGAGTCACTCCCCTTCTTTTTATGAAGGGATTTGGTTAATAGGAACCATCCAATTGACACCTTTGGATAAGAAAAAACTTGGCCTTTTGAGACACACACCTTGTTTGCAGACATCACTACTTTAATGAAGTGGGCAAAGAACTCTTCACAACATTTTAGAATGTTTCTCTGTGAAACATCCCTAAATAAGTTGAGCCACATAAAGATGTTCTACACAGAGGTATATGTGAAGGAAATCACAACACTAAGAATTTTTGTAGCAGCTTTGGGCAAGCAGTCATAATAATGTTACCTCTTTGAAGCTTAACACCTAAAAGGAATTAAATATTACAAAGAAAAATTGCTGGAGCACCTAAACTAATCTACAGGACTCTATTAAATAGTTACATTGTCTTATACCTCAC
>NW_021320060.1:228722-248047 GCF_001605985.2 Dendrobium catenatum | reverse complement strand
TCGTGAGGGTGTGAAAGTTTTATACTCATAGTTATAAAGTTTAAAATCTTTGTGAGTCTAAATAAATAGAAAGATAATGAATTTAGTGAATTAGCTGGGGATCGACCCCGGGGTCGCATGCATATTTCTGCACTACTCTCTCCTTGCTTTATACGCTTCCCCACCTATAGGTAGTCCGGATAGTCTAACCTATGAGGAAGAGGTGCTGGACTTAGGGAAGTCCAATCTTCTAAAACATTATTTTCTAAGCCTATTTTTAACTTTCAAACATACTTGATTTGAGGTTGTTAACTAGCATGCATTGTATTAGAAATAATTTAAAAGAGTCAAAATTTTAATTGCATTAGTCATTTGCATTTTGCACCCAGCACAAGTTAAAGGGGACAATTAGGGAAATATCTAGATGTCGGCCTCAACTCTCCAAAATCATTAAATGAAACATCCCTTCCACTCTTTCATAAAATACCAGACTCATCTATTTTAAATTGATTAGGTGGTTAGCTGGCTCCCCAATCCAGTCTGGGGTAAGTCCAGATCTTGCACTACAATAGTTAGGTTCGGATGACTGTTGTGCAGTGTCTAAATTAGATTTAGGATCCCAGGCAGATCTTTGATTATAAGACCCCAAACTTCAGGAATATAATCCCAAATTTCTAATAAAATGCTCAACTCTAATTAAATATCATTTCAATCTAAAACATAAAGCCAAATATTAATTCTCCCCTTATCATTTCAATCTAAAATTACATTTTATTTCATATTAAATGTAATTTTTGCAAATGTAAAGTGTTTTGAAAGTGGAATTTTGAATTGGGATACATATTTCCAAAGCTAGGACTCCAAAGAGAAAATGACAACCCTTAGGGGAGTAAACCTTTTCTATTTGGAGATACAAATTTGGATCACTTCTTCCCTACCGAAAGAGGAAAGAGTGGCCTTCCCCTCAAAGGAAGTGCCCTCTTATCCATTTGAGTAGCCTACTATGAAGAATCCAAGGAGTCTGAAGAAAAGGAGCTTGGAGGAGAATAAGATTAAAGAATTGAAGACCGAGAGTATCCCACTCAAAGCCACTTACGTCACTACTAGGTTTAGAATCCAACTTATTGTCAGTGGTGCCCGACATCTTTCCTTTCTGTAAATTCTTGTTTGTAATAAGCAAGGCAACTATGTCTATGAATATTTATTAATTAATTCATTTATATTTGATGTTTTGAGATGATTGAATTTGGATTGCCTGCTTTTTCTAGTTTTTTGATATTTATGTGTCGCTTTTATTTTCTCCTTGACTTGTGAGACTCGTGAGGGTGTGAATGTTTTATACTCATAATTATAAAGTTTAAAATCTTTGTGAGTCTAAATAACATAGAAAGATAATGAATTTAGGGAATTAGTAGGGGATCGACCCCGGGGTCGCATGCATATTTTTGCACTACTCTCTCCTTGCTTTAGATGCTTCCCTGCCTATAGGTAGAGTCCGGATAGTCTAACCTATGAGGAAGAGGTGCTGGACCTGGGGAAGTCCAATCTTCTAAAATATTATTTTCTAAGCCTATTTTTAACTTTCAAGCATACTTGATTTGAGATTGTTAAATAGCATGCATTGTATTAAAAATAATTTAAAAGAGTCAAAATTTTAATTGTATTAGTCCTTTGCATTTTACACCCAGCATAAGTCAAAGGGGGCAATTAGAGAAATATCTAGATGTCGGCCTCAACTCTCCAAAACCATTAAATGAAACATCCCTTCCACTCTTTCATAAAATACCAGACTCATCTATTTTAAATTGATTAGGTGGTTAGCTGGCTCTCCAATCCAGTCCGGGGTAAGTCCAGATCTTGCACTACAATAGTTAGGTTCGGATGACTGATGTCTAATGTCCAAATTAGATTTAGGATCCGAGGCAGATCTTTGATTATAAGACCCCAAACTTCAGGAATATAATCCCAAATTTCTAATAAAATGCTCAACTCTAATTAAATATCATTTCAATCTAAAACATAAAGCCAAATACTTAGATTACGTTGGGACACTTCCGGATGGTTCTAGAATCTCAAAGTGCCCCCAACTCTTCTCCATTTGATTCTACTAATAACTACTCAACTTCGATCAATTCCCTTTTGAGATTCCAAAATTCACCTCTCTTTGATATCACACTTAGAAAATCTAATAAAATTTTGCCACTATTTTAATCAAGAGTTTCGAAGGGGATTTTGTCTCCCTACGATGCAATTAACTACAAGGACTTGCGCTCATAGCAGATTTAGAACCACACACACCTGATTTTAAAATTTGATTTTTCAATATTCATATTTGATTCCTATGGGAAAGATCAAAAGATGATCGTTATTATCACATTAAAAGAATTATCATTGAATAGTGTTATCTCCCTTCCGGGAGATACATCTTTCTTTGATAAGGCTTTGGATGTGTACTCAACGATCACACTTCTTGAATATTGTAGCTGGTCATTTAATTGAATTTTATTTTGGTCCTTCGGGGCCACACAAAGTTCTCTTTATAATTCGATCACAATATTCAAGATGATATTCATAATTCTAAATTTGAATCCCATTTTGAAATTTTATTTTCACCTTTCGAGGTGATATACTCTTTCTAACAGGACAATTCGATTTTAGAATTAGAATTCAATCTTATGTCAAAGATTCTCAAAGAAAACCAAGCTTTCCAACACCTGTTTTCGAAATTCCACCAACAGACTCCAACTATTTTTGATAATATTTACAATTGAGTAGCATTTGATTACTCTATACTCAGTGAGTCTTAGTGGCTACCCATGCTAAGAACAAGTCTATAATGTAAGGTTTTGCCTTCTAATGGCAACTTCACATATCAATGACAAGCTCATTCTTCATAGAGTCAGCTAACTCATGCAATTAGAAAGAAGTATCAAACATGTGTGGCAAGCAAAAAAATTAGACAAATTACTAAACATTGTTAGCCTCCTTGCCATTCAATCATTATCCATCCATCTCAGTAAAAATCATGCATCTAAAAATATAACTTGTCAAGTTACATACAAAACGTGGTGCAAATATAAAAGATTACTATGACTTATATTTCTTACAAATTGGTAGAAAGCCAGTTTATTAAAGGAAATGTGGGTGCTTTCTACCATACTTTCCCATAGTGATGAGTTGACTAAAACACTATAATATCAAACTCAAGTTTGCCTAAATGCATTATTCTTTCCATGTTAAGAGACTTGGAAAAAATTCATGCTGTTTAAAAAATTCCCCTAAATTTTTCATTCTAGAGAAGCTAACATTCCTTGAATGATTGCCCTTATTATTTCTCATTTCACCATTTATAACCCAATTAATATTGTGATGCTAACCCACTTTACATAGGACATCTAAATTTTTATATAGATAAGAAAACTTAAATATAGATTTACTAATAAGGAATACACATGAACATTAACTTATCATTTAAAATTTTTTCCATAAGAACTTAAGAAAAAATAGAAAATGAAAATAAATAAGCAAGCCACTAGGCCACTTGGCCCCAAATTAGAAAAAAGACTTTTTTTTCAAAAAAAAAAAAAAACTTGTGTTTGATGGGTGAAGGTGACTCACTTACTATTCACACTAGCCCCATCACTCTCATCATAATCACTAAATTTGTTAAATAATTGTGAAGGGTTCTTAAATTTAGGAGAAACCTCACCTCTTTTCATGAGCTTGTGCATGTTGAATTCAATCTCTTGGTGATATTGCTCACCTAAAGACTTCTCAAAATAGTCTCCATTCATGAATTAGTTAATCTCATTTTTCTTCATAGTTAGCTAGGTGATCTTCACCTCAGCTTCCTCATTGGTCTCCAGTGCTTACTGTGCATGAGCATTAGCCAAATCTAACCCAAAATTATATTGCTCTTTGGATTTGGTGAGGTCATCATACAATATGCTCATTCTTATGGCACTTCAAGCTTCATGACACTCTCATTCTCTAACCACCCTTGGAACTCTTTGTAGATCCTTGCCAAAAATACTGGTCTCCCCTTATGTTGTATTTGGCAGTGTGCAACAACGTATATAGTTTGCCAAGTTTGTCCCCATCGCATTTATGGTGAAGAAGCTGACCTCCATGCTTTTAAAGAATTGAGTCAACTTTTCTTTTAAAAAAAAACTCCTAGTCATAGAACCAAACACCCCACCTCCTATTCCACCTCGACGTTCACCTTTCCCACCATGTCACATCTTATTGGGACTGACTCACCTTTTTTAAGTCAATAACTTTTTGATTATGTGAAAGATAAGGAGAGTTTTATAGGCTCCTTACCCTTACCAACCATAGTATTAACTTTCTTCTTCTTGATCCTTGCCACCATTACAGCTTCTTCAATGGTGATCCCTTTTGTTGGGGTTTGTTACAACTCTTTGTGAGCTTATGGAGCCTTGGCAATAGGCTCCTTAGAGCTTGTACCACCCTTGAGTTCTTTCTTCACCTTCTTGGGAGGGGGACCTCACCTACTATAGTTCTAGCAGATATATATCTCCTCTTATCACTTGGCGTAGTTTAGGACTTAGATCTTTATCTAGGTCTTCAAATCCTTGATGAATTCTTTCTTCTCTTTTTTTTTTCTTTTTTGTAAATAAATAACATCAGGTGATTTCAATACTTAGAAAAATATTTCATTCAAATGAAATAAAATAACTTGTAATGACCTTAGGTAAAATATTTTGTATATATGCTTTTATGTAATAAGATGGAGAATTATAAATGTTTTACTCTTAATGACAACCATCACACATTCCTCTCCATACAAGGTGAGGATCACTCCCTTCTTTTTATTGAATGGGATTTGGTTAATAGGAACCATCCAATTGACCACACTTTGGATAAGAAAAAACTTGGCCTTTGAGACACACACCTTGTTTGCCAGACTCACTACTTTAATGAAGTGGGCAAGAACTGCTCACAACCATTTTAGAATGTTTTCTCTGTGAAGACATCCCTAAATAAGTTGAGCCACCATTAAAGATTGTTCTTACAGAGGTATTATGTGAAGGAAATCACAATCACTATGAATTTTTGTAGCAGCTGGGCAACGCAAGTTCATAATAATTTACCTCTTTGAGCTTAACACCTAAAAGGAATTATATTACAAAGAAAAATTGGCTGGTTAGCACTCTAAACTAATCTACAAGGAACTTATTAAATAGTTAAATTGTCTTTAATTACCTCACTAAAAAAGTTCTCAGACTAGTAGTAATATGCTTTGCATACAACTTAGTATGATTAGTAGGGAATTATGTCCTCAAAAAATTATTTTTCTTAGCAAATTCAACAATGCGTTTCTGAAGGGTCTCCATTACAAGTGCAAAAGTCTTTGATGGAGAAATCTTGAGTGAGTGAGATTATGAATAGAAGTCCCACCAAATGACCCTGCCAACAATATTTATAAAGATATATTGTGTAAGTATACCAAGTCAACAACCAAATCAGCATTAACTGAGAATATTCTCTCTCATCATCACAAAGATCTTCTCTATGATTATACATTAAGATTATTTTTACTTTTCAAATTTACACAATGCTTAATTTAAATAATTTTCTATTATAATAGTGTGTGTTGATAAATCAATTATCCTGATCTTTTTTTTTTTTTTTTGAGGAAAAGCCGAAGCTATCAATTATCCTGATCACCTAAAAATATAATAGCACATAAAAAAATAATTTTTATGCTTGATCTTTATTGCACATAGTTTAACTCAGCAAATGTAATTGCCAACTTATTTTGAGTCATGAAGTTCCATCAAAATGCCCCTTCCTCTTTATGTAATAATTTAACCTTTAGCTTGAAGTGCAGTAGTTTATATATTTATTGACCATAATATAAAATATTAGAAAATACAATATTGCATTTATGATCGTCAAAATATTGAATATAAGCTTAAAATTATGGGAACCATAAAGTTAAAGAAAGTAGTTAAATATTACCCTATAAAAAGGTTAATAACTGGGATTTACTACTAACTAGTGGTAGATATGAATAGAAAACCAAATCTACAACAACATTCTATGGTTTTGATGGAAAAGTAGAGTTCAAACATTATTTGTTAGTACTTAAAACTGGATATCTATAAGCTCAACCTTGAGAGGGTGGAAGGGTCAACACCATAGAAAGATGGTGTGTAAGATTAAAATGAAGCAATGAAGCAAGAGACTAAAATATAAGATTAATAGCTGAGAATGCCTTTTGTAGTTGAGAAAGTAACACAAATCAAGGGAAAGATAGGCTCCTTCGAATTTCTGTGGTGCTGAACTTATGATAGAGATTATTGAAGGTGCTTGGAAAGATAACCCTAATAGTATTTAAAAGTGGCCAAGAAGTAACATAGGTCATATGGATGTAGTAATAAATAGGTGTTGGAATTTAAAGGGGTTTACCTTAGGTGCTTGAAAGGAACGCTAATGGTAGAGACAATATTTTATTTAGTTTTTATTAAACATTTGAATTATTTTGTGAAAAAATGAAAATTTTAACTTATATACATCTTACATAATTTGTTTTCTAGTTGGGCTTAATCAAATTTAAGTTTGGGATGAAAAAAATAATTATGTTTTTAGAACTTTAACAAACCTGAACACCTTCCAATTTACTTTATAATGAACTATAATTGTGCTCTAATTCTTTTGACTAAGCATTGAAAAAGTAAATAATCATTTTTTTCATTTATAATTGAGTTTATACTTACCCTGAAACATATATCATTTTAAGATAAATAGGATAAAAAATTATAATTGAGTTTATGTCTTTCTTGAGTCAAATTATTCTTTTTTTTTTTTTGTAAATGTTAGATCCAATTTTATTCAAGGATGATACCCAACCTTATTAGCATGCTGACTCTATGAGTAGCTGGTTTGAAACTTGGGTGAGAATGGAAATAATATCTTACTAAAGAAAATATAAAATATAAGTTATAAAAAATCTCAAAATATGAAAACCCAAAATACTTATTTTCAATCTTTATGTATAGTGATCTTAAGGCTACAGGAAAGGCTACACATATAAAAAGTAAGAAGTTTAATGTTACACATACTATCCGATATTCATGACACCTAATGGTTGGTTAAGGAAGAGGAAAAGCTATAGAGTTCTAATGATCTACATGAACTTAGTAATGTCAAGTGTGTATGGTTAAGTTCAGTATCGCAAAGTGTTTAAAAGCGAGTATAAAGAAAGGTGATCTTGATGGTTGAATAATGTTTCTGAGCAACTAGTGATTTGACTTGAGCTTTGGATTTCCTAGAGGAGAAGATGAGTGAACAGAGGCTATGAAGAAAAGTACCTCAATAAGTAGGTTATTATGGTAGGTTAAGCTATGAGCACTCCAAGTAAATGCTATCTTATAGTGAAAATATGTTGTGTAGGGAATGAAGTCACTTGCCCTTTGCTAGGATAACTCTCTAAAAATCCTACCTCCCTTCTACAAAGGGAGTGGCGAGTTAATTTATTTATAGGATCACTATTATACTGGATGGCCATTCTTTAATGGCATGGGTGAGTGGGAATTGATGTTCCTTGTGCATGTCCTTCTATGATGTCCATTAGATGTGGGTCCTCTTTTTATAACATGCTTGCAACCTATTAGTACATATGAAGACATTTGTGAGTATACATTTAATACCTTAACTAACTTTGCCCTTTGATAAGAGAGTAACAAAAAGGATGAGTGAATGATTAAGCATATAGTTTGACTATTAAATCTAAAATATAAAATTAAATTTTAAAGTTATTACCCTCTTTATACTCTAGCCTTACTTATTATCTATATTCAACATTAATGATGATAACGTGACACCACCTCTTCCCTAGCTTCTTATAAATCAAGGTTCTACATTAAGGGAGCTTTAATATTGACTAGAACTTATAAGTGTAGTGATATGAACCCATTTAGCATAGCAAGGTGTCAAGTGAGGGTATCTAGGAAGGTCACCTTTTGTATAAGCAAAGCTGAGGATGGAAAAGAAGGCGAGTTTTCATTTGTCAAGAAAGGACATTGGTGGAAACACACTAGCCATGTTGGAGGTCCTTGAACTCACTATTGTCCACCCAATAAAGAGAATTAAGATTGAACTTGGCGTGGTGATGAGGATCACTAACTTATTAACCATGGTTTTTTGCATAACTATATCCTAAACTTGATCATTGGAGATGGAAAAACTCTCTTTAGAAGAAAATATGAAGCCTTTTAATTTGTGATGTATGAAGTGAGTGCCTTATGTATGGCCTGAAAGTTCAATAAGGTAGTTAGACTTTGTTCAACTATCCTAAGACTAACTAAGAAGGGGGGTGAATTGGTAATTTTTAAATTTTCTTAGATTTTTTAAAACCATTTTTTTTGTAAGTTTAACAAATAATTTAGAAATATGAAGTTGTGTATAAACTAATTTTCATAATAAATGTTTCAACCATAAAATTTTGATACTCTGAAAAATAAAAATACTAAAAAGTAAAGTAAACAGAAGAACACTAAATTTATAGTGGTTATGTCTAAACTAGACCTACATCCACTCCCTGGTGACTCCTTCTCCAGGTATTTCTCTAAACCAAAGTGACTCTTCTTTTTCCTCCATAGTAAGGTCAAGAAGCCTTTGCAAACTCTCTTCCATCAACCCTAGTGCAGTAGAACATTAACATCCTTTCTCACCCTCCTAGTGATGATAGAGTACCGACATCCTTTCTCACCATCCTGATAATGATAGAGTACCAAAGTCCTTCCTCACTCTCCTTGTGATGGCAGAGTAACAACATCTTTTCTCACCCTCCTGGTGATGACAGAGTATCAAGACAAAATGCTAAAGATCTTCTCTCAAAAGCCTCCGGAGGAGATGGAATGAAATTTAAAAGAAGTAAATTGATCCTCACTTTGGGCAACCTTATGAATCCCTCACAACTCCCCTCACTTGATCTCTCAAACTTCACTCTCATAATCTATCCCAAACACTCACACTCAATGGCCACTCTCAAGATAAAATCATAACAAAGGTAAAGAGTGTAAGTTTTTAGGGTACATATATATGAAACATAAGAAAAATCATCCAAAAAATTGAAAATTAAAAGTCAACCGACCTAGGATTGTACAATACTATTGAAGATCATCTATACAAATAATTCAAAAATCCATGTACGATCATGTATGAACCTTATTTTGTATTATGTCAATTATCTGTACAAAGTGACATCGTATTGTATGAATAGTTTAAAATTGAACATAATCATATGGTATGATTTTATACAAATCTTATTTCATACTCTATAGATCATCTGAATGAATTGACATCGTACATTATGAACAATTAACAAAAATCATGCTTTTTTAGTACGAACATGGACAACCCCATTTCATACTCTATCAACCATTTATATGAATTGACTTAATATATTACAAATAGTATAAAAAAATCAATTCATTTAGGATGAACTAGTACGCACCCAATTTCATACTCTTTTAGTTGTCTGTGTGAACTTACAGTTGAGCCTAGTGAATAGGTTGTTAAACCTAAGTTAATGTCCCACAGCTATCAAGAAGGGGGGGGGGGTGAATTGGTAGCTAAAAATTATCCCTCTTTTAGATGAGTTGAACGGAAAATAAATTTAATTAATTTTTATAAAAAGTTTTTCAACCACAACTTTTTAAACAGTAAAATACGAAAAATAAAAAAAATAGTAAAAATAAACAACACAAGATTTATAGTGGTTTGGTCTAAACCAGACCTACATCCACTCCCCAGAGGTACCCTCTGATTATTTCACTAATACCAATAGTGTATCTTCGTTTGCACCCACAGCAAGCTGAAGAAGCCTTTACAAACACTCTTTCCATCACTACCCGGTGCGGCAGAGAACCGTCATCCTTTTACACTATCTCCAGTGTTAGCAGAGAACCGTCTATCCTTTCACACTCTCCTAGTGTGGGCAGAAAACCCTTCATCCTTTCACACTCTCCTAGTTTGGGCAGAGAACCCTTTATCCTTTCACACTCTCCTAATATAGGCAGAGAACCATTCGTCCTTTCACACTCTCCTAGTGTGGGTAGTAAAACCGATCTCCTTGATAGATCTCCTCACAAGAAATCTAGAAAGAAGAAAGAAAAGAGTGAAGTAATCTCAAATCACAAGTAGAAAATCTTACCTTTGAACACAAAGTAAAGCCTTCACGCTCCAGTAGAAGAAATCCTTCTTTGAATGCTCTCTCTCACTCTCTCCTTGAGTCTTCTTTTAATAGGCACAAAGATCAATGAACAAAAAGATTTGGTGGCAGTCTAATTTGGACTATATATAGGAAAAATAAGAAAAACTGCCTAAAAACTGCAAATTTTCAATTCTGTATGCAGTGGATCGTCCCGTACGATTGTGGATCATCCTAGACGATTTTACTTAAAGTGTCAGAAATGATCCTAATGTATATTGTTACAAACTATGTTTGCACACGATCATTATCCCGTACGAACTAGGTTTATCCGGTATGAAACGGTTATTCCATAGGTCAGTTTCCAAATCCCTGCAGGACGTAACCAACTGAGGTAAGTCGGTTCGATTCATCCTGGGATGAACAAGTTTCATCCTGGATGATTTAAACAGAGAGTTTCATCCAGGGACGAAAGGTAAATTTTGTCCTGGACAATTTTAAATAGATAATCTCGTCTAGAGACGAACCATGTATTTAATCTGGATGAACAGTGCAAAGTGAGAATCCAGAGGCGTTCCTCCCGGGATGAATATTAAATTCATCCGGATGAATAGGACTTAGAAAAATTTTCTCCTTGCTTGTTCGATCCATTGCTCTTCCGAGGGTTTAATTGACATGATCGTCCCGTACGAACTATATTCATACCGTACGATCTGTTCACAAAAGTTATTCCCCCATATGTGTGTGTTGTGAATATTCACTCAATTACAATCACTCCCTCTCAATTCAAAAACATTTTTAAAGCTTTTAATTTACAAATGATTGGATGTTGAATTTGATTTGAAGTCTTCATAATTTTGAGTTGATTTTTCTGAAATGTTAGTACACACTAGAGCAAAAAGAAATCTTTCAAAAAGTGTTAGTAGATATATATACATAAAATAATAATATTTGAAATCATCAAAATAATACAAGTTGAAAGAATGTAAAACATGCAAATAGCAACTCTCTTAACAATCTTCTCATTTTTGATGATGGCAAAACAATTATTATTTGTAGGATTTTAATTTCTTAGAAACTCTTAAACTCCCCCTGAATTGATGAATACATGAAAAATAAGGAGGCATAAATTCAAAATATTTATTTTTTAAAAATTTTATCCAAAACAAGAAACATATAAAACATACAACTACAATAATAACAAACATAAAGGAAAAGGACTATAAAAAATAAACAAAATAAACAAACAATTTCTCCCCCTTTTTGACTTCAGTAAAAAGACAAGAAGAAAAGAAGTCTTGAAATATAAGTAGAAGTATGAAATTCATTTCATAATTTAATCTTGAAAGCGATTGAAATAAGGTATGCAAATAAAATTAAAAACATTAGAAAAATCATAAAATTTCATATAATTTAAAAAGTGATATAACATAGATAATAAAAAGAATTTATCAAAGGCATGAGTCAATTTAGACATTAAGATAAAGAAATTTATTGCACTAAGGATGAATAAAAAAATTTATATTTCAAATTTTAATGTCAATTATAAATAACATAAGATCAATTTGAATTAAGAGATTAAAAGAGTCTGGAAAGAAGTAACTAGCACATGTGACGTTTTGCTCATCTTTTTAATTTTATGGCATATTTTTTGTGCATCTTTTTACTTTGGTCTTATTTTGTGCCTCTTTTTCTTATTGCAAACTTTTTGTGCAATTCTTTTGATACCAATTTTTTGTACATTTGTATAATTTTCAAAGTAATTGAATTCTTTTCAAAATTAATAATCTAAAATTTCAAATTTTTCTAAGTGCATAAATACGATTTGAAAAGAGAAATACAAAATAAGAAAATATCTAAATTGTAATAATGATATTTAAGATAATGTAGTCTAAACAAGTGACATGAAATTGAAAATCCTAATAATATCAAGTTATAAGCATCACTTAAATTTAGAATTATTAGATTTTCTAATGAAATTAATTTTAATTTACAATTTAGGTTAAAGCACTATTAAGATTAAAAACAATAATGAATGGCATAAAGTCAAACACACATTTCAAAAATAATTAAAAAATAAAACATTGGAACATATATTCATATGAAATAAAGATATTACAATTTTATGTCCTAAATATCAATAATAACATAACTAAAACAAGGAAAATATAACAAGCACAACTGGAGGTGGAGGTGGTGGTGTTGCACCAAAGAAGTTGAAGTAACTACTCATCATAAGCATGTTGGTATTTATGTTATTTATCTGATCACGCATAAATCCCATATCTTGATTGTACTGAATATCCTGCTGCTGTAAATGAGCTTCAATTTGATCAAACCATTGATAAAAATGAGCCTCTAAATTGTCAAATCTTTGAACCAAATTCTGATAATTTGGTTCAGTAGCAGATGTAGGTTCAGCTTCTTCTTCTATTTCACTCAGAACAACATGAGTTTTGCTAGGCTCTTCCTTATTGAAGATTGCTCTAAAGGATGCATCATTGTAGTAGAGTGGTTCTTAAAAATCTTGTTCTGGATGAATCAAATCATACTTCTTTTCTAAAATATAGGCAATCAAATGTCTTAAGGCTATGTTCTTCTTTCTTTTATGATCAACATGACCAATTTTAGAAAGGCCATAAATGTAGTCAATTAGGAGTTGGGCCTCATCTATAGGTTGTCTGGTCATTATCAAGAAGGTAACAATAGAAAGAAGAGGGGTGATATTAACTCTATCACCAACTTTAGGTATAATGGGAGTTCTAAGTACGTGCTGGATGATACAGGCATCACAAACTAAAGTTTCTACCTTAGGTAAATAATCCTTAAAGTTTATTCCTCTAATCACTCGATTAACTTCAGTCCAATCAAAATTTGTGGATGATAAGGTGTGTGCTCTTAATCCTTCAGTCCTTATGTTTAGGAAGATACCAAGGTCAGCCTTGGTGATTTCAATTTTCTTTTTAAAAACAAAGGAACTGATGACAGAATGGTCGGACTTGAAAGACATGTTCGCCAAAAAATAATGAAAGGTTTTCTTGTTGTAGAAGTGTACTAAGGTGAGGATTAAACCAAATTGAGTAGAGGTAAACAAGTGCATTACCTTAAAAGTTAATTCTTCCTGTAGGAGAACTCTAGATGGGGTAATTTTCGTGGAGACAAACCTAGCATAGGATTCTTCATTGTCCTTAGAAAGGAAATTTTTAAAATGTGTTTCTTGGTGGACTCTTAGTCAAAGACTTTTGGCGCTTGCTAGAACTTTCCATTGAAAGATCTTAAGAGAAGAAAGGTTTGAAAGAGATGTGTGAAAGTGACTGTTTAGTTAAAAAATACCGTTAATTTATGGAAAAATGACTGTTCGTACCAAACAAAATTTCTTTTCGTCCCGTATGAATTAGATTCGTCCTATACAATCAAATTTCGTATGGACGAACGAATGAGTCAAAAAAGAAATGACATTTCATAAACACATAACTTACGAAGCATCCTTTCATATAGACTTTTGACCAAATTGATCGTACAGACGAACACGTGTTTGTCCGGGTGATCAGAAATTCTATTCATTTTAATGGCAGTTGAAAACCGTCCCCCGCTATGAACCGACATATGTTCGTCTGGACGAACCAAAGGTTCGTGCGGATGAAGTTCATATTAAAAACTATCTTATCCATTCAACTGCTTCATTTACTCGTTTCGTCGTTTGAAAAGTATTTCATCTCGGACGATCTTGACGATCGTACAGACGAATTACATTAAAACTGCTCTTAAAATGGTTCAAAATCACACAGTTTGTCATACTACACAAATCGTCCCATACGAAACGATTTCATTTCAGACGATGATAAAAAAAATTCAAAAACAAAATAAAATGAAATCATTCACACAAATCAAAATTAAGAAACACAACAACAATAAAATAACAAACACAAAAATATTAACAAAAAAATATTAATATTGCAGAAAATATTTTTATTTAAGCATTCAAATCAATCACATCAAGCCTTGTTCTTAATGCACTGAAAGTATCAAAGGCTAATGGTTTTATAAAAATGTCTGCAAGTTGATTTTCAGTAGAAAAATAAGTGAGTTCAATTTCTCCTTTGGATACATGATCCCTTATGAAATGATGCCTTATGTCTATACATTTGGTTCTTGAATGTTGAATAGGATTTTTAGAAATGCAAATAGCACTAGTGTTATCACAATAAATAGGAATAGTGCCTATAGACAATCCTAAATCAATCAACTGTTGTTTTAACCAAAGTACTTATGCCACACAACTTCCTAAAGTAATGTATTCAGCTTCAGTAGTAGATAGAGCCACTGAATTTTGTTTTCTACTAGACCATGAAATTAATGAATTTCCAATGAACTGACATGTTTTAGAAGTGCTTTTTCTATCGACTCTACAGCCTGCAAAGTTAGAATCTAAAAAACCAATAATTTCAAATGAAGAGCTAAACTTAGGATACCAAATTCCTAAGTTATGAGTTCCTAACAGATATCTTAAAATCTTTTTTATTGCTGTCAAATGTTATTCTTTTGGATCTGATTGAAATCTAACATACAAGAAAATATTAACCATGATATCAAGTTGGCTAGCAGTCAAGTTAAGTAAAGATCTAGTAATCCCTCTAAATTTCTTTTGATCAAAAGATTTTCCCTTAAGGTCCTTATCCAACTGAACTGAGGAACTCGTTGGTGTACTAACAGGTTTAGCATTATCCATTTCATATTTTTTGAGGATGTCCTTAACATATTTAGATTAGCAAAGAAATGTTCTTTCCTCAAGTTGCTTAATGCTAAAACCTAGAAAGTAATTTAAGTCTCCCATTAGACTCATCTCAAATTCACTACTCACTATTTTAAAAAAATCATCACAAAGATTTTTATTTGAACATCCAAAAATTCCTTCATCTGATTTTGCATCAAATTTTCCTAAGGCAGATTTTCTATTATTATGAATGAACACCTTGCAACATAAAATATGCACATGTGAAAAATTAGGTGTTCTACCTTTTAGCAACTCGTAGGGTGTTATATTTAATTTAGATCTTATATTCACCCTGTTCATAACATAACATGAAGTGCTAACTGCCTCTGCCGAAAAATATCTAGGAAGTGAGTATTCTACCAACATTGCTCGGGCGGCTTCTATTTATGTTCTATTTTTCCTTTCGACTATCCCATTCTGCTGAGGGGTTCTAGGTGCAAAAAATTTGTGATCAATTCCTTTTTTCTTATAAAAATTTTTAAATCCCTCATTCTTAAATTCTCTATCATGATCACTTTGTATAGAAATAATTTCACACCCTAATTTTCTTTGAATCCAAGTCAAAAAATTTCTAAATTACTCAAATGATTCACTCTCATGAAATAGAAATCTAGCCCAAATGAATCTTGAGTAATCATCCACAATAACAAATCCATATACCTTCTTTCCTAGACTCACAGTTCCAACAGTTGGAACTCATTCTTTAAGAATTAGAATGTCAAGCCTAATTAAATGTCCCAAGGCTAACCAAGAGGGGGGTTAATTGATAATTTAAAAATTATACTTATACTCTTAGATTTTTAGAAGACCTTTTTAATTATTTATACAAGTTAAATTTAAACTTTAAAAAATAAACTTTTCAGCCAGAGTAAACAACTTGCGATGAAATTAAATGTGAAAGAAAAATAAGAAAGAACACACCAAATTTATAGTGGTTCGGTCAAACCTTGACCTACTTCAACTCCCCGGAGGCACCCTCCGAGTATTGCACTAATACCATAAAGTGACTCTCCTTTTGCCCCCAACCCAAGGCGGAGAAGCCTGTACAAAATCACTTTCACCTTCCCCGGTGCGGTGGAGTAGCCGGGTTCTTTGACACCAAAGAGATCTTCTTCTTGCCAAAACTTCCCTCAAGACGACCCTTGAATCCGATGGTACTGAAGTGCAAGTTCGTCGGAGCAACCATGTGAATATCCCCTCCACACTCCCTTGAAATCCCCTCCAAGGATCTTCTCCCTCTCAAACTCCACCCTTTCCTCTCTCCCTTTCAAATTCTCTCTTCTAGTTTTCTCCAAAAGAACAAAGACACAATGACTGTAAAAGATACACTTTGTCATCCTTTTATACTCTCCAAGTATCGGCGGAGAATCAGACCGATGTTGTTGAACTTCACTTGAGAGCCTTTAGAGGAGATGGGCAGAAACAAAGAGATCTTCTTCTTCAAGTAACCTTGTGAATCCCTCACAAACCCTTCACTTGATCTCTCACTCTTCACTCTTACAATTTCTCCCAAACTCTCACACTCAATGATCCCTCTCAAGAGAAAATATCTCAAAATGTACTTGTAATAGTTTCTAGGACTTCTTATATAGAAAGGAGAAGAAAAACCGTGCAAAAAAATTGCTAAAATTATGTTTTTCTGCGCACTGGATTGTACCATACGAATCTGAGTTAGTACGGAAGAACTGTGTAAAAAACTATCCTATACGAACCATTTATGCATTAGTACGAATCAATTTCATCTTGGGATGAAATATGTTCGTCCCCGGATGAAATATTTCGTTCGGTATGAACAGTTATATGAAAGGTCGGTTCTGAAAACTGCAGAATGTTGCCAGAAACTGCCATAGTCGGTTCCATCGTCCTGGGACGAAAAAATTTTGTCTGGACAAAATTTTTACAGAGCCCTGGTCGTCCAGGGAAGAAAATGATTTCGTCTTGATGATCAGTAATTATAAAAATTTCTATGCAATTTCTGTTCGTTCCATTTCTCTTATGAGGAGATAACTGACCTGATCGTCCCATATGAACAAGGTTAGTTCCGTACGATCAGTACAAAATATTTAAGATCTCCTTAAGTGTGTGTGTTTTAATTCACTCAATTTACAATCACTCCCTTTCAAGTTTATTTCAAACAAAAGTACAAGCTTTAAATCATAGAGTATTTCATGATGAATTGATTTTGAAGTCTTCGTACTGGAGTTCGATTGTTCTGAAATGTTAGTCCACACAAGAGCAAAAATAAATCTTCCAAAAAATATTAGGAGATAAGAACACATAAAACAATAATATTTGGAATCATCAAAATAATTTAAGTTGTAAGAATGAAAAACATGCAAATAGCGACTTTCTTAACAATCTCCGCCTTTTTGATGATGGCAAAATAATTATTGTTTGTATAATTTGAAATTCTAAGAATCTCCTAAACTCTCCCTAAAATGATGAACTCATGAAAATAGGGAGGCTTTTCAATCGTTAAAATTTTTTGTTTTTTTTTAATTCTATACAACATAAAACAAAATAAAATAAACACACAAAAATAAACAAAAACACTAGACACAACACAACAAACAATTTCTCCCCCTTTTTGACAACATCAAAAAGTGAAGAAGAAAAAGACTAGAAATGTAAGTAGACATATAAAAATCATTTGAATATTTAACCTTTAAAGTAATTGACATAATGTATGCAAATAAAATTAAAATATTAGGCAAATCATAAAATTTATAGAATTTAAGAAGAGATATAACCTAGAAACTAAAAAGAAAATATTAAAATATGAGTCTATTTAGACATTTAAAATAGAGAAAATCATTGTAAAAATGATGATATAAAAATTTTATATTTCAAATTTCAATATGGAATATAAATGTACATAAGATCAATTTGAATTAAGAGATTAAAAGAGTTTGGAAAGAAATAACTACGACATGTGGCACTTTGCGCATCTTTTTCAAATTTATGGCACATTTTTGTGTATCTTTTCATTTGAGATTATTTTGTGCCTCTTTTTCACATTACGAACCATTTGCATTTTTTTTTTTTTTTACACTTGTACATTTTTCAAGAGTAATTGCATATTTTCAAAAATCAATAATTTCAAATTTCAAATTTTTCTAAGTGCATAAATATTAATTGATAAGTGAAATACAAAATAAGAAAATATCACAATTACAATAATAATATTAAAATTAATATAGTCAAAATAAGAGACATGAAATTGACAATCTTAATAATATCAAGTTATAAACACAACTTAAATTTAGAAAAATTAGATTTTCTAATGAATTCAATTTTATGTTGTAGTTCAAAGTATAGCACTTGTAAGATCAAAAATTTAAGAGTTTTTCATATAGGCTAATGAACATTTCAAACACAGAACAAAAATACTTAAACATCCAAAAAATTTAAAGCAATAAAAGAATAGAAAAATACTACACAAAATACAAGTACACAAACTATAAAAATCTTCATATCACATTCCAAATGTCTCACAACAAGAAACATGGAATCTGACGTGAAAACATTTCAAAATCATACAAAACACAAAAAATAAAAAATAAAAAAACACATAAAACAAATAAAAAATAAAAATACAATAAATAAAAAACATGCACAAAAAAAATAACAACATAAACAAAGGGTTTAAACATCATTTTACTCCTGGTCTAATGATTCATAAGCTAGATTTGCCCAAGAGATTTTTTGCTTTTCATTATTTTCCAATTTTATAATTTGCTTAGCTTTGCCCATTTTTTAGCATGAAAAGTTCTCAAATTAAGGCACTGACTTTTCAGATATCTAGATTGTTGCAAATCTATTTTCATGAATTATGTTTTGATAATTGACAAACACTATTGATTCTCTTGGACTGCATGTTGCTTCTAATATTTCAAGAATCAAAGATCGGACGAACAAACGAAGCCAGTTCAAGATTGCGTAGGTTTAGGGTTGAGTCAGTCTGTATTTTATTTTTTTCTCTTCTTGAATCTATTTGTAATGGTCAAAGAGACTGATGCTAAGTAACCCTACACACACACACTTGAAAGAATTAGAATTTCTATTTTTACTCATATCGGCCAGGGCGATATTTACATCATCCTGGACGATCAGGCTTAAAATAGAAAGTCTAAATATGGATTCTTAATTAAGGCAGCCGTCATTAACAGATCAGCCTGGATGATACATGTATCGGCCAGGACGATAAGCTCAAAATAGAAAGAAGTTGCCACCATAGACAATTAAGGTATACTGTATTTTTAAATTATCGGCCAGGACGATCATTGATCGGCCTGGATGATATTCACAAATTATGCCTTAATTGATCAGGAAATCAAGGGAGTAATTAAGGATGATTGATACAATCATATCGTCCTGGACGATCGCAGGATC
>NW_021320060.1:25604-227744 GCF_001605985.2 Dendrobium catenatum | reverse complement strand
TGAATCTATTTCTGACTTATACACTAGGTTTACTCAGATAGTTACTTCACTGCATGCATTAGGAAAAGAACTTTCAAACTATGAAAAAGTAAATAAGATTTTGAGATGCTTGCCTTCGTCATATGATGCTAAAATCACTGCAATCACTGAATCTAAGGATTTAAACACTTATTCTATTGACAACTTACTTGGCTCACTCATTGCTTACGAGTAAGGGGTGAATCAAAGAAATCTTGATGCAGGTGAGAAGAAGAAGGAGAAAACAGTTGCACTAAAGGCGCACAAATTGAATTCTGAATCTTCTGGATCTGAAAGCGATGAAGTTGCCTTCATCACAAGGCAATTCAAAAGCTTTCTAAGGAAGAAACAAAAGCATCATCAAAATTGGAGAAAAGGTAAGGATCATAAACATGTTAAAGGATCTTCTGATGTTGTTTGTTATGAATGCAGGAAATCAGGACATGTGAGAACTGATTGCCCAACACTTCAAAATAACTCAAGCAAAGAAAAGGAAAAAGGTGAGGAGAAACCAAAGTCGAGGAAGGACAAGAAGAGAATCCAAAAGGCATTCTGGGCGGAATCTAGTACTGATTCATCTGAAATGGAACCAGAAGATAAGACATCAAAATTGTACTTGATGGCAGACGACAATCCTGATTAAGAAGAGGTATGTGAACTTTCCTACGATCAACTTCTTGAAGTTTCAAAAAAAATTCATGCATCATATAGGAAATTAAAGAAAATACATGCTAGCTTAAAATTAGAATTTTTAAATCTACAAAAAGAGCATGAAATTTTGACTAAAGACCATCAAATGCTTGATTCAAATCACGTGACTTTACTTGATGAATTTGATGAGTTAAATAAAAATCATTGTGAATTAGTTGAAAAGCATGATGTATTAAAAGTTTTACACACATCACTTGAATCTAATTTTAAGAAGTCTAAAGAGATGGAGAAAAATTTGAGGATTGAAAATGAGGTATTAAAAAGCAATAATTTGAAGATTCAAAATGAATTAGAAACATGTAAGAAAACTAGGATGACACCTACTTTTGATCAATTGTCAAAACCTAGGAAGAGGCATTATAACTCAAACCACTTAAGAAATCCTTTTCCTGGAGTTGGATGTTTTCGATGTGGTATGATAGGACACATCGCACATACTTGCACAGTACACCATAGTACACATTGGGTATGGAGACCTAAGGTGCATGATCCATAATATACCACACATGCATTACATTCTACTCTTCATAAGAAGGAACTCAAACCTGTTTGGGTTCCTAAATCTAATATTTGATAATTTTATAGGAGGGCTCTCACAAAAGGCCTCGTGAGAGTATGTGGTACCTGGACTGTTGATGCTCTTGACATATGACTGGTGATGCCAACCAGTTTGTTGTACTAGAGTCCAGGACTGGCTGCAAGGTTACTTTTGGAGACAACACCACCAAGAAGGTGGTAGGCGCAGGTATAATTGGTAATTCCAAGAATCTTATGATTGAAAATGTTTTGCTTGTAGATGGATTGAAGCAGAACTTGCTCAGCATCAGTCAACTATGTGACAAAGACTTCATCGTGCAATTCTTTGCAAACTCATGCATTGTAAGTTTAAGTAACAATACTATTTTGCAGGGAAATAGGATCAACAACGTCTACATGCTTGATTTAAATAACATTGAATGTGCTGCTTCTTTCTGCTTAAAAATAGTGATTGATGATTCATGGTTGTGGCACCGGAGATTTTGTCATGCAAGTATGAAAATCATTGGGAAAGTGACCCAAAAAGACCTAGTTAGAGGTGTCCCCAAACTCAAGTTTTCAAAAGACCACATTTGTGATGCCTGTTAACTAGGAAAGCAAGTTCACTCCGCCTTTCACCCCATTAAGGACATTAGCACCTCTAGACTTTTAGAAGTCCTTCACATGGATTTGTTTGGACCCATTAGCACTACCAGTCTGGGAGGGAAAGTCTATGGATTTGTGATTGTTAATGACTACTCAAGGTTCACTTGGACTAGATTTTTTTCACATAAAAATGAGTCTTTTGAGGAGTTTAAAATATTTTCTACTTGGATTCAGAAAAAGCTAGGTTGTGAAACTTTGATCATCCATAGTGATCATAGGGGAGAGTTTGAGAATGAAAGATTTAGAGATTTTTGCGAGGACAAAGGGATTAGCCATAATTTTTCAGCTTCTAGGACCCCTCAGCAGAATGGGGTAGCTGAAAGGAAGAACCGGACCTTGGTGGAAGCCGCTAGAACCATGCTTGCTGAGTATTCACTTCCAAAATACTTTTGGGCTGAAGCGGTTAACACAGCTTGTTATGTGTTGAATAGGATGAATGTTAGAGCCAAATTAGAAAAGACACCCTATGAGATTCTTAAGGGTAGGACACCCAATCTTTCCCACCTTCATATCTTTGGTTGTATGGTTTTTATTCACAACAATGGGAAGTATCACTTGAGAAAATTTGATCCTAAATCTGATGAAGGAGTATTCTTGGGATATTCTAGTGTTGGGAAGTATTTTAACACAAAAAGTGAAGAAAAAAAAGACTAAAAATGTAAGCAGACATATGAAAATCATTTGAAAATTTAACCTTTAAAGTAATTGACATAATGTATGCAAATAAAATAAAAATAGTAGGCAAATCATAAAATTCATAGAATTTAAGAAGAGATATAACCTAGAAACTAAAAAGAATATATCAAAACATGAGTCTATTTAGACATTTAAGATAGAGAAAATCATTGTAAAAATGATGATATAAAAATTTTATATTTCAAATTTTAATATGGAATATAAATATACATAAGATCAATTTGAATTAAGAGATTAAAAGAGTTTGGAAAGAAATAACTACGACATGTGGCACTTTGCGCATCTTTTTCAAATTTATGACACATTTTTGTGCATCTTTTCATTTGGGATTATTTTGTGCCTCTTTTTCACATTGCAAATATTTTGCCCATTTTTTTTTTATTTTTGTACACTTGTACATTTTTCAAGAGTAATTGAATTTTTTCAAAAATCAATAATTTCAAATTTTTCTAAGTGCATAAATATTAATTGATAAGTGAAATACAAAATAAGAAAATATCACAAATATAATAATAATATTAAAATTAATATAGTCTAAAAAAGAGACATAAAATTGACAATCTTAATAATATCAAGTTATAAACATAACTTAAATTTAGAAAAATTAGATTTTCTAATGAATTCAATTTTATGTTGCAGTTCAAAGTATAGCACTTGTAAGATCAAAAATTTAAGGGTTTTTTATAAAGGCTAACGAACATTTCAAACATAGAACAAAAATACCTAAACATCTAAAAAACCTAAAGCAATAAAAGAATAGAAAATACTACACAAAATACAAGTACACAAACTATAAAAATCTTTATATCACATTCCAAATGTCTCAGAACAAGAAACATGAAATCTGATGTGAAAACATTTCAAAATCATACAAAACACAAAAAATAAAAAATAGAAAAACATACAAAACAAAATAAAAAATAAAAATACAATAAATAAAAACATGCACAAAAAATAAAATAACCACATAAACAAAGGGTTTAAACATCATTTTACTCCTAATCTGATGATTCATAAGCTAGATCTGCCCAAGAGATTTTTTGCTTTTCATTATTTTCTCATTTTATAATTTGCTTAGCTTTGTCCATTTCTTTAGCATGAAGAGTTCTCAAATTAGGGCACTGACTTTTCAGATGTCCAGATTTTCTACATCCAAAGAAAATAATATTTGAAGAAATCTGAACATTCTTACCATTTTTATTTTTATTCCACTTTTGTTGATGCTTATGCTTGTGCTTTAGTGGACTTTTCAATTTGCTTGTTAAGTCATCACTTTCCTCACCAACTAAGCAACTTTTCTCCATGTCTTCCGCTTTTAGTATTATTGTTTCACCTGCATCCAAAAGTCTTTGACCCAAATATTGCTCGTAGGCAATGAGTGAGCCAATCAAATTATCAATAGAATATTCATTCAAATTTTTTCGATTCGCAAATAGCAACAATTTTGGCATCAAACTTGTCAAGTAAACAACGTAAAATTTTATTGACTATTTTAAAGTTTGAAAATTCTTTACCTAAAGCATGCAATGATGTTATAATTTGAATAAACCTAGTATACATGTCTAAGATCGTCTCATAAGATTTCATGCTAAAGAGTTCATAGTCATACATCAAAAAATTCAACTTAGATTGCTTGACTTCACTAGTACCTTCATATGTAATACATAAACTGTCCCAAATTTCCTTGCCGGTAGTACATGTAGAGATTCTCATATAATCTTCCAAATTTAAAGCACAGAACAAACAATTCATACATTTAGCATTTAATTCAGCATAAATTTGTTCTACTCTACTCCATTCAGAAAAAGGGGTCTCAATTTTGATTCCATCTATAATATGTGACGGTACAGAAAAACCACTTTGAATCATATGTCACATTCAATAATCTATTGATTGCAAGAAAGTAGACATTCGAATTTTCCAAAAATCAAAATAAATATTTTCAAATAAAGGTGGTCTAACAATCGAATATCCTTCTAATATTTTACGGTTTCTAAAATACGCCATACTCATTTTTCAAAAAGTATTCTAAACTTATGATTTTGAAATAAAGCTCTGATACCACTTGTTGGAACTCATTCTTTAAGAATTAGGATGTTAAGCCTAATTAAATGTCCCAAGGCTAACCAAGAGGGGGGTGAATTGGTAATTTAAAAATTATACTTATACTCTTACATTTTTAAAAAACCTTTTTAATTATTTATGTAAGTTAAATTTAAAGTTTAAAAAATAAACTTTTCAACCAGAGTAAATAACTTACAATGAAATTAAATGCGGAAGAAAAATAAGAAAGAGCACACCAGATTTATAGTGGTTCGGTCAAACCTTGACCTACGTCCACTCCCCGGAGGAACCCTCCGAGTATTGCACTAATACCACAAAGTGACTCTCCTTTTTCCCCCAATGCAAGGATGAGAAGCCTGTACAAAATCACTTTCACCTTCCCCGGTGCGGTGGAGTAGCCGGGTTCTTTGACACCAAAGAGATCTTCTTCTTGCCAAAACTTCCCTCAAGACGATCCTTGAATCCTATGGTACTGAAGTGCAAGTTTTCCGGAGCAACCGTGTGAATATCCCCTCCGCACTCCCTTGAAATCCCCTCCAAGGATCTTCTCCCTCTCAAACTCCACCCTTTCCTCTCTCACTTTCAAGTTCTCTCTTCTACTTTTCTCCAAAAGAACGAAGACACAATAACTATCAAAGATACACTTTGTCATCCTTTTACACTCTCCAAGTGTCGGTAGAGAACCAGATCGATGTTGTTGAACTTCACTTGAGAGCCTTCAGAGGAGATGGGCAGAAACAAAGAGATATTCTTCTTCAAGTATCCTTGTGAATCCCTCACAAACCCCTCACTTGATCTCTCACTCTTCACTCTTACAATTTCTCTCAAACTCTCACACTCAATAATACCTCTCAAGAGAAAACAACTCAAAAGGTACTTGTAATAGTTTCTTGGACTCCTTATATAGAAAGGAGATGAAAAACCGTGCAAAAAACTGCTAAAATTATGTTTTTCTACGCACTGGATCGTCCCGTGAGAATCTGAGTTAGTACGGACGAACTATGTAAAAATCTGTCATGTACGAACCATTTGTGCATTAGTACGAACCAATTTCATCCTAGGATGAAATATGTTCGTCCCCGGATGAAATATTTCATTCGGTATGAACAGTTATATGAAAGGTTGGTTCCGAAAACTATAGAACGTTGACATAAACTGCCATAGTCAGTTCCATCATCCTGGGACGAAAAAATTTCATCTGAACAAAATTTTTACAGATCCCAGATCGTCCTGGGACAAAAATGATTTCGTTTGGACGATAAGTACTTAGAAAAATTTCTTTGTAATTTATGTTCGTTCCATTTCTCTTATGAGGAGATAACTGACCTGATCGTCCCGTACGAACAAGGTTGGTCCCGTACGATCAGTACAAAATATGCAAGATCTCCTTAAATGTGTGTGTTTTAATTCACTCAATTTACAATCACTCCCTTTCAAGTTTATTTCAAACAAAAGTACAAGCTTCAAATCATAGAGTATTTCATGATGAATTGATTTTGAAGTCTTCGTTTGTCTGGAGTTCGATTGTCCTGAAATGTTAGTCCACACAAGAGAAAAAATAAATCTTCTAAAAAATATTAGGAGATAACAATACATAAAACAATAATATTTGGAATCATCAAAACTATACAAGTTGCAAGAATGTAAAACATGCAAATAGCAACTTTCCTAACACCAGCTAGTCCAAAAAGATTCATGTGTAAAATTTCCAGTTGTTTACTAGTTCTAAGATCCTTATTGGACTGAAAAGAGGACTTCACCTATTTTCCTAATTGACATGCATCACAAAGGTGATTCTTAGCAAATCTAGTTCTGGTATACCTCTCATTAAGTTCTTTTGGGTAATCCTCTTCAATTTCTTCATGCTAGAATGACAAAGTCTCCTATGCCAAAGCCATGATTCATCAAAAATAGTTTTTAAACAAAAAGCAGTAAGAGTACGAATGCAATTTAAATCTAGCATATAAACATTGTTTACCCTTTTTTCATTCAAAACATATTTACCATTAAGGCTTAATTTGCAGCTAGTAGAAAAAAAATTTACACAATAACCCTTATCAAATAGCTGACTTATACTTAATAAATTATGCTTTAAGCCTTCAACCAATAACACATTGTCTATAAAAAAATTCTTTAAATTTCCAATCATACCTGTTCCCAACCACCTTCCTTATGGTGTTATCTCCAAGTGTAACCTTGCCTTTAATCTTGGCTTCTAGCGTTATGAATTAAGTAGTATCTCCAGTCATATGCTTTGAATATCTGCTGTCCAGGTACCATATGCTCTCACGAGGTCTTGTGTGAGAGCAACCCTACAAAATTATCAAATGTTAGACCTGGGAACCTAAACAAGTTTGGGTTCTCCTTTTGGCAATTTATAATTAAATGCATGTATGATATGTCTAGGTTTATGCATCTTAGGTCTCCACACCAAATTACTTTTCATCTTCAAGGTACAGGTGTAAGCTATATGTCCAAGCAATTCACAATTATTACATTTAACATTTAGAAAAGGATTCCTAAGTCTTTTACCACTTATCTGTCTTTTTAGGGATTGCATAAATTTAGGATACAAAATAGGATTAGTAGAATCTTAAAGTCTTGGGGGTCTCTGATGAATCTGAAGCTGAGTCCGCCAAAAAATCTTTTTGAAACTTCTTCTTGCCCTTCTTTTACAGTTGGTTTCTCCTCTACCTTCTCCTTGCTAGGAGTAGCTTTGATTTTTGGGCAATCAGTCTTGATATGACTAGGTTTCCTGCATTCATAGCAAATCACATCATTAGAAACCTTGTTATTTCTATTAAATTTATCTCTATTCCTTTGCTGGCGTCTCTTTTGCTTCCTCTTCAGAAAGCTTCTGAATTGTCTAGTCATTAATGCAATGTCGTCTTCATCCTCTGGAATGAGTGTTCACTCTCAAACTCTTCCACTTTTAGTGCTATGTTCTTTTCCTTTTGTGGTTCACCTACATCAGTCTTTCTTTGGCTAACTCCTTGCTCGTAAGTAATAAGTGAACCAAGAATATTATCAATTGAATAAATATTTAGATCTTTAGACTCTGTAATTACAATAATTTTAGCATCATAAGTAGTATGTAAACAACAAAAAATCTTATTAACCATTTCAGCATTCGTTAGTTCCCTACCAAGTGCATGCAAAGAGGTGACTATTTGAGTAAATCTTGTGTACATATCAGAAATTGATTAATTAGGTTTCATGCGAAACAGTTCATAATCATGCAATAAGATATTAAGTCTAGATTCTTTAACCTCATTAGTCCCCTCATATATTATATAAAGTCTATCCCATAAGTTTTTTCCACTTTTACAAGTGGAAACCCGCATGTAGTCTCCAAATTTTTTAGCACAAAAGAAACTATTCAAACATTTAGCATTTAGTTGTGCTAATTCACATTCTTCTATAGTCCAGTCTGTAAAAGTTATTTCAACTCTAACTCCATCAACTAATCTAATTGGTTTTGTATATCCTTCCTGGACTAAGATCCACACACGATAATCAAGTGACCGTAAGAAAGTAGACATTCGTGTTTTCCAAAAATCAAAAGGTATATTATCAAACAGTGGAGGTCTAGTAATAAAGTAACTCTCAGGTGTGTTTCGGTTTCCAAATGTAGCCATCTACGTTAATCAAAAAGTAGTTTAAACTTATAACTTTGAAATAAAGCTCTCATACCACTTGTTGAGTCTAGTGAATAGGTTGTTAAACCCAAGTTAATGTCCCATGGCTATCAAGAGAGGGGGTGAATTGGTAGTTAAAAATTATCCCTCTTTTAGATGAGTTGAACCAAAAATAAATTCAATAAATTTTTATAAAAAGTTTTTCAACCACAACTTTTTAAACAATAAAATGTGGAAAATAAAAAATTAGTAAAAATAAACGACACAAGATTTATAGTGGTTCGATCAAAACAAGACCTACATCCACTCCCTAGAGCCACCCTATGAGTATTGCACTAATACCAACAGTGTCTCTCCTTTTGCACCCACAGCAAGGCGGAGAAGCCTTTACAAACACTCTTTCTACCACTACCCGGTGCGGCAGAGAACCGTCTGTCCTTTCACACTCTCCTAGCGTGGGCAGAGAACCCTTCGTTCTTTCACACTCTCCTAGTATGGGCAGAGAACCCTTCATCCTTTCACACTCTCCTAGTGTGGGCAGAGAACCCTTCGTCCTTTCACACTCTCCTAGTGTGGGCAGAGAACCCGATCTCCTTGACAGATCTCCTCACAAGAAATCTAGAAAGAAGAAAGAAAAGAGTTAATTAATCTCAAATCACAAGTAGGAAATCTTACCTTTGAATACAAATTAAAGCCTTCACGCTCCAGTGGAAGAAATCCTTCTTTGAATGCTCTCTCTCACTCTCTCCTTGAGTCTTCTTTTAATAGGCACGAAGATCAATGACCAAAAAGATTTTGTGACAGTCTAATTTTGACTATATATAGGAAAGACAAGAAAAACTGCCCAAAAACTATAAATTTTTAATTCTATACGCAATTGATCGTCCCGGACGATTTTACTTAAAGTGTCGGAAACGATCTTAATATATATATTGGTACGAACTATGTTCGTACACGATCATCGTCCCGTACGAACTAGGTTCGTCCGGTACGAAACGGTTATTCCATAGGTCAGTTTCCAAATCCATGCAAGACGTAACCAACTGAGGTAAGTCGTTTTGGTTCATCCTGGGACGAACAAGTTTCATCCTGAAAAATTTTAAACAGAGAGTTTCGTCTAGGGACGAAGGGTAAATTTTGTCCTGGACAATTTTAAACAGAGAATCTCATCCAGAGACGAACCATGTATTTCGTTTGGATGAACAGTGCAAAGTGAGAATCCAGAGGCGTTCGTCCTGGATGAATATTAAATTCGTCCGGACGAATAGGATAGAAAAATATTCTCCCTGCCTGTTCGATCCATTGCTCTTCCGAGGGGTTAATTGACATGATCGTCCCGTACGAACTATGTTCATATCGTACGATCAGTTCACAAAAGTTATTCCCCCATATGTGTGTGTTGTGAATATTCACTCAATTACAATCACTCCCTCTCAATTCAAAAATATTTTTAAAGCTTTTAATTTACAAATGATTGGATGCTGAATTTGATTTGAAGTATTCATAGTTTGGAGTTAATTTTCCTGAAATGTTAGTACACACTAGAGCATAAACAAATCTTCCAAAAAGTATTAGGAGATATCTATACATAAAATAATAATATTTGAAATCATCAAAATAATACAAGTTGCAAGAATGTAAAACATGCAAATAGCAACTCTCTTAACACTTACATCATATAGTATAAATAATACAAAAAAGTAGTTATTTGGGATAAACTACTATGCACCTTGTTTGTACTCTGTGAGTTATATGTATGAAATGACATCATACAGTACGAGCAATACAAATATATAAGACACGATTTGATTAACATCTTTTTGGAGGAAAATATAACAAATTGTCCAGCATGATTATAAATTATACAGTACGATTAGTTTTAAAATTTTAAGTTTTGGCTATCTCTCCCCCAGAGTATGTGTGTGATTATTATTAACCCTAAGGCATAACCTACATAAGAATTATAGGATATTGAGCCTTTGGGAATGGTGGAACTCATAGGGGTTAGTGAGAAGGTAGGAGGTGTTTCCATTGAGTAAGTTGAGATCATAGCTAAAAAGAAAGAGAAAATAAAGTTTAAGTTTTTTAAAATAACTTAACGAAATAATTGTTATTATTAATTTATAAAGATATTTAAAAAATAATAATATATAATTTGTATTTTTATAATTTTAAAAAATATTTTTTTTATTGATGTTTAAGGAAAATTTATTTTAAAATAGATTTTAAAATAATAAAAAAAATTAAATCTGACGATAGCGACGTCGGCGATTAGACACGCGGTTGTCTTCGATTCGCCCGTTCAAATCACGGACGCGGTTAGCAATCATGGGCAATAATTGCGCCGTCGCGCAATTATTGTCCCATGATTTTGTGATGATTGCCCATAACAACGTCTTACTTATCCATGTGGGCAACCACGGAGAACTGTTAGATGTCCGCGGTTTTGATCCGGATAGTGGGGATTTGGCTGCATGAAAGATCTTAACTAGAGATTCATACGCGCGTTAGGAAGAACCTCGGGATGATGATATCTAAACCTTTGATCGTAAGATCAATAATTTGAATCACTCATAATACATGCGTTACAGAGATCGAAACCCTATAACCTTTTTTTGCCTCATTTGATCGATTGGCTTGATCAATCGAGATGAAATTTTAAACATAAAAATTGTATGGATGAAGATCATTCTTAGGGTGCAAATTTCACGATCAAATATGCATTGTATGAAAAGTTATTTAAACTAGTGTAGCCTAGGCTAGGATTCGTGATATACCTCAATCCACACAGTGGATTCAATTGATCTTGGATTCTCTAAATTTGTAGACTGTCCATGAATAAATTTAGAGAAGAAACCTGAAGCTCCCAACGCTTAGATCGATCAGGAGAAGCTTTGGAAGGGAAATCGCCTCAGGTTTGCCGGAGGATCATCGCCGGCGGCCTTGACCAGTCAGTTTTAACTTGGGAATAGTAGAGAAGGGTCGTGGGGTCTCTCTCACAAAATCTCAGCGACTAAGGAGGTTTGGTGAGAGAGAACGAGCAAAACATCCCCTCTCATGAACCTTAACATGTGTATTTAAAGGCTTGGAGACATGATCAACGGCCTAGATTGAATTTGGAATGATTTAGGACGGAAATAGAAGTTGAATAGACGTGGTTTTGAATCTATGAGTATAGGGAATCAATTAAGCCATTAAACGGGCTTTAATTGGACTTGAATACGGTCAAATTGACCTAAAGATGACTTGGGTTGACCAAGTCATGGTTTGACTTGGTCAACCTAGTCAAACAAAGCCCAAGAGGTGACAGTTGGGCCTAAGGACGTTTGAATAGGTTAGAATTTGATTTGGGCCCAAAGGGTTCAAATAGGGTCAACAATGGTTAATCTGGTCAGCACCCAGGGCACAGGTCTGGGCCTACTAAGTTGGGTCTGACCTACTGGGTCCAGTGAAGGGGAGAATTAAGCTTGCAAAGTTCTGAATTTCATTTGAAACCAAATAGAGAGGTTTAGGTCAATCTGGGTCAACCCAGGTTGACCTGGTCAACTAGGTTGACTCAAGGTCTGGGCCTGGACTTAACAGATTTGATTTGACCTTGGGAATCGATTGGGAAGGGCTCTTGGGATCTAGCATGGTCAAATCGACCAAGTCAAACTCTTTGAGCAAGAGTTTAGGCTAAAGAGAGGTCAACAAATAGACCCCCAACAGGAGCGACGAACAAACTAGTGAACCGCTCATGTTGGCGTTGATCGAATGTGACAAAAAAGTAAATTAAAGAGCATAAGTAAAAGAGTACCAAAAGGGTATCTAAAAGGCACTAAATGTAAGGCCTTAAGGATCATTATCTTATGGTTTCTCTCTAATTTCATCCCTCGCATTTGTTTTGTCATGATGAAGGAGGCTATAGGGTGACTCAGTGTTCTGGAGATGATGATAAATCTATATAGCAAGGTAGGTAAAGTATGAAAGACTAGTAAATTACATGGGGTGTGATCCTAAAGGAAGTTATAGAGCTGAGGAAGGAGGTCGCCTCCTAAAAGTTGAAGATGAGGGTGCCTTGTATTCAAGTTACAATTATTAAATTTATTAAAGAAGGGATGTTCATCTTAGATTAGTTGGAAGGTATGGGGGCATTATCGATTGGGATGATCTCTGACCTAGTATATTGGGCTTTTTATAATGGTAAGTAGCTTCATGCCACTTTGTTATTATTATTTTAATGTACCATATGTACTTGTTATGACCTATGTAAAAAGTATTATTACTAATGAAACCTTTTTTATTTGGATAACTTTATTACTCTTAATTTTATGATTTTAAATTATATTAATTCATGAGTATTAAGCATATAGAATATGTTACTATCTTTTGATCATCATTATGAGTATTCTAGTTTGGTCATTATGGTGAGCAACTATGTATGTGATCTCGAGTGATTTGTGGAATACTTACGATATTTTTGAAGATAAGAGTCTTACATCATCAAGATAAATGAGCAGATGTTGTTAAATGGTGAGTCAATTATTTTTTGTTTGAAATATGACCAGCCTCAATTGGTTGTCTTTAGTGTGAAGGTGTAGTTTTAGTGAGTGAAACTTGGGTAAGTGTTTGTAAGACACCCATTTGTGACCATTCAGATATGTAAGTGCATGAGAACTACCAAATCTTTGATAAAAGATAAAGGGAGAGGGTATTTGATTTGCACTTTTAATGGACATGCGATTATCACTTTAATTTTTATGCATCATTTTTTGTCCGTAAACATGCATGAGGATGCAAGCTATATTCATCTCCTCTTGAGTTAAATCTTATTCTCTGTGTGAGTGCTTAGTATTTTTTTATAGCTACCATCTAGAAGTGTGCAATCGCATTTGCCAATATCACTAGTATTTAAAAATTGTGAGTTTTCATAAAACATGCAAACCTAATATATTCTAAAATATAATGAAAACTATTCCACTAGTTGTTGGAGAACTATTAGTAATAAAAAACCCTCTTACGCCTACCCTAAATCAAGGTAGCAATCAAACCTGATTAGAAGAATTTCAAGCTCTGGGACATTCTAAATGGGATGTTTAATCGATGGAAATCCTACCATTTGATTGAACATTTTGTTCTAACAGATACTACAGGATTGAATCCAATTCAATCCATCAAGATGACTTCTAAGATAAAGCCAAAATACATGGATAGTTCTTAGTTTGAACTAGGGGAAAGACAAAATTATAGGCATCATCTGATTTTGACTCAATAAATCACCCTAATTTAGTCAAATGAAATCCCATATTCCCTCCCATTATTCTAGCTTTACTTTTAACCAGAGCCATCTAAATTGAGATTAGATCGATGTAGTTAATCTTAGCTGGCAATGGGATCTATCATAATTTTTAGTGATCAGTTAGAGCCGACTTAGTATAAAGTGTAATTGACTTAGTCTCAATTATGTAATAGGTATGAGAAGGGGATCAATTCAATTAGGAAATGAAAAAAATTAAAATTCTTTTCGTACTCATTTATAAACCAATTTAGGCATGCAATGCCTTTATGGAAAAGAATTTCAATCTGGTTTGTATTTAAAATGTTTTCAAGGGTTTTTAATTAACCTAATATATTAAATTAAACATTAATTATCTTAGGTGAATTAATTAATTAGTATGCCAAATCTATTGTGATGGGTCTCAAACTTGGCGGCATGGGAGTCTTTGGGAGTATCCCTCAAATCTTATATATTTTACCTAAGGTTGCCTGATGCACTTTCTACCCATTATGTAATTTTTAAAATATTTGGTCACAATATGATCTGGAATTTTTAAATTTGTATAACATCATCCACAATATGATGTGAATTGTTTTATGAGATGTGTATCTTGATATATGAGTTAAATGGCTTCAGATTTAAACCCAAGAAGATGTTTACTTTCCCTTAGAGAAACCAAGTAAACCATAGGTCCATTAAACTTAAATAAACTTTATAAAGTTTCCTAATCATCCAAATGGGGTCAAATTTGTAGGGAATGCTCCTCATGTCTCTAGGAACTTCTAGATATAATTCCATAAAATTTTGAATCATTGCTTAGAAAATTTGCAAATCGTGAATTCAAGTCGTATAGGAAAACCTAGATTGACTAGAACTCTGAAAATACATAATTAAATACATAAAAATAAAAAAATTAAACTTAAAATTTATTAAACTACTAAAGTAATTGAGAAACCATAAAATTAATAAATCCCAAATTATGCTTTAAACCCACTTAATAACCACTTAAGTAAAATCCCTTACGTAAATTCAATAAATTAATAAAACTAAGGTAATTCTATATGATTTAAAAATTTTATTGTTTTATTCCTAGCATAATGTTGACTTAAGTTTTTTATTTTATGAAATCTTGATGAAATATTGTTCTCCAAAAAAACAAACCCAATTTGATCATTCAAATGAAACATTAAAAGTATAGGCAAATTTTAAAAATAAAATAAATTCTCAGAAAACTATAAAAATAAGAATCAAGAAATAATAAAGGGTAACAAAAATTCTAAACTTATAGTTAAACCTACTCTTTTAATAAATCAATAAAAAATTAATTAGATTTTTTTTTTTTTTAATTCTGGAAACTGGAAAGGCTCAAAATCGTGTGGGTTGGTCTTTGATTCAACAATGAAGCATGGTCTAAATTTCATGAAATTTTGAATTCATTTTTAAACTCAAATAGTAAACCCTATTCCAGTAGGTATGTCAAATATAAACTTAATTTAAGTAAAATTAACAAACTAATTAAGAAAAATTAAAAAAAATAAAATAACATGGACTAAACTCACTATTTTAAAAAATCATAGAAAAATAAAACCAACTAACATTAGTATTAAAAAGATATAAGTCAAATATAAACCAAATCTAAAGTAAGCTTAAAGGACCCTTAAGTAAAACTTAAATAAAATGATTAATTTAAGTAAAATAAATATTTACAAAAACCTAGAAATTTATGAATCAATTTGAGTTTTTTTATTTTTTATTTTAGTAATAATCTCATAGATATTTAGGAGAAGAAAAAATTCAAAACACTTATTTATAGTGTATTTAACAAACGTGAAATATAAAAAGCCAAAATTCCTAAAATAATAAAATAGTTTTATGTTTTTATCTTATTATCTTGAATAAGGTGAATGCATTTGCAGGCATTCTTAGGACTTGTTGAAAGAAAGCATTGTACATAGAGTTTTTCTATTTAATATGTTCTCTAAATTTTTAAATAAAAATTAATGAAGAAACCCTAAAAGCTTAATAAAATCTTTAAGGAACTAATACTTAAATATAAATAAACTCTTTTGGAAGCTTAACCCTTAGACGAGCCAAAAATTATAAAATGAATCCATAGAAGCCTAATACGATTGACTAAACACACATCTAAGCACACACCTTATTTTGTTTGTTAGGGCAATCGACTTTAGATTTAGGTTTAGAGTATTATTCTAAATGTTGAATGGGTTATTTACTATTTGTTTTTATTTTTTCATTTCAAATAGTTGAATGAGTTCGGTGATGTGTGCAAATACTTTGATGGTTGATTAATTCTATGACGATGATGATGATGATGTGACCTATGATAAATGTTTAGGTTCCATGTGATTAGAAGTGATCTAGATGTTCGCTCCTAATAAAACTTTTGTAGGTGGATATATTTCTACAGGGCTATCTAAAAGGGGGATAATAATCATTAATAGTTTTACACTAATAAAAGTTCTACAGAGGCTTACACTACTTATCCCCTTAAATTTAAAAGCATAGCAAAAATTATAAGTTGCTTAAGAATTGAGCAAATGTTTAGCATTTTGTTGTTATGAATGAATGTTTAAAATATAAATTACTTTTTACTAACCCTACAAGGAGTATGGAGACTTATTTATTTTTCACATAAAAATTATAAATGAATGTGAAATTTAAAAAAAAAAGGATTATTAATCTTAAGGACAAAGGAACCGAAAGAAAAGAATCTTCTTCCTTATAAGGTTTTCATCTTTTGGAAATCTATTTTTTTGGGGATGATTGATGTGTAAGAAAGTAGAAGACTTGTGAATAATCTCATTTGTTTATATGACATAAGTTAATTATAAGATTAGAGCTTGGGTTGTAAATTTAATGGTATTACCTAGTTGCCTTACATTTTAAATGGTTCTAATTAAGTGACATGTGCCAGATTTGGAATTACCTAGTTGCCTCACATTTTAAATGGTTCTAATTAAGTGACATGTACCAGATTTGAAATTTTTCTTTGGAAATTTGAATTTTATTTTATTTTCTTTTTTCATGTTTGTTATGGCCATTGGGATAATGGTTTTTTAGTTTGACTGTGTTTTTGAAAAATCCTATTTTTTCTAGTTTTATCACTTGCATTTAGTATTACCTAAATTTTTGTTATGCTCATAGGAATTAAAATTTTTATACTAAACCAATAAATAAATTTAAATAAAAATAACATAGAAAGTTAATCAATTTAGAATATAAATTAGGGTTTGATTGTGTTCCATTGTGTAATTTACTTCTATTCCTCATTTAGACACCTCCCAGCCTGTAAGTCTGATAGGTCACATGACCTATTAGGGTTTTCGCTATATCTCAAAGGAGGCCTACATTTTTAAGGGAAAAATGTATTTTTAAACCATTTAAAATTTCAAATCATTATGTTTTTTCATTAACAACTATGCATTGTATTAAAAATAACAACAACAACAATAACAAGCCTTTATCCCACTACGTGGGGTCGGCTACATGAATAGTTTTTCTCCATTGTGTCCTATTAAAAGTCAAATTCTCATTTAAATCTAATAAAGAAAGGTCATTCCTAATATTTTCTAACCAAGTCTTTTTAGGTCTACCCCTACCTTTCGTAACATAAGTCAAATCTAATACCTCTACTCTCCTAACCGGGTCATCGCAAGGCCGCCGTTTTATGTGACCAAACCATCTAAGGCGACTTTCTCTAATCTTATCTTCTACTGGAGCTACTCCAACCTTTTCATGTATATGCTCATTTCGTATCTTATATCTAAGGGTAAAGCCACTCATCCACCTGAGCATCCTCATCTCTGCCACACTTAACTTAGTATTATGCTTCTCTTTTAAAGGTCAACATTCAGCACCATAAAGCATTGCAGGCCTCACTACCATCTTATAGAATTTTCCCTTAAGTTTGAGGGGTACATTTCTATCACATAACAAGCCCGATGCATTCCTCCACTTCAACCATCCAATTTGAATTCTGCTGATAATATCCCCATCTATTTCACCATCACTCTGAACAATAGATCCAAGATATCTAAAACGTGTACTCTTATAGTTTAGCAAAATATCTCATCCATCTTTGTTGAATATCATCTTCTAAGAAAAGTATTTTTTGATCTTCATCTTTAATACACTTCACTTGAACTAAATCCTTACTACTCCTATCTCTTTGTTTGGCTAACTTATACATATATCTTTCTCCCTCTTTAGTATCTAATCTATTATATAAATCACTAAAAGCTAATGTCTTTGCATCGCATATGGCTTTCTTAGCATCCTTACGAGTAACTTTATATATTTCCCAATTATCGGAATTTTTAAAATTAAACCAATTTTTATAACAAAGCTTCTTATTTTTAATTTTTTCTTGCACATTAGGATTCCACCACCAACTATTTTTACTATTGGGAGCTTTTCCCTTTGATACTCCAAGGACATCTTTTGCAATATTCTTAATATCACTAGCCACTTTTTCCCACATAATATTAGCATCCTCATGCACAGACAAAATCTTAAGATCTAAAATCTTATTTCCAAAAATATTTTTGTTAATATTCTTTAAATGCCCCCATTTAATCCTAGAAAATTGTTTTACTTTATTTTTTATTTTATGCCCCTTTATCTTAAAGTCCAAAACTAATAATCGATGTTGGGTACATAAATTTTCACTCGGAATAACTTTACAATCTTTGCAATCTAAACGATTTAATTTTCTAATAAGAAAATAGTCAATCTGGGTTGTATTATATCCATTTTTATAAGTGATGAGAAGCTCAGTCCTTTTATTAAATAAGGTATTAGCAATTAAAAAATCATAAGCTAAACAAAAATCCAATATGGTCTTGCCACCTTCATTCGTCGTTCCAAATCCATGGCCACCATGAATGCTTTTAAAATCATCTACCTCTCTACCAACATGTCCATTTAAATCTCCTCCAATAAAAACTCTTTCTTCAAGAGGTATATTTTGTATTAATTCTTTTAAGTCATTCCAAAATTTTAATTTAGAACTCATATCCAAACCTACTTGAGGAGCATAAGCACTTATAATATTAACAATTTTATCATCAACAACAGTCTTTAAAGCTATAATTCTATCTTCAATCCTATTAATTTTTATAACATTATCCTTTAAACTCTTATCTATAATAACATCTACACCATTTCTAGTACGACTCCTACCCGAATACCAAAGTTTAAATACTAAACTATTAATTTCCTTAGCCTTATCTCCAACCCATTTAGTTTCCTGAATGCATAAAATATTTAACTTCCTATTAATCATAATATCTATTAATTCCATTAATTTTCCTGAATTGTATTAAAAATAAAATGAAAAAAAAAATCATTGCATTACCATTAGGAAAATAAATTCCATTCTTAATACTAGGAATAATCAAAATATTCTTAGAATTCAGTCCAAATTCAAAAATTGAATAAAATCTAACTATCTTACATTTTATAAATGGTATAAATCATGATTTAAATGATATTAGGTGGAGTTTAGCTTGCATTTTACTTCATGCTGATTTAAGTCCAATAATTTCAAGTGTTCTCTAACAATTCCTTAAATTTTTAAACATATAAATCCTATCTCATAGATTCCTCATTTTTGTTATGCTAAGTTCAAGTAACTACTTTGTAATGATTCTTCCCAATTCTAAGATTTAAAGCTCACCTTGAATCATTAATTTTCACTCTATGGGAATATAATCCTAACACTCTAATAAAATGTTAACCTCAATCTAAAAAATGTAGAGCCCAACCATAAGATAAATTGCAGTACTTCTGAGTTTTATAGAATCTAGTTCTACTTAGTCTTCTTCCTTTGAATATAAAATAACTAATCAATTTTAAACGAATCTCGCTTTCAAATTTTCAAATTTATAATCCTTGTATTTTACTTTAAAATCAAGAAAAGTTTAGCCATTATTTTATTTAAAAGTATTTTTTGGAGAATTTCTCATTATATATAATTAACCTTAAGACCATGTTTTTATTGGAGACCTATAACTCTAGATTAAAATAAACCATATCTTATTCTCATAAGATAGGAGAAAGATTTATGAGAAAATATGTAATCTTAAAAAAAAAAAAAGATTTTTGTACTTGAACACCCTTATACATCTATATGTTATTCTCTTTATTTTATTTGATTATATAAAAGGCAAAATTTCAAAGCCCCATTTTGTTTCAAATACAATTACAAAATAACTTGTCTTTCTTTCGAAACATTATGATATTCTCCAAATTGTATTTGATTATAAAAAAGTTATTTTTCAAAATCTTTTTTTTTATCTTTAAACCCATTAGAGAACAGCGAATCCATCTTTTGAGATGGTATGTTATTCTTTGTGTTAATCTATCACAAAAGTAGGAGCATCCAAATTTGCATGATTATATTTTCAAACAAGGATAGTAATTTGAAGGCATTTTCCAAGGAGTAATTTTACATATCTTTAAACCACTTCACATTGGGCCTATGATTTCTCTTTTATCATAAATTTGAGGTGAATATAGTACTATAGAATCATCTAAGTTTTTTTTCTTTTTTTTTTTGGTAAAAGTTTTTGTAGGAGTACAACTTGACCTAATGTGATTTCTCTTAAGTGTAGTGGGTGTAGATGGGGTGACACTAGTCTATGGTCCTCTATGTATTGAAGTTCATAGGTGTTTTCTCCTTGTGAGGTGATGTGGATGGAGGTGACCATAAGGGGTCATTGGAAAGGACAAAGACTAATGGGGGTTTCCCACTCATCCCAATGTGCCAACTATAAAGAAGGTGCTGATGCAGAAAGAATAGTGGCTACCTCCCAATGAAAAGGAAATGATAGTTTTCTTAGTATATAAGGATTCAAGGGCACCACCTCTTATAAAATGAGTCATAAGAAATAAGGAGATGACTTGTACATAGGTTAAAGAGGAGAGCAACCACTTAGTGTTGAAGTGAAGAAACTTGGTAAGGACCGATAATTTGGTCTGAAAGATCATGGAAGAGGCGTGACAAGTGAAGTTCATCATATAATAGAAGGAGGAGAAACTTTATAAAATCCTTAACAACATGAGGAAGACTCTTTAGGAAGAGTTGTCAAAGGAGATATTACATAAATAATAAATGTTGAAGTTTTTTTTTTTTTTTTTTTTTTTGGAGTTTTTTTTTTTTTTTTTTTTTGGAGGAGTTGCTCAGGAAACTACCAACATTAGGACATCTAAGAAAAAATGGGTTTCATTCATTATCTACATAATAATATGATGAGATATTTGCATAAAGGTTCATAGAGGCAATAAGGAATTACTTGTGGAAGCTAATTTCAATGTGCATTATTAACTTGATGCTCCAAGACCCCTATATCTTCTTTAAAGAGTTTTTTTGAAGTAATGAGAGTGATGGTATGAGTGGGATTGGTGATTTAGCTACCCTAAACCATATCATATTTTTTTTTCTTTTTTTTTTTTCTTTTTTTTGCCTTAAGGGAAAAATTATATATGTAATTTCATTACAATAAATTGAATGAAATAAAATTTATTACTTTTCTCACTTTTCATATTCATATTTTAATTTTTTTTACTACTTTCATGCTTGTTTTTTATTTCTAAGTATTGGACCTTATTGACCTCATTTTTGTATGAGGTCACTAGGACAAATCCAAACACTAGGATCAATCCAGATCTTAGACCAATTTAAGCCTTAATCCTATCCTTTCATCTACAATCATCTAATTGACTGTGAGTGATGTGTATAATTTAAATTCAGGCAATAAAATCTAAAATCCAATTTAAATCTTGATTTCTAAACTAAAATCCACAGCAAAAAGGGTCTTTCTTGAAAGCCTTTTTGAGTGATTTTTTCAAACACTTCAAATTCCAGACAAATGACCCCCTCTTAATGATCTATCAATTGCATATTGATTAGGCATGTCCCTAGGGTCTAACCTCCAAATTTGAACTCTTTCTGAGGCCTCTAACCCTAGAAATTGAATTAAACCCCAAAGGATGTAAAACTTTTAAATATTTATAACCTATGCCACTGGACCTATTACCCAATGGATTTTGACCTTGGAGTCTTCTCCAAACCCTTTGATAATATATAAAACTATGATTATCATATGTTAAACATGAAACTATATTTTGGTGGACTCACTTTGACCCCCGGTTGACTAGGTGTCAAAATGACCAAAATATCTCTTTAGGGTATGAAAAGCCATTTTGAATCACATGATCATATCTTTGGATGGAACCACTTCCATTCAACTCAAAAAATAGAAACAAACCTATGAAATCCATTCCCAGCCCCTGGGTCAACCTGGTTGACCAAATCAAGCAAAGTTAACCCAAATGCCCTTTAAGGGTCAAATAGGTCATTTTGACCCAAATGACCTTTCCAAACATTGGGATCACCTCTAACATATTCAAAATATCAAATCAAACCCATTGAGTTCAAACCCAACCTTGGGTTAATTCAACCCATTTAACCAAACATAGCCATTCAAGCCCTCATATCCATTTAAAAAAAATGATTCAAACATATTAAAACTTTTTAGAGTTACTTCATGGTTAATTCAAACAAGTCAATTCACTTTGACTTGGTCAAACTCTCTGAAAATCACATATACCCATTCAAATCCTAATCCCATTGCTTGATAATCTTTCAAAACAAACTCAAGACCCATCCCATGTCACCTTGCATCCCATATCATCCTTTTGACTAGTTTGACTAGTGAAAGTATTCAAATAATTAACATGGGCATTCAAAGTGTTCAAACAAGTCAACTTGCATGCTGAGGTGGTGGCTTTGCCACCTTGGAAAGTCAAAGCCACCTTGGTAAGATTACTCCTCATGATAAATCCAAATCCTCATGCATTTGGGAGGCTGGGATGGTTACTTGTCAATACCATAAAACTTCCTTCTCTCTCATTAGGAGGTAGGAATGATGGTTAACTCTACTCAAATCCTTGGCCTCATTCACTTTCTTCCAAAATCCTCAATCCCATCAGCTTTTATCTCATCCCAACGACAACTTAAACTCTCCATCTATAAATAAGGCCCCTCCAGCCCTTAGGGTGGTTGTTGAAAATCTTGCAAGCCCAAATTGAGAATAGAGAGATAGAAAAAGAGAGAAAGGATAATTAGTGTAGTAGAATTTGATCAAGTCTTTAAAAGTTCTAGGATCTTTGAAGGAAGTTGTAGATGATTACTATACCTTTCTGACAAGCTCAAGATCATCCAAATCCATCAATATGATTGTAAGATATTCTTACTTTTCTCTAAAACTTCAATTTAAAATTGTAGGAAATCTACAACACATGAAGCATCCAAACTTCAAGTGTTGGAAAATCATACTACACTAAACCTGTGTTTCAAATTTCATCCAATTTGGTTGAATATTTTGAGAGTTATGGGCTTTTAAAATTCTTATTCATTTTTGAACTCTCGATCTTAGAAAGATTTGGCCCGTCCAATCTTTTCCTTTACTATATCGGACGATCAGCAAACAGTTGCATCATCCAGCCAAAACTGTGTGGCTGGGTTATGACAAGAGCAGTGGTTGTTTCAAAATGGTTGGAGTTGGAGTTGCACGATCAAAACCATCTGATCAAACCTGAATCAAATTTGACGGCTAAGATCGATTGCTGACTCGGATTAGTCAAAGCCATGTCCATGGTTCTAATTCAATGCACTCGAGGACACGTGACAGCCTCTTATACGGCACCGCTAGTTATTTAATATAAAATTGATTTTAAAAATAAATTTATAGCCCAGAACTTCCAAAATTCACAAAAATTCTTTATTTCAGCAAAATTAGTGTTTTTGGGCTTATTGGAAAGGAAATATTATATACTTTTATTAAAATTAAAATAGAAATGTTTTGACCCTTAGATTAGGAGAATTGCAATTTGTCTAAAATAACCTTTTTCATATTTTCTTACAAACGAGGGATTAGCCTGACTTCAAATTCTGGTGAAATGTGTTTTGGTATCTTTGGCATCTCTTGTAATTTTTCTAGGGTTAGATACCCACTGAATTGTTTTGATATGAATTTTCAAGATAATGGGATCATTTTGAATTTAAAAGTTTGAAAATTCTTAACTCTCTAATTCTTTAAAATTATGGTGCATTTTTTCTGTTATTTGCTTGCATATGTCCCAGGGTTAGGTGACCAAAATTTCAAACCCATTTGAACACTAGAGACACCTAGAAAAAATAATTAAGAAAATGGTCTAGCCAACTTAGAAAAATCCTATAAAATTTTACACACGCCCAATAGGGGTGAAACTTATTAAAATTAAACTTAATGACATTATGTACCTTAGGTTCAAATTTCACTAGATTTTGAGTTCATCAGATTAGAAAATTATAAAAAGTCAAATTTCAGTATTTTTAAGGGTAAAAAAATTTCAAAAAACTTGTATTAAATCCAAAAATCACAATAAATATATCAAATTGACCATAACTTGATCCATTATCTAGAAAAAAAATAACAGCCCAATCACTGAACTTTTAATTTAACTTTAATTTAACCTTTAATTAAATAAAATATTTAAAAAATATAAAAATCATGAATCAACTCCAAAATCTTGAAAACACTCCTATGGGTCATTTCTGACCTTTGGAAGTGATTCCATAGAGTTTAGAATTAATTTTGATCAAAACAATCAAAACCTCCATAATTAAATAATTTGAAAATTTCATTAATTAACCAAATTTTGAAAAATCATAATTAATTTAAATTAAATCTAGAAATTTTAAATAATATAAAATAAAATTAAAATCAATTTAATTTTATTTCAATTTGGAGAATAATTTAATTTTAAATAAAAAATTAATTTAATTAATTTTAAATAATAAAAATTTCATAAAATTCCCAAACACTTGTGAATCCATTCATAGGTCATTGCTGACCTTTGGAGTTGATTTTAAAGAGTTGGGAGGTCATTTAGAACAAAATGGTTAAAATGCTTCTTAATTAAGAAAGTTAAAAAATTCAAAAAAATTAAAAATTTTTGAGAAATCATAATTAATTGTGGAAAACTCCAAATTGAACAAACTCAAAGTCTAATTACTCGTTGAAAGAATTAATATTTTATAAAAATATCAAAACTCTAAAAATCGTTTTTAATATAATAGTCTTTTTTTGACCGCTTAATTAATATATTAAAATAATCAAGAAAATTGTAAAAATTTGAAAATGAATTTTAAATTATAGAAAATGTTAAGAAAATATAAAAATCACACCATAAATCATTTAATACATAACAACTACTCTAAAGATGATGTTTTTAGGATGAACTACTCTAGGGTGTGGGGCTACGTGTCATAAGGAGGCTTTATCCTCGAGCCTAGTGGCAGAACACCACAAATAGATTCAATGGAGTGTTAAACCTTAAAATTAAATTATTATTAATAATTTAACCCAAAAAAGTTCTTAATTTAACTATATCAATCAGGTTTTTAGGATGGAGTACCTCGGGCTACGGGATTACATGTCCTAAGGAGGCTTTATTCCTTGAGTTTTGTGGCACAACGCAATAAACTGGTTAATGAAAAATATAAATTAATTTAGCATATAAAATTAGTAAATAATTCAATTAATTAAAATTACATTAATTATTTAACTTCTAATTAATTACATTCATTTAATCAATCAACCTCAAAAATCTAATTTTGAAATAAACCTTAACAAATAAACATTTGAACTATAACTAAATTTTCCCTTGAACCTTAAATAAACATGAACATTAGAAAAATTAAACTAATTACCATATATAGGTTATATGTAAATCACAAGGCCTTCTATACAAACTTAGATGGTTTGCTAGGGAACCACTTCTAAAACTTGGCTAGGCTAGTATTTACTTTTCTACTATGTGCCTTTTTTTTTTTTTTGAGCTTTCATTGCATGCAGGTTGTTATATAATTATTTAGATTGTTTATTTAATTTATGCACTCTGTGATGTGATTGATTATGCATTAGATTTACCCTTAGGTAAGGGGAAATTTGAATGCTGACATAATCTTATACAAGTGGTTGTGATCATACAAGATATTTAAAAATAAAAGGGGGAAAATTATAAATATTAAATTTCTACAAATGCTTCAGAATGCTAAGTGCCCCTTTTAAATTAACAGAGTTTGGCCAAGTGTGGTTGGGTTGAGCATTTTAATTTCAATATATATAACTAATTGAGATGATCGAAGTATAACTGCACAGGATAACCTCGTAGGTATTGATATTAGATTTTAATTTTTATCAAATTTATTAAGTTGTAATTCAAAGTGACATTTGAAAAGTGATACATAACTATCTAACTTAGATTCCAAAGAGGAGAGAACATCCCTTAAGGGAGAGTTGTTCTCTAATTGGAAGACTAAGTTAGGATAGTTTACAAATATCCAAAGGGAAAGATAACATTCCATTTGAGCAGAAGCTTCTTTTCATTTGGATATCTAGACCCAAGGATCCAAGGAGCCCAAAAAAGGATGAAGAAATGAAGGATGAGAAGAATCCCTCTCTCAAAGTCACTTGAGTTTTAGGAGTAGAATCTGAGCTGTTGTTAGTGGTACCCGTCCACTTTTCTTTTTATATTCTATGGTTTGTAATATTAAGTAGCACTTTCTACATGGACTTTCAATTTGAATATTACTTAAATTTAATTGATGATTGATGTCTTGATCTATAATTAAGATTGTCTACTTTTCTTAGTTTTTTTGTGATAATGCATGTCGATTTTGTTTTAGCTTTGAACCTGATCGGAGGCTCGTGAGGGTAAAAAAAAAATTCTTCTGCTTAAATAAATGAAAAAGTTTAAGCTCACATAGAAATTCTAATGCTTTTAAGAAATAAGCCCTGGATAGCCGGGAGTTTGCATTACATTTTTTTACACTTTCTTACATTTGTTAGGCACCTCCCAGCCTACGGTTTTGGCATACTACCTAGCCTTTCATATTTTTTAACCTTATTAAAAAATTAGTTCGTGCATTTAATCGAGCCGATCAGCATGCATTACATTAAAAATCAATTTAAAAGTGTGTCTAAAATTTAAATTGAAAATTTCTTTAGCATTTTCACCCAATAAAAGTTAAAAGGGCCAGTTAGGAATCTGCTCTAGATGTTAGCCCCAAATCCTTAAACTAAATCCAATTAACATTCCTACCACTTTTTCATAAGTGACCAAACACATGGTTTTGAAATTCTTAGGTGGTTTAGTTAGCTCCCTAATTCAGGCTAGGATAAGTCTAGATCTTACATTACATTAGTTAGGTTCAGGTTATTGATTTTTAGTATCCAATTTAAATTTAAATTCTGAGTCAAGCATAGGATATAAGACCTCAACATCCAGAATTAAATCTCAACTTTCTAATAAAATTGACCAATCAAACATAAATCACTTTCAATCAAGTTCAAGCCGAACACTTAGGATAGTAATTCAAAATCTCAAATCACCTCTTACCTTTTCTTCTTTTAACTCTAGAAATAAGTGTTCAATTCTTCATCTTTGGCTTTTACAAACTCATCTTAATCTGACTCAACAACATGTGAATCGTCATCTCTAACAGATCGACATTTTCTCGGCTCAGCTTCTTTATTAGACCCCCGGTCTCAACCATACAAATGCTACCAACATAATCATCTTCATCTCCAAGGAGATCATCCAGATCTGGGTTGAAAGAGGCCATTCCTTCTTTATTCAATAAGATGTTCCTTATCTCTTATACTACCTTCTCGACCGGTCTATCCCCAATTGACTTAGGATCGAGGGGTAAGTATCCTTTGTACTCAGCCATATCAAATAGTTCTTCAGAATCCAGTAGGGCAATGATTTCTATAAGTTTTGGGTTAGGATTTGGTTAAGACTTTGGAACTAGTTCATCTTCCATTTCTAGATCCTGGTCAATTCTCTCCTCTTCGACCATCCAAGAAATGGTAGTCAGAAGAGTGGCATCCTCTACAGGGAGAGGGACATATACCTCGGGGGGAGAAGCAGGAGCTTGTAAAGTGATGGCTCATACATCTGGCAAGGTAAGGTCCTCAGACACCTGACTAGGGAGCCTAGGAACAACACTCAGACCTTGGGGATCATCAACTGGGATAGCAGTGGTGGTGGCTATTGGATCTTGAACTAAACTAGTTGTAGGAGGACTGTCAACTGTACCAACTAGGGTACTAGTCTGGACATCCATCAAGTCAACTGAAACTGGAGTAGGGTTGACTGGAACTCGTTGGAACTGCAGAATGAACTTAGAAGTTCTAGGAGGTGGTGGCAGACTCTCCAACTTAGTTCTCTTTGGCACATATTTCTTCTCAGGATATTTGGGTCTTTTCCCCTTAACATCTACAAATTTTTGAGTCTCAACCCCTTTTAGCTTAACAATCACTGAGGCCAACTTTACAGGTTTAGGAGGGGGTACCGGGGGTTTACCAGTGGAATGGTGGCCTCTCTCGGACCCAGTCAACATGATACCCTCTGTTTTAGAGGATGGAGGGTGTGGCACCCAATGGTATCCATCAACTAGCACTGAAGTAGCAGTCTGTCTAACATACTTCTTATTTTTCTGACAAATTGTAGGGTCAAATTCTTTGCCTCAGACACTTACTCCTTCAATACTTCTTTCTGGAAGCGATGTGAGATCACTCCCTTCAATTGTTTTACGTAATCCTCCTTAGTTTGCCCAGACTGTGCAGGGCAGGCATGAATTATGTTCCTTAAAGTCCTTGTCCTTTGGAGGTGTTTTTCTTTCGGAGTCTTCTTAGTCGAGTAGTCGACTAGGCATGGTGGGGAACGGGCTATCCTAGCTACCCTCTCCTACCCTTGAGTAGAAGCAAGGGGGTAGAAGAGACTCTCCTTTAGAAGGGGAGAGGAAGCAGGATTACGTAGCTCCTCAGCAGCCTCAGGCTCTACTTGAGCTAAGGTCTTAAAAGGTACAACTCTCTGAGCCTTAGAAATCTTCTTTCTAAGTCTCCTCAAATAGTTTTTCTTCTGATTCTTAGTGGCGAAGCTAAGTCCAGAACTAGACCCTTCCTCAAAAACAAATTTAACTTCAGTGGGGGGCTAAATAACTGGCTCAGACTGTTTCTGGTCATCACGGACTACTGGCAAGATAGGTGCAGATCCCACAATCAACTCAACCATTGGGGGAACTTCCTTACTGGCATCCAAACTAATAATCTAGTGTCCATCCATGGAGAGCTCAAGGGTATTGAATCCCATCCCAAAGATGATAGTGCTCCCTTGATCATTAATAGTTAAGGATAGCTCTCGGTCGAAAGAGAAAATCAAATTGCCAGCCATTTGAGATTTTTTGAAAGTTAAAGAGAGGATTGGAATTAGATTTCTCTTAAGAGGGAGACAAAAGAATTTTTTTTTTTTTTTGAAAATTAAGGCTTATAAGATAATCTCAACCCTCCAACACACATCGAGTGGTGGAAAATGTCACTTAACACATGTTAGTAGGGCAAACAGACTAAGTAAATGCCAAAAAGGGGGTTTTCTAAAAAAAAGATTTGACAAATGTTAGCCCACAAGGAGATCATATGGGGTAACATGTGACAACTTGGAACTTAGAGAGAGTTTTTTTTTAAGAAGAGAATTTGAATTTTGAAGGGTTTAAGGTAGGTTTTCCCACAGACTCCAAAAGACAACGGACAGAGTTTCCCCTTACCCGAAGGCTTATGGAATTGTGAGAGAACCCAAGTAAAGCGAATAGTCTAACCCTCCTCACCTCTGAAGGTCAAAGAGGAAGTGAGGGGGTTAATACTAAAGTAATTCGAAGTATCCAGAATCAATAATTTTCAAATTCTTTTCAATCTTAAGAATTTATATATTTAATGTGAAATTTATAAACCATAAATCCACAATATTGAAAAGGATATCCAAGGATCTGATTTGACACTGTCGCCTCACAGGGTGAGCCGCAGAACGAAAATTTACATATAACAAATTTTGGAGGTAAAACTTCTCTTTTTTATGTTTATTTCATCTTAGATGTTGGCCACACTCATCCAAGGAAGAAATGGATAGAGGGGCCAACGGAAGAAATGATAATTAAAACTATCGATGAAATAAAATTCTGCCGCTATTAAAGATGGGGAGAGAGATTTAATCCCACCGGGCGTGCCATTTTTTTTGTTGGTGGATTTTTGAAAATATTAGTTTTATTTGGGAATTTTAAAATTAAGGTCGAATTCTAATTCTAAAGTCGAATCAACTCGGTAGAAAAAGTACATCACTCCGAAGGATTAAAATAAAATTTCATAACGGAGTTGAGACTTAGAATTATGAAACTCATTTTGAATATCATGAGCGGATTCTAAAGAGAACTTCGTATGGCCCCGAGGGAACAAAGTGAAGTTCAACTAAATATCCAATTATAATATTCAAGAAGTACAATCGTCGAATTCACATCCAAAGCCTTATCAAAGAAGGATGTATCTCCCCAAAGGAAGATAACACCATTCGATGATAATCCTTCTAATGTAATAACGACGATCATTTTGATTTTTCTCCAAAGAAATCTAATAAGATTTTAGAAAATTTAATTTTAAAATCAGGTGCGTGTGTGGGTCCAAATCTCCTATGAGTACAAGCCCTCGTAGTTAATTATATCGTATGGAGACAAAATCCCCTATGAAAACTCTCGATTAAAATAGTGACAAAATTTTATAAGATCTTCTAGGAGTGATACCAAGAATGAATGAATTTTGGAAAATCAAGAGGATATGGAACAAGGTTGAACAGTTATTAACAGAATTAAAGGAGGAGAGGTAGGAGACACTTTGAGATTCCGGAACCATCCAGAAGTGTCTCAACTTAATCCAAGTGTTGGGCTTTATGTTTTAGGATCGAAATGAAGCTTTAATTAGAGTTGAGTATTTTATTAAAAATTTGGGATTATATTCCTGAAATTTGGGGACTTATGATCAAAGATCTGCCCCGGATCCTAAATCTAATTTGGACGCTGGACCACATTTGTCTGAACCTAACTAATGCAGTGCAGAACCTAGACTTACCCCGGCCTGGATTGGGGAGCCAGCTAACCACCAAATCGATTTAAAATACATGAGCCTAGTCTTTTATGAAAGAGTGGTAAGGACGATGTATTTAAGGTTTTAGAGAGTTGGGGTTGACATCTAGGGATTTCCCTAATTGGCCCCTTTGACTTATGTTGGGTGCAAAAAAATCCTAAGGACTAATGCAAATAAAATTTTGACTCTTTTAATTTGTATCTAATGCAATGCATGCTGATTGACAACTTCAAATCAAGTATGCTTGAAATTTTAAAAATAGGCTTAGAAAATAATTTTTTAGAAGACTGGACTTCCCCTGGTCCGGCACCCCATCCTCATAAGTCAGACTATCCGGACTCTACCCACAGGCGGGGAAGGGTCTAAAACAAGGAAAGAGTAATGCAGAAATATGCATGCGACCCCGGGGTCGATCCCCGGCTAATTCCTTAGATTCATTATCTTTCTATGTTATTTAGACTCAGCAGCAGCGCCAACTATAAGAAATCCCCCGATCACTAAAATTTTAGACTTTAGAGTTATGAATATAAAAATTTTCACACCCTCACGAGTCTCACGTATCCAGGCGAAAACAAAAGCGGCACACAATAGCAAAAAAAAACTAAGAAAAGCAGGCAATCATTTCAACACATCAAATATAAATGAATTAATTAATAAATGTCCATAGGCAAAGTTGCCTTGCTTATTGCAAACCAGAATTTTACATAAAGTAAAGTGGTCTGGCACCACTGATAATAACCCGAATTCTAAACCTAATAATGACACAAGTCATTTTGAGTGGGATACTCTCAGTCTTTAAGTCTTCAGTCTTATTCTCTTTTAGGCTCCTTTTTCTTCAAGCTCCTTGGATTCTTCATAGTAGACTACCCAAATGGATAAGAGGGCATTTCCTTTAAGATGAGGACCACTCTTTCCTCTTTGGGTAGGGAAGAAGTATGGTCCAAATTTGGATCTCCAAATAGAAAAGGTCTACTCCCCTAAGGTGCATCCCTTTCTCTTCAGAGTCCAAGCTTTGGACCTATGTATCATAACTCAAAATCTAACTTTCACAATACTTAACACTTATACAAATTACATTTATATCAAATCAAAAATCTAGACTCTCCTGCAAGGTTATCCTAAGCAGTAATGAATAAAAAGCAATTATTCCCAAGCAGTTATATATGTACAGAAAAGAAAGTAAACACACTGGCCACACTCTTTTTTTTATTTGGGAGCTTTAGCAGCTGGAGCACCTATGCAAGCATTTATAATAATGGTTTTTTTATTTTTTTATTGATTTAGGCCCCTTTTTATTGCCCTGCATAAGCGTGGCCACCTATAAAAAATTGTGTGAACATCCAGATTGTACCTAACCTAAGGGTAACCTAGTCCCAAACACATCAACCATCCACAGAGTGCAGAAAAGTAAGCAGACACAACAAAGCAATTTCATCTACAACATGCAGTAAAAACCACGAAAAATCTGGCACACAGCAGTAAAGTAAACACCGGCCTAACCTAAATCTAGAGTTGGTTGTCATAGCAAACCATCTAAAATGTGTGTAAAAATTCATGTTGCTGGGGTAGGTCCTAAAGTGGGTGATTAGTTAAAGTTGTCTAAAATTCTGGATTTGTTAAGGCTTAAAAGGGGGATTTAGATTAATGTTTAAATTTTAATATATTAAGAATTTTGATTAAATATATTTTAAGAGTTAATTGATTACTACCTTTGTTTCACACCGAGGCCGTGAAGTTTATTTCACCTTTCTTAGGGCTAATCGAATAGCCTCATAGGTCTGGATTACCCAGTAGCAATCAGGGTTAATTAAGTTGATTTAAATTGGTTGGAATTAAAAGAGTGGATTAATATAAAAAGGAGTTGGTTACTGATTTTAATGGGTTGGTTGAGAATTTTATTATCCTATTAAAAAAATTCTAGAATTTGTGGGAGTTAATAGATTTTGGAGGTTATCCGGATATGTCAACTAAGAGGTCAAAATTTGACTTTTAGAATTAGAGAGAAATTAAGGGGTATCAGATATTTAATAAATATTAGACCTTATTATGAGTTGTTAGACATGTGGCACATTAGATTTGGAGTTTTCTATGAAAATTTATGATTTTTAAAAGTTTTAACCCGATTTTGACCTGGAGTTGACCAAAATGTTGACTTTTTGACTTTGACTAGATTTTGGGGGTTTGAAATTTTTAAAAAATACTAGATTTTAATTAGAGTCATTAGCCACTAAGTTTAATTGATTTGAAATTTTCTACAATTAGTTATGAATTTTGGAAGTTTGGGATATTTATTGGAATTAATAAATTGTTACAATTAAGGGCCCTTTTAATGATTTTAATGTAAATGGATCTCAAATTTCTTGAAATCACTCCCAAAGGTCAGGGGTGTTCTAAGGGGAGATTATCAGGCATTTAAATAATTTTTTTTTATTTTTAATGATTATTAATTAATTAATGTTGATTAAACATTGATTTTAACTTAAAATTAAATTAAGATAGATTTAAAAGACAACTTGAAGAAATTTCAATTTTCACTGATTAAGGGATCAATTGAGTTCTGTTAAAAGTATTTTAAGGAATTTTAGGAATTAAAAATAATTTATTAGAATTTTATTAAGGCTAAGGGCCACTTCTAGAGGGGGGCAATATTATGGCTCCTATTTGGTGAACCAAATGGGCTCCAAATTTAATGAAATTTGGAGCATGAGATCCTATGATCCCAAAGTCCAAACACATTAATTTTGGGATCAAGTAGAGTACTCTAAGGTGGCTAACCAAACCACCTAAGGTGAACTCTAAGTCACCTTCAAAAATTCCTAGGGAGCTATCCTAAGTTTGGGTTGGGGTAAAATTAATAGCCCTAAACTCCCTATACTACACATCATTAGCACATGAAAAATCACAATCTAAATCTCATTGGAAAGGCTTGAATCCTATTTTGAATTTAAGGGTCAACCCATGACCCTTAAATTCAAAATTAGGACTAAGTGCCCCTAACCATCTCAAACAGAGGGGATAAAATTTGGACATGTCAGAGACATACCCAAATTCAATCTCCTAAAGTCTCAAGTCCTGGGAATTAACTATAATCCATAAATGCAATAATTCAAAAAACACTATTACTAAAATTAAGCTCAAAACAGATGCAACTAGGAGCTGAGACCATAGGGCTTTTGTAAGTCTCCCTGAGACCTTTCCAATGAGCCTAAGAACACCTAGTTTGGTCAAGTGTGCTGGGAGTTATGGATTTTTGAAAATCCACTAATTTTTTGTGAAATTAAACCCAGCCAGCGCTTTACACGCGGCGCGTCGTGATTGGCGGGGCAATCATTGGCACTGACTAGATAACGGCCAGGTTAACAGCAGCCGTTGGATGGCGGATCAGACGGCCACGATTAACAGCGCTCTGGAACTGTGAGATCTAATCCGAACCGTTAATCCGAATCAATTGCCAGGATTACGTCTTCAACCTCCCGCTCGAACCCGAGACCGTGAAGCTTCTCCGGCGTGATCTGGGCGATCCTGCCGGCGAACTTCAAAGAAATTTCACAGGGAGGATCAGGATAGTGGAAACCTTCAATACAACGGTGGAAATCCATTGGGGTGAAGGTTTCCTTCACAATTGACCGGACTACCTAGCTAGGGAGCTCGGGATGGAGGGATTACCGCAGAGACAGTCTCAACAGATGAGCTGTTCTATCAGGAAGCTTCAGGAGGTGATGAAGAGCAGATTTCCTTCAGACGTCGGGACTGGAGGATGGCCGGAGGTACGACTTCAAGCGGGAGGCTATGAGCTTTTATCGAAGTTCGCTCGAACGGATGGACGGGATGATCTGGGAAGCTGGGGTAAGACACTGGGAGGTCGAAGGAGCTATGGGAGTGATTCGAAATCGTCTAGGGATTGATTCTGAGGTCTGGGGAGCTGGACCCTATTCAGCCACCTCCCGCAAGCTTGGACGGCCGGGATTGAGCTGGAGGAGTTTTGGATGGACTCCAGGTGGAAGGGGACATCATCCTAGAGGGCTCGTAAGCCTCAAGCCGGCGAGCCACAGCCTTTTGAAGGCTTTGGGTCAGGAAAGGCTGGGGGGGCCACCGGAGCTCGTTCTCCATTGGCTCCGACCGCCGCCGGCCAGTGTTTAGGTCGGGTTGACCTGGGGAGATCGATGGGGACGTGCTAAAGTCAATAGTGAGCTTAATTGGGCCAGGGGAGGCTCAATTCAATCTGGTAGCTCGATTGAACCCAAACCTGCTCGGTTCGGGAAGAATTGAGCTCGACCCAGGTCAGGTCAGACCCTGGGCCTGATGTGGGAGGAAGGCCTGGGTCTGGTGCACCCAATGCAGGTGAGAATTGGGTTCAATTTGATCCTGGTTCAAAAATGGTTCGGGTCTATATGGTTTTGGCTACTTTGAGTTAGCCTAAAACCTGACCCAAGTTAGCCCATGGCCTGAGCTGGCTGGAGGAGGTGTGTTGGACCTAGGGCCACCTACTAGAAGTGTTGGTCAAGTTCAATTTGACTTAGTTCAAGAATTGGCTCAATCCCAAGTGGTTTTTGACACTTTAGGTTAGCCTAACTCTTGACCCAAGTAAGCCCAAGGGCTAAACTGGTCAAGGGAGGTGTATTGGGTCATGGGGAACTCAATGACACCTTGATTTGGGTTTAATTTGATTAAGGTTGAGAGATGGCTCAAGGGGACCTCTCTTTGGTCACTTGGGTCAAGCAAAATGGCTAACCCAAGTGAACCCAAGTCTTGGGTCTCCAAGAGGGGTCTCTTGGATGCCCAAAGGAGTCATCCCTTGGGTTCAACTAGATTTGGAGTGGTTTTGATCCATGAGTTTGGATGAGAGGGGTGTATGGGCCATTTGGTCAACTAGGTTGACTTGGTCAACCAAATTGACCCAAGACTGGGATTGGGTCAAAAAGGGTTTCAAAAGTCATTTGAAATCATTAGAGAGAAATCTCGAAGGTTGGTGGTCATAACAAATCAAGTTTAGGCCAAAGGTCCAAAAATCCCCTTAAAGGGCATTTTGGTCATTTTGGCCTTGAGTCAATTCTGGGTCAAATTGAGTCTAAAACAATGCAGACTATTGTTTGAAAAATCAATATCAAGGCATTAGAGGTGATCAAAGGGTGTGAGGAAGGCTCAAAGGTTAAATTCTACTAGGTGGAATGTCCAGTGGCACAGACTGTAAATATTTGGAGGTTTTACAGTCTTTGGATTTGGATTAAGTTTATAGGGTTAGAGTCCTCCAAATGAGCTCAAATTTGGAAGGTTGACATTAGAGACATGTCACATCAAAATGCAATTGACGGTCCTTGAATCAGATGTCAATTGACTGGGTTTGAAGGTGGTGGAAAAATCACCTAGAAAGGGCTTTACGACCTAAGTCTTTAGCCTAGGGATTCTAGGTTTGAATTGAATTAAGATTTGAATTGAGCCTAAGGGCTAGGAGGTAGGAAGATCCTAGGATCTAGTACTCAGGGAGGAGTTAAGAGTGACCTCATACAAAAATGAGGTCAACACACCAATCTAGCCTTATTTCTAATTACAACTCCTAAGTCATTCACTTTGTTCTTGAATACCTACTTAGTTCCAACTATATTTTGATCCTTTAGCCTTGCAATTAATTCGCAAACATCATTCCTTACCAATTGATTCAATTTTTCTTGCATTGCCAAAATTCAAAACTATATCCGAAGGTGCTTGATTTATATTTGTGGTTCTATTATAGAAATAAAGGATGAATGATTGACTTCATTATTCAGTCTACACCTAGTCTAACACTCTCACAAGGTTCACCTAAAATCATTTCCTTATGGTGGTTTTTAAAAAATCTCAATTCTCTAGGCAATTTGTTTTTTATCTCTAATTTTTCATTCAAATTTATTTTCTCAATCTTTTGGGAGTTAATTTTTATCTCATCTTTTTCAATATTCAGCTCTTTTAAAATTCTAGATTCACCAAATACAACATGTGTAATCTCCTCAACTACCAAAGTTCATTTGTTGAATACTCTATAAGATTTACCAACACTAGAGTATCCAAGAAAAATTCATTCATCTGATTTTGAATCAAATTTTTTTAAGATAGATTTTTTCATTATTATGTATGAACACTTTACATTCAAAAATATGTAAATGTGACAAATTAAGTGTTCTTCCTTAAAAAGCTCATAGGATATTTTATTCAAATTTAATCTATTGTTCACTCTATTAAGAACATAATATGCAGTACTAATTGCTTCTGCACAAAAATATTTAGGAAGTGAATATTCTACTAGCATGGCTCGAGCAGCTTCAATCAATGTTATGTTTTTCCTTTTGACTACCCCATTCTGCTGAGGGGTTATAGGTGCAAAAAAATTATGATCAATCCCTTTTTTCTTATAAAATTCTTCAAATTTCTCATTTTTAAATTCTCCACCGTGATCACTTTGGATTGTTAAAATCTCACATCCTAGTTTCCTCTTAATCCAAGTCAAAAAATCTCTAAACTTCTCAAATGATTCACTCTTATAAAATAAGAATTTAACCCATATAAATCTAGAAAAATCATAAACTATAACAAATCAGTATACCTTCCTCCTAGACTCACAGTTTCAACCGATCCAAAAAGATCCATATGCAAAATCTCCAATGGTTTACTAGTTCTAAGATCCTAATTAGACTGAAAAGAGGACTTCACCTGTTTTCATAATTTACATGCATCGCAAAGGTGATCCTTAGTGAAGTTTACTCTAAGTTTCTATAACTACTCTATCAATTCCTGGGTTGTAAAGATTTTGGCTTCAAAATAGGATTTATAAAATTTTCAAGTGTTGGTGGATTCCTATTTTTCTCAAGAGCTTCCACTTTTAATTTTAAAAATATGTTCATATCTTCGAACACATTATTATTATAATTCAAATAATGTTCTTTATTTTCTGACTCATCCTTAAATTTATTAAATTCTTCTTCCAATTTTGCATATGATGTTTTCAAAATCTCACTATACTTATTCAAATTATAAAATTCATTAAGTAAGCTCAAATGGTTGCTATCAATTAATGTATAATCTTTCCTAAGAATTTCATGTTCTCTCTATAGTTCTTATAATTTTATATTCAGACTAGCATGCATTTTATTTAACTTCCTATATGCATCATGTATTAGAAACTTCTAATAATTTAGCATAGGTTAAGTCACAAACCTCTTCTTGATCTAACTGATCAAGATTATATGCCATTAAGAAGAAGTTGGTGACTTCCTCCTTTTTAGTTTCTGACGAGTCTGATACTAAGTCCGCCCAAAAAGCTCTTTGGAATTTCTTCTTGCCCTTCTTCACATTTGGTTTCTTCTCTACCTTCTCCTTGCTAGGAGTGGCTTTAAGTTTTGTATAGTCTGATTTAACATGTCCAGGTTTCTCTCACTCATAGCAAATCACATCATTAGAAACCTTAACATTCTTATGGAATTTACCTCTATTCAAATATTGGCGTTTCTTCTGTTTCCTCTTTAGAAAGTTCCTAAATTATCTAGTCATCAAGGCGATGTAGTCCTCATTGTCGGGTTGCGATAGATCGCTCTCCAACTCCTCCACTTTTAGTGCAATATTCTTCTCCTTTTGTGGCTATCCTGTATAAATCTTTCTTTGACTCACTTCTTGCTCGTAAGCAATTAGTGATCCAAGAAGATTTTCAATATAATAAATATTTAAGTCTTTTGACTCTGTAATTGCCATTATCTTAGCATCATATGTAGTACAAAAATAATGAAGTATCTTATTATCCATTTCAGCATTCATTAATTCCCTACCTAATATATATAAAGAATAGTCTATTTGTGTGAATCTTGTGTACATGTTAGAAATAGATTCATTGAGTTTCATGCAAAATAATTCATAGTCATGTAACAAGATATTAAGCCTAGATTATTTAACTTCGTTGGTCCCTTCATAAGTTATACAAAGTCTATCTCATATGTTCTTTCAACTTTTGCAAGTGGAAACCCATATGTACTCTTCAGATTTAAGTGCACAAAAGAAACTGTTCAAACATTTTACTTTAAGTTGCGCTAATTCACATTGTTCTATAATCCAATCTGTAAAGGGAATTTCAACTCCAATTCCATCAACTAATCTAGTTAGTTTTGTATATCCTTCTTGAACTAAGATCCACATACGATAATCAAGAGAATATAAAAATGTAGACAGACGTGTCTTCCAAAAATTGAAAGGAATGTTATCAAACAAAGGATGTCTAGTGATCGAATACCCTTCAAGTGTGCTTCAGTTTCCAAATGTAGCCATACTCGTTAATCAAAAAGTCGTTTAAACTTATCATTTTGAAACTAAGCTCTGATACCACTTGTTGAATCTAAAATAGGTTGTTAAACCAAAACTAATGTCTTGAGGCTAACCAAGAGGGGGGTGAATTGGTAATATTAAAAATTTAACCTTCTTGGATTTAAAAATAAAACTAATTAATAAACTAAGCAAGTTGATTTAAAATTTTTTAAAATAATTTTTCAACTACAGAAAAAATAAACTTGCAGAAATTAAAAACATCGAAAATAAAAAGATACAAAGGTTTATAGTGGTTCGGTCAAACAAGACCTATATCCACTCCCTGAAGTCTCCCACTTCAGGTATTACACTATTACCAAAGTGACTCTCCTTTGACTCCCACAACAAGGAGGAGAAGCCTTTACAAAACTCTCTTCTACGAATATCCGGTGTGGCCGAGAACTGTCATCCTTTCATACCCTCCAAGTGTAGGCAGAAAACCATTATCCTTTTACACCCACCAAGTGCAAGCAAAGAACCTTCGGTTGTTCACACTCTCCAAGTGTAAGCAGAGAACCTTCATCCTTTCACACCCTCCAAGTGTCAGCAGAGAACGAAATCTTCATGAAAGATCTTCACACGAGCAATCTAGAAAGATAAGAAAATGAGTAAAGAAACACAAATGACACAGAGATCCCTACCCTTGAGTAACCTTGTGAACCCTTCACGCTCTACAAGGAAGAAACTCTCTTAAACACTCTCTCACACTCTCTCCTTCAATTTCCCTTTACCAATCACGAAGACCAAATGATAAAAAGATTGAGTGATAGTTTTTAATGGACCTTTTATAGAAAAGACACAAAAATCATCCAGAAAATTGAATTTGTCAAATTTGACTATCCATGACCAGTACGATCATATTTCATACATATAAATAGTTTATAAACTATTAAATACGAACCCTTTATTAATTAGTATGAAATCTATTTATACCCGATCTTCATCCGGTATAATATTCATTCATGAACAAAATAGAGGACATCATCCTAAGATGATAAAAAACTATCATACGTACGAACTTCGTATTTGCCAAAAATAGAGGACATCATCTTGGGACGAACAAAAACTATCGTACAAATGAACTTCATATTTGACAAAAATAGAGGACATCATCGTGGGATGATCCAAAATTATCGTACATATAAACTTTGTATTTGTTAAAAATAGAGAACATCATCCTAAGACGATCAAAAACTATCATACATACGAACTTCATATTTGAGAAAAACAAAAAACATCACCCTATGATGAAATTAATTTTTGTCAGTACGATCTGCATATTTTTTGGATTATGATTTTGATGATAGCAAACAAATCTTGTTTCACTATGACTGCCTTTTTTCTACTAACTTTTCAGGACTCAAAGATAGGACAGAAATCGGAATCAGCTCAAGACTGGGAAGATTAGGATTGAGTCAGTTTGTAATTTTCTTTTTTTCTTCTTTGAGTCAATTGTAATTGCTTAAAGTGACTGATGTTAAGTAATCCTACATACACTTGAGAAATTTAAAACTTATGTTTTTACTTGCATCGTTCCGAACAATATTTTATATCATCTTGGATGATTGAGTTTAAAACAGAAGATCTAATCAGGATTTATTAGTTAAGGCAGCTGTAATTAACCGATCGGCCTGGATGATACCTGTATCGGCCAGGACGATATGCTCAATACAGAAAGAATTTGCCGTCATGATCAATTTAGGTATTCTTTATTTTTGAAAATCGGCCAGGACAATCATGAGATCGACCTGGACGATATCACACAATTATGCCTAAATTGATCTAGAAATCAAGGAAATAATTAAGGATGATTGATACGATCACATCATCCTGGACGATCGCAGGATTAGCTAGAAGGATCTATTCAAAACCCCTTAGTTGATTCTGGACGATAAATATCAGAGCGATCCTTACCTCTACCGACCCTTCCACGGACGAGAAACTCTAGACGAAGAAGAAGCAGAGCGATCCTTGAAGCAACCCTTATGAATCCCCTCACAAGATCCTCTCTTTCTCCATCTCTCTCTTTCTCTCCTGAAGGCCTTCTCAGGTCAAGACAGAAGCAAAAGTTTATTTAATAAGTTGAACAAGAGCTCTTAAATAGAAGAGCTTCAAAGGAGCTCATTAAATGCAAGTTGCCGACTATATCGTCCAGGCCGATATGGACATTGGCCTGGCCGATCAATACAAATCTCAGAAGATCGGCCAGAGCATCGCCCTGAATGCAAACTGGACGATTTAAAATTGGCTTGATCGTCCAGGCTGATCTGACGATCATCCCGGCCGATCAGTTCAAATCAGAGGAAAATCATCCAGAGCATCGCCCTGAATTCGAGCTGGCCGATATTTATCGTCCTGAAGTAACTAAAGTTTTTTGAATAGATCGTCCTGGCCGTTTCTGCGATCATCCAGAACGATATGATCGCATCAATCATTCTTAATTACTCCCTTGATTTCCTAATCAATTAAAACATAATTTGTGAATACGTCCAGGCCGATCAATGATCATCCTGACCGATTATTAAAAAAAATAGAATACCTTAATTGTCTATGGCGGCAACTTCTTTCTATTTTGAGCTTATCGTCCTGGCCGATACACGTATCGTCCTGGACGATCTGTTAATGACGGCTGCCTTAATTAAGAATCCTTGTTCAGATTTCTGTTTTAAGCCCGATCGTCCAGGACGATGTAAATATCATCCTGACCGATATGAGTAAAAATAGAAATTCTAAGTCTCTCAAGTGTGTGTGTCTGTAGGGTTACTTAGCATCATCCTCTTTTATCATTACAAATAGACTCAAGAAGAGAAAAAACAAAGTACAGACTGACTTAACCCTAAATCTACGCAATCTTAAACTGGCTTCGTTTGTTCGTCCGATATTTGATTTCTGAAAAATTAGAAGTAGCAGGCAGTCCAAGAGAGTTAAAATTGTTTGTCAATCATCAAAATATAAGACATGAAAAATAGATTTGCAACAATCTCCCCCTTTTTGATGATTGCAAACACAAGTAGGAAAAGCTCAGTAAAAATAGCAGTTCATTAAAATTTCAAAGCTACAAGCACATCAACTTTTCCTACCACATCCTACTCCCCCTTTTGTCATCACAAAAAGAGGGTCCTAGACACACAAAGGAAAAAGAAAATAACACAACAGAAACTAAAACAAACTACAAGACAAACTACATAAAACAGACAACAGAAAACACAGACTAGAAAAATGAGGGACCCTGATCATCAGATGGAGGTGGTGGAGGTGGCTGCTGAAAGTAGCTGGCAAGCGTAGTAAACTGAGCATTGAACCAGGCGATGTCCTAGTCATGCTGCTCTGCTGGTGAGTAATGTAGCTATCAAAATGGGCTAAATCCTCTGTGCGGTGCTGCTCGTAGCGAGAAATATCCTCATAATGTTGCTGCTCTTATGCAGCAACGTAAGCGTCAAAGCGGATCTCCCATCGATCAAACGGTGAGTGCTGGTGGAGAGGAACAGGATTAGGAACGGGAGCGGGAGCGGGAGCGGGAGCCTCCTCCTCTTCAACCCCCCGAGGTTCCTCATCCCCAAGGTAGAGACGAATACTATGAAGGGTACTGAAGGAATTATTTGAGTAGAAGAGAGTTGGGAGGTTGAGTGGAATAGGATACTGAAGTTGGTATTTGGTTTCAAGGATATAGGATATGAGGTGTCCTAAAGCTAGATTGGGTTTTCTCTTATGACCTGGATCGCAGATTGTGATTAAGTGATCAATGTACCAAAAAATTAAGTCTGTAGTATTAATTTCTCTATGTGCCATGATGTAGAAAGTAGTTAGGGAAAGTAAATGAGTGATGTGGATTCGGTACCCGGCTTTTAGAATTATGGAGGTGCGAAGGACATGTTGGATTGTCCTAGCATCTTTGACTAAAGAGCTAGTCTCTCCAACATGAAAAGGTGCACTGGTCTGGTGAAGGAAGTGATTTGCCGTGGACTAGTCAAAGTCAGGATTTGAAGCGATTAAGTGCAGCTTATCCCCGGTGGTGGATAGTTGTAAGAGTTCAACGCAGTCCTGATATGTGATTTCGACAGGGCGTCGATTCACATAGGAGGTCAGGGCTGTGAACAAAATAATCTAAAATAATAAAAAACTAGCACACAATCAACTCAAAAATAAAAAAAAACATAAAACAACACTAATCAAAAACGCATTTCAAGAATTTATTGAAGCAGCAAATTTAAGCATTTATGAGCTGCGAGCCTCCATATGTCCAATTATCCTATGCTCCCACGAGGTCTTTGGTGAGAGCACACCTGTAAAACTCAACAACAGTCAGATTTAGGAACCCAACCTAATTTGGGTCCCTTCTTAGGAAAGGTAGAATACAATGCAGGTATGCTGTGAATCATACACCTTAGGTCTCCATACCCAATGCGTACTATGGTGAACGGTGCAAGTGTGTGAGATGTGTCCTAGCATGCTACAAAAAAGACATCTAACTCCAGAAAAAAGATTTCTTAAATGATTTGAGTTATAATGCCTCTTCCTAGGTTTTGGTTTTGGATTCAAAGTAGAGTCTTCCAATTTCCCTTAAGTGTATCCAATTCATTTTTAATCCTCAAGTTTGTATTTTTTAAAATATCATTCTCAACCCTCAAGTTTTTTTCTTTTGTCTTTAGATTTCTTAAACCTAGACTCAAGTGAGGTGTGTGAAGCTTCCAATGCAACATGCTCATCAATTAATTCCAAATTCTTTTTATTTAAATCATCAAATTCGGCAAGTAAATTCATGTGATTTGAATCAATCGTAGAATGATCTTTGAGAATAATTGCATACTTTTTTTGTAAATTGGAAAATTCTAACTTTAAAATAACATAAGTCTTTTTAAGTTTTTTGTATGATGCATGAATTTTCTCACAAATTTTAAAACAATTCATCATAGGTGGGTTTATATACCTCTTCCTCATCACTTTGCTCAAGATGATCTTCCCCCATTAAGCACAGGTTTGTAGTCTCTTCCTCTGGTTCAGTCTCAGAGGAATCAGTACCAGATTCTGCCCAGAACGCCTTTTGGACTCTCTTCTTGTCTTTTTTAAACTTGAGTTTCTCCTCACCTTTCTCCTTTTCTTTGCTCGAGTGATCTTGAAGTGTAGGAAAATCGACTTTCACATGTCTAGGCTTCCTGCATTCATAACAAACAACATCAGAAGATCTTTTAGAATGTTTATGATCCCTACCTTTTCTCCAATGATGCTTTTGCTTCTTCTTTACAAAGCTTTTGAATTGTCTTGTGATGAAGGCAACTTCATCGCTTTAAGACCAAGAAGATATTCATAATCTGATTTTTGCGCCATCAATGCAATTGTTTCTCCTTCTTTTTCTCATCTGCATCAAGATTTCTTTGATCACCCCTTGCTCGTAAGAAATGAGTGAGCCAAGTAAGTTATTAATAGAATAAGTGTTCAAATCCATAGATTCAGTGATTGTAGTGATTTTAACATCATATGACGAAGGCAAGCATCTCAAAACCTTGTTTACTTTTTCATAGTTTGAAAGTTCTTTTCCTAATACATGCAATGAAGTAACTATCTGAGTAAACCTAGTATACATGTCAGAAATTGATTCATGAGGTTTCACGCGAAAAAGTTCGTAGTCATGCAAGAGAATATTCAAACGAGATAGTTTAATTTCATTAGTGCCTTCATAGGTGATACATAATTTGTCCCAAATTTCTTTACCAGTTTTGCAAGTGGAGACACGCATGTAATCCTCAGATTTTAAAGCACAAGAAAAACAGTTCAAATATTTTGCATTTAATTGAGCTAAATCTCGTTCATCGAAAGTCCATTCAGTAAAAACAACTTCAGTTTTAACACAATTAATTTCACGAGAAGGTGGAGAATAACCTTCTTTGATAAGCATCCACATGCGATAATCAGTAGATTGTAAAAACATTGACATGCCGGTTTTCTAGAAATCAAAAGGTAGGTTATCGAACAGGGGAGGTCGGGTAATAGAATATCCTTCCGTAGTGTTACGATTCCCAAGATTAGCCATGGATCAAAATCAAGAAGTTTTCAAACTTAAAATTTTTGAATCCCGCTGTGATACCACTTGAAAGTTCGTTAGGGATGTTAAGCCCTATAGAACTGGCCCAAGCTAACCAAGAGGGGGGATGAATTGGTATTTAAAAAAAAAATTCACAAAGAACAAAAGATCACATAAACTAAAATCACCCCACGAGAAAATTAAAATGCGGAAGCAAAAAACAAGAACATAGATTTATAGTGGTTCGGTCAACTCGACCTACATCCACTCCCCGGAGGTGCCCTTCGAGTATTGCACTACAATCGTGATTCTCCTTTAACCCCACAGCTAGGCGGAGAAGTCTTTACAACGAACCTCTTTTTGCCACCCTAGCAAGACAGAGAACCTATCTCATTTTGCTTCCTCCTGAAGCTGGCAGAGAACCACAATCAGATGCTGACTCCTTACCTCTACCGACTCTTCCACGGATGAGAAACTCTAGACGAAGAAGAAGCAGAGCGATCCTTAAAGCAACCCTTGTGAATCCTCTCACAAGATCCTCTCTCTCTCCCTCTCTCTCTTTCTCTCCTCAAGGCCTTCTCAGGTCAAGGCAGCAGCAAAAGATTTGTTCAAAACGATGAACAAGAGTTCTTAAATAGAAGAGCTTCAAAGGAGCTCATTAATTGCAAGTTGCCGACTATATCGTCCAAGCCGATATGGACATCGGCCTGGCCGATCAGTACAAATCTCAGAAGATCGGCCAGAGCATCTCCTTGAATGCAAACTGGATGATTTAAAATTGGCTTGATCGTCCAGGCCAATCTCACGATCGTCCCGGCCGATCAGTTCAAATCAGAGGAAAATCGTTCAGAGCATCGCCCTAAATTCGAGCTGGCCGGTATTTATCGTCCTGAAGTAACTAAGGTTTTTTGAATAGATCGTCCTGGCCATTTCTGCGATCGTCTAAGACGATATGATCGCATCAATCATCTTTAATTACTCTCTTGATTTCCTGATCAATTAAGGTATAATTTGTGAATATCGTCCAGGTCGATCAATGATCATCCTGGCCGATTATTAAAAAATACAGAATACCTTAATTGTCTATGGCGGTAACTTCTTTCTATTTTGAGCTTATCGTCCTGGCCGATACACGTATCGTTCAGGACGATCTGTTAAAGACGGCTGTCTTAATTAAGAATCCTTATTTAGATTTCTATTTTAAGCCCGATCATCCAGGACGATGTAAATATCATCCTGGCCGATATGAGTAAAAAAAGAAATTCTAAGTCTCTCAAGTGTGTGTGTGTGTGTAGGGTTACTTAGCATCAGCCTCTTTGATCATTACAAATAGACTCAAGAAGAGAAAAACTAAAGTACAAATTAACTCAACCCTAAACCTATGAAATCTTGAACTAGCTTCGTTTGTTTTTCCGATCTTTGATTCTTGAAAAGTTAGAAGTAGCAGGCAGTTCAAGAGAGTTAAAAGTGTTTGTCAATCATCAAAATATAAGACATGAAAAATAGATTTGCAACAAAGAAAAATCCAAGCTCAAAAAGGATAAAAAGAGGCTTCAAAAGGCGTTTTGGGTGGATTCTACATCTGATTTATCGGAGACTGAACCTGAAGATGAAACAACAAACTTGTGCTTAATGGTGAAAGATATTCTTGATCAAAGTGATGAAGAAGAGGTATGTAAACTAACTTATGATCAATTATTTGAAATTTGTGAGAAAATTCATGCATCATACAAAAAACTTAAAAAGACTCATGCTAGTTTAAAGTTGGAACTTTAGAATTTACAAAAAGAATATGAAATTATTCTCAAAGGTCATTCTACGATTGATTCAAATCACATTGCTCTACTTGATGAATTTGATGATTTAAACAAAAAGCATTCGGAATTAATTGATGAGCATGATGCATTAAAGTTTCACACACCTCACTTGAATTTAGTTTTAAGAAATCTGAAGAGAGAAAGCAAAATTTAAGGATTGAAAATGATATCTTAAAAAGTACAAACTTGAGGCTTAAAAATGAATTGAATTCACTTAAAGGAAATTGGATGATACCCACTTTTGATCTAAGGTCAAAACCTAGGAATAGGCGTTATAATACTAATCATTTAAGAAATCCTTTTCCTGGAGTTAGATATTTTTTATGTGGCATGCTAGGACACATCTCACACACGTGCACTATTCACCGTAATACACATTGATTGTGGAGACCAAAATTGCATGATTCACAGCATAGCATACATGCATTACACTCTACTTTTTATGAGAAGAGACCCAAACCTGTTTAGGTTCATAAGTCTGACAGTTGTTTATTCTTGCAGGATTGCTCTCACCAAAGACCTCGTGAGAGCATAGGATACTTGGACAAACGGAGGCTCACAGCTCATAACTGCTTAAACTTGCTGCTTAACAAATTCTTGAATTGCATTTTGATTATTGTTATGTTTTATTTTGTGATAGTTTTTTTGTTGTTCTAGACTTTTTTTTCTTTTTCTTTTATTTTCTTTATGATGATTTTCTTTATTCTTAAACTTTGGAGATTTATGGCCAATGATTAGTATTTCTAAATCGGTTAAAGGGGGAAAACACCGTTGATGGTTTCCCTCCCTCTAATCTCTTTTGGTGATATAATTTTCTTTTCTAAACAAAAAGTCTATCTCATTTTAACAAATAGTTTTTGAAATTAAGATTATTTTTACCTTGCTACAATAGTCTATCTTATATATATGATCCAAAGTTCTTATATATCTTTCAAGTTAAATGAAATCTTGTCGTTGCACTTATCATATGATTTTAATTTTCATTTTGTGATTTGTTCTTCCCTATGTTAAAGAGAGAGCTCCTCTTCTCTAATATCTAGAAGATATAATCACAACTAAAAACCTTTTTAAGGGTTTGTTAAAGAGTTTTTAGCTTGCAAAAAAAAAAAGCCAATGACGCCAAATTGAAAAGAAAAGTATATACACGAAAGTGTATCAAAAATCAAAGATGCTCAAATAGCCAATCAAAGTGACAAGAGGCATAAAATGAGCCCACTAAATGCAAGCTATGCTCTCTTTTCAAAACTTTTAAAAACTTAGAAGAACTCATGAGTTATTTGTTGTTTTCAAAGGCTTGGTTTCAAATTTCATGATAGAGACAAATTACTTTGGTATACTATTTTATAAGATATTTTATTTGTAACCAAGTTTTGAACGGATCTTCCTTTTATCCAATTTATTCTGAGTTAGACCTCTTGTTTTAAAAAGATAATTTTTATCCGGAAAGAAGTCCAAGCTAGGGTAAACAGGATCGGATTTTCTACCATTTTCAGATTGTGACATTGTTAACTCATTGATCTTTCAAATCTTTTAAATTTAATTATTTGGAGAATTTGTCATATGCTTGCTTTGCTAAAAATAAAAAAATTATAGAAAAATTAAAAAACAAAAACTTCATTTTTTTTCTTTTCTTGTTTTTATCTATTTTTGTTGTTTTTATTTTGTATTTATTTTTGTTTGGGGTTTTCTCTTATCATCTCCATCTTTTCTTGATTTTTAAATTCTTGTCACATCGTCCTGGCAGATACCTTTATCGTCCTTGACGATATAATAATTTCTCTACAAAATTCTATATGCTGAACTTTTCTGAGCCTTCTGTAACTCATCATCCCGGACGATACATTATCATCTTGAACGATCCGATCGAACTCACTTACAATCATCTTGATTGTCTTGGTCGATATAATTTTCATCCTGGCCGATGCATTTATGATCATCGTCATGGCCGATACACTAGATCGTCCCGGATGATCCACGTGTTAGTACGTTTAAATCCTTAAATCCGGCCCTGGACGATCCATTATTGGACAATCGTCCTGGCCGATCCACTGTTCGTCCTAGATGATACACGTGGCACAGATTTAAAACATTTTAACTTCAGCCGGTACGATCAATCATTGTGCATCGTCCTGGACGATACACCTAATCGGCCCCAATGATCTGCTTTTTCAACCGTCGTCCGGCTTGACTCCTCTGGATGATCGCCTGTGTCTAATCGTCCTGGCCGATATCTGATTGGTCCGGCCGATCGGACCGCCTTTTTGACCAATCGGCCTGTACGCAATAATTAAACCAAATCATCTTGGACGATTCTGCGATCGTCCTAGACGATATGGCCGTTTCTTTAAATACAGGCCATTCCAACCACTATTTTCACCTCAAAGCTTCTTCTTATCTCATTTTTCCTTGTTGATTTTTTGCTATGGCTGGTAGGAAGCGAGTCCGACAGGCTTCAGCAAGTTCCGCGAGGGCCACTCTAGACCCTCGATTCAGGGAAGTAGAGGATCAAGCAGCTTACCCTGTCTACAAAGAATGTGGCATCACCCTTTTCGGAACCATCAATCATGTCCACCTTTCATATCTGGTAATGGATCTCTTTGCTCACACTTCTCTCTGTTTCATTCTTACCCTCACTGTCCCTTTTTCCTCAGAACTTCTGTTAGAATTTTATGCAAATCTTCGTATAAATTCTACTTTCACAGCCCTGACCTCCTATGTGAATCGACGCCCGATCGAGATCACATATCAGGACTGTGTTGAACTATTACAGCTATCCACCACCGGGGATAAGCTACAAATAATTATCTCAGATCCTAATTTTGAATGGTCTACGACAAATCATTTTCTTCGCCAGACCAACACACTCCTTCAAGTTGGAGAGACTAGCTCTTTTGTCAAAGATGCTAGGATAATACAGCATGTCCTTCACACCTACATTATTTCAAAAGCCGGAGACTGAGTCCACATCACTCCTCTGATTTCTCTTACTACCTTTTTCATCATGGCCTGGAGAGATTTTAATGCTACTAACTTAATTTTTTGATACATTGATCATTTAACAACTATTCGTGATCCAGGCCATAGGAGGAAACCCAACCTTGCTTTAGGACATCTCATAGCCTATATTCTTGAAGCCAAATACAATCTTCAATATCCTGCTCGTCACGACCTTCAGCCTCCTTGCTACTCAAACAGCTCTTTCAATATCCTTCACAGTACTCGTCTCCACCCAGGGGATGGGGAACCTCAAGGGGCCGAGGAGGAGGAGGCTCCCGCTCCCATTCCTGATCCTGCTCCTCTTCGCTAGAACTCACAGTTTGACCAGTTAGTGGAGAGATTTGATCATTGGGAGACCCGTTTCGACTCTTACGTTGTTGCACAGGAGCAGCAACATTCTGAGGACATTGTCCGCTACGAGTAGCACCGCACAGAGTACTTAGCCAGTTTTGACAGCTATATTTCTCACCACCAGCAGTAGCATGACCACGATATAGCCTGGTTCAATGCTCAGTTTACTACGCTAGCTAGCTACTTTCAGCGTGCTCCATCACCTCCACCTCCATCTGATGATCAGGATCCCTCATTTATATAATTTTAGTTTCTATTTTTTGTGGATTGCTTTCTTTTTATGTATTGTATTTTTAGTTGCTTTAGTTTGTAGTTTTCTTCTCCTTTTTGAGATGTCAAAAGGGGGAGTAGTATGTTTGTACTTGCTCTTGTACTATGTTTGTATTTGTTCTATTCAAAAATTTGAAAGCTTGTTTAGTTTTGTATTACTGTTTTAGAATTGATTATCGATATATTTTCCATCATTAAAAAGGGGGAGATTGTTACAAACATATTTTTTGGATTATGATTTTCATAATAGCAAACAAATCTTATTTCACTATGACTGCCTTTTTTCTACTGACTTTTCAGGACTCAAAGATCGGACGGAAATTGGAATCAGCTCAAGACTGGGTAGATTAAGATTGAGTCAGTTTGTATTTTTTTGCTTTTTTGAGTCAATTATAATTGCTTAAAGTGACTGATGTTAAGTAACCATACACACAGATACTTGAGAGATTTAGAACTTGTGTTTTTACTCACATTGTCCCGGACGATATTTTATATCGTCCCCTGAACGATCGAGTTTAAAATAGAAGATCTAATCAGGATTTCTTAATTAAGGCAGTTGTAATTAAACGATCGGTCTGGACGATACCTGTATTAGCCAGGACGATATGCTCAATACAGAAAGAATTTGCCGCCATGATCAATTTAGGTAATCTGTATTTTTAGAAATCGGCCAGGACGATCATGAGATCGGCCAGGACGATCATGAGATCGGCCTGGACGATATCACACAATTATGCCTAAATTGATCCAGGAATCAAGGAAGTAATTAAGGATGATTGATATGATCAGATCGTCCTGGACGATTGCAGGATCGGCCAGGATGATCTATTCAAAAACTCTTAATTGCTTCTGGACGATAAATATCGGCTAGATCAAATTCAGGGCAATGCTCTGGACGATTTTCCTCTAATTTGAACTGATTGACCGGGATGATCGTGAGATCGTCCGGGATGATCAAGCAAATTTTCAATCGTCCAGTTTGCATTCAGGGCGATGCTCTGGCTGATCTTATGAGATATGTACTGATCGGCTAGGAGGATTTCAATATCGTCCTGGATGATAAAGTCGGCAAAGAAAGAGCTCTTGTTCAACGTTTTTGAACATCCTTGGCTGCTGACTTGACATGAGAAAACCTAAAGGAGAGAGAGAGGGAGAGAGAGAGAGAGAGGATCTTGTGAGGGGGAGCTTGTGAGGGGATTCACAAGGGTTACTCCAAGCATTGTTCCACTTCTTCTTCCCTAGAGTCTCTTATCCTCGGAAGGGTTGGGAGAGGTATGTTTCAGCAAGTGATCGTGGTTCTCTGCCTGCTTCAGGAGGAAGCAAAAGGAGTTGGGTTCTCTTCCTTGCCGGGTGTGGTAAAAAGCAGATGTTTTTATGAGGGATTCTCCGCCTAACTGTGGGGGCTAAATGAGAGTCACCTTGGTAGTGCAATACTCGGACGGCTCCTCCGGGGAGTGGACATAGGTCGAGTTGACCAAACCACTATAAACCCTTGTGTTCTTGTTTTTACTGCTTCCGCATTTATTTTCTTCCTCACTTATTTTTGTGGTGATTTGGTTTGTGATAATCATTCTTTTTGCTTAAACAATTTTTTTAATACCAATTCACCCCCCCAATTACCATCCCCCCCCCCCCCCCCACCCCCTCTTGGTTAGCCTCGGGCCAGTTCTATAGGGCTTAACATCCCTAACAAACTTTCAATTATCTATTGAGGATGTCGAGGTTCGTTTAAATCTACAGTATAGGAAAGAGCCTGAAGGATTTTGACATATAATATGAGAAAATTAAGAAGCAAACATATTCCTATGGTCAAAGTACAGTGGAAGCATAGAACTGCTAGAGACGCTACGTGGGAGAAGAAATTTGATATGAGGTAGCTATATCAAGGTTTATTATAACTCATGCTACTTTGGGAATGTTGAGGATGATTTTTTTCTTAAGGTGGGTAGATTGTGAAACTCCGAAAATATTCTTATAAAATTTTTTGATCTAGAACAGTCAATATTTATTTTTGGCGTCATTTTAAGTCAAAATCATAAATTTTTTTTGCAAGAACATTTATAATATTGTGTTTTACCTTCCATAATTTATTTATAATTTTTGGGCACTCTCAAAATTTTTTAAGAAATCGGCACTTGTAGGCATAAATTGGGTTAGTGGGACTGTTAGGTGTCCGTTTCGCAAATCAATTTCACTAGAATATTTTTAAAAAAATTAGTTAATTTAATAATATTTTTTTAATTTTTTTCAAATTGTTTTGTTTAAAGTTATAAAAGATTGTGTATTAAATTAATTTATTTTCATTAAATAATGATATTAATAATTAATATTTTAATATAATATCTCATTCCACTAGTATATAAAATGATAAGATTTTTTTCATGTCTTTTCCTAATAGAGATTGATTAGAGAGATTAAGGGAAAATGTAAGGAGAGAGAAAATAAAAATCCAATTTTGGACAATTTCGGGCTATTTTCATCCAGCAGTCCAGTTGGGAAACTTATTCATCTCCACATAAGGTACACTATGCCTATCTCAATTTTAAAAAAAAAGTACATGTTTTGGCAAATTTTTTGATTAAAATTTTACACCCATTAGCAAAAAATGGGGATAAATTTACACTCGTAATATTTTCACTGCATAACTTTTTATATATTATGGAGATTACAATTATATAAAGATTGTAAAATTTTTCTGAGTGAAAATTTATGTAGCCAACATCGATTATTAGTTTTGAACTTTAAGATAAAGGAAAATAAAATATAAAATAAAGTAAAATGATATTATATGATTAAATGGTGACATTTAAAGAATATTAATAATAATACATTTGAGAGTAAGATTTTAGATCTTAAGATTTTGTTTGTGCATGATGATGCTAATGTTTTGTAGGAAAAAGTGGCTAGCGATATTATAAAAATTGTAAAATATGTGATTGGAGTATCAAAGGGAAAAATTCCTAATAATAGAAATAGTTGGTGGTGGAATCCAAATGTATAAAAGTAAGAAGATTTATTACAAAAATTGGTTTAATTTTTAATGCTCTGATATTTGGGAAATATATAAGAGGCTCGTAAGAAATCTAAGAAAGCAATATGCGATGCAAAGACCTTAGCTTTTAATGATTTATATAATATATTAGATACTAAGGAGGGAGAAAGATATCTGTATAAGTTAGCTAAACAAAGAGATAGGAATAGTAAGGATTTTGTTCAAGTGAAGTGTATTAAGGATGAAGATAAAAAAATACTTTTCTTATAATATGATATTCAACAAAGTTGGATGAGATATTTTGCTAAACTTTTTAATGAAGATTATAAAAATATGATTGACTGTACTGACCTTAGCACCCTAATTGAAAATAAAGATTTCTATTTTTATCGGTGTATTAGTAAAATTGAAGTTAAAGAGCCTTTAAAAAAATTAAGGGTGGAAAAGCAGTTGGACCTGATGATATTCCAATAGAGGTGTTGAAATGCTTAGGAGATGAAGGAATTTCTTAGCTTACTAAACTTTTTAATACTGTTTTGAAGACTAAAAAGATGTCAGATAAGTGGAGAATGAGTGTGTTAATTCCTATTTTTAAGAATAAAGGTGATGCATAAGATTGCGCGAATTATAGAGGAATTAAGTTAATGTATCATACTTTAAAACTATAGGAGCAAGTTATGGAGCATAGGTTGAGGCATAATTCTAATGTTTCTCAAAATCAATTTAGATTCATGCCAGGTAGGTCGACTATGGAAGATATACATTTATTTTGATTGAGAAATATAGAGAAAATAAGGAGGATCTACATATGATATTTATTGATTTAGAAAAAGCATATAATAAAGTTATAAGAGAAGTGCTATGGAGAGCTATTGAAAAGAAAATAGTTAATAAAGCTTATATTCAAATCATTAAAGATATGTATGTAAGAGCTATTACTTGTGTTCAAACACAAGGTGGTTTGACCAAGTATTTCCCTTTTTGGTTGAGTTACATCAAGGATCAGCCTTAAGTCCATATCTTTTTGCTTTAGTCATGGATGTTCTCACTAGACATTTGTAAGAGGATGTACCTTAGTGTATGCTTTTTGTTGATGATATTCTTTTTATTGATAAGACTAGAGAGGGAGTTGAAGGTAAACTTGAATTATGGTGGTCAACCTTAGAGAATATAGGTTTTTGCTTGAGTAGATCTAAAATAGACTATACGGAGTGTAATTTTAGTAGTAATAGACCTAGTGAGGTTATTGTGAATTTGGACCATCAAGTCATTAATAAGAGTATACATTTTAGATATCTTGGTTCTATTATTCAGAGTGATGGTGAAATAGATGGGGATATTATCAGCAAAATTCAAGTTGGATGGTTGAAATGGAAGAATGCTTCGGGCTTGTTGTGTGATAGAAAAGTACACCTAAAACTCAAGGAAAATTTTTATAAGATGGTGGTGAGGCCTATAATGCTTTATGGTGTCAAGTGTTAGCCATTAAAAGAGAAACATAATACTAAGTTAAGTGTGGCAGAAATGAGGATGCTCATGTGGAGGAGTGGCTAAACCCTTAGAGATAGGATACGAAATGAGCATATATGGGAAAAAGTTGGAGTAGGTCCAGTAGAAGATAAGATTAGAGAGAGTCGCCTTATATGGTTTGGTCACATAAAATGGCGACCTTCCGATGACCTAATTAGGAAAGTAGAGATATTAGATTTGACTTATGTTAAGAAAGGTAGAGGCAAACCTAAAAAAACTTGGTTAGAAAATATTAGGAATGACCATTCTTTATTAGTTTTAAATGATAATTTGACCTTTAATAGGACACAATGCAGAAAAAAAAATTCATATAGCCGACCCCACATAGTGGGATAAAGGCTTGATGTTGTTGTTGTGAGGAGTACGATTACGCACATTTTAAAGTGTTTTGGAAAATTTTCACTTGGAGTTTTGAAATTTGTGAGGTTTTTTTTTAATAGAAAATTATCTAGATGTTGAAAAATAACATTGTAGGACAATAAAAGTCTTCAAATGTCATTTTACACAATCCCTCATAATTTGGCAATTTTTTTAATATGTGCATTTTTGCCTGGTGGATTTTGCATTGTCTACTATTATACAACTCTGTAAAATTCTGATACTTTCTTAATTATTATTTAATTGTTATAATGTGATTATATATATGCATATGTGAGTAAATGATATTGATGGGAGCCATAAAGGCCAAAATTCTTTGAGATTCTGTCTGTATCAGTGAATTGCTAGGAGTTATAAGGGGCCAGAATCCTTTGAGATTTTATATGAGATAGGGATATGTGATATGCTCTAGTGCTATAAGCATAAATAAGAAGGGAGTCATAAGGGGCCAAAATACTTTGAGATTCTACCTAGGTCCAGGAAATATGATTTGAACTATAATATGATATGAATTTAAATTTATTTATTTATTTTGTCCAATTATTTAAATCAGAGAATAACTATTATGCATTAATTATATTTTATAATTTTATTATTCTCAGTTAAGTGATTTATTTAAATTGTATTTAACTACTTTAGATATTTAATAAATTATTTGATAAAAGAATATTTGAAAAATTAGATTGGTTTGTGTGACTTGCTAGGCTATTGTAACTCACTATAGTTTTACTTCTGGTTTTCATGATCTAGGAAGGTGAAATAGATTGAGGACTAGCAGTTCATGATCAAATTTGAGGTTATAGGTATTTTGTTATTTTGTTTTTTGTACAATCATGGCCAGTTAATTTTTAGTTCTATAGCTTTTGCTTATAGCCATGTATTGCAGTGTAGATATTAATTTTGATGAAATGAAAGAAACTTGGTGGATGAGTTTATTTTTAGTATTTTTATGTTTTAGTAGCTCTGTAGTCTGTAGTTTATTTCACTGAATTTTGGCAGAAAAAATATGAAATAATTTCAAAACTAGATATTGGGATTTGCCTATCACAGCTCAACATGATAGGACATATCTTGGTCGGGTTCGGTTGTGATAGCCTCTAGCCATTTCTTGAGTTCAATTGGCTTCTTTGCCTTCTTCAGTGGTTTTTTTAGTTTTTGGAGTATGTTTTCCTTTTTTTTACTGATGTACTTTGGGTTTGACTGCATTTGGGCCTTATTTGTATTATCCTTTTATTAACTAAAATTTTATCTTTTGATGAAAAAAATAATAATAATATGTTAATAAATAAAATTAATTTTCTTGAATTCTTAAATTTTTTGCTTGGAGAGCTGTGGCACTGTGCTACCCAGCACAATAGTACTTCCCTCTATATCATGAGGGTTCCTGAATGAGCAGCACAAAAGAGCTAGATTTGGGTGCTGCAGGACTAGCCTATTGGGTTTGAAGTGTTGGGTTCAGCATTGTGGTCTTAAGTGCAGTGATGTTGGAGCACTAATTTTTTTAATATATTTTCCTATTATCTAATGAAAGCACCCTAAGACATGCTTCACCCCTAATTTTGCATGCATTTGACCTGGGAAGGGAGGAGAGATGGAAGAGAGAGGAGAGTGAAAGCAAGGTTCAAGTCTTTACATTTCATTGCATTTGAAGTCAAATTTTTCTATACTAAGCTCAATTTCAATGCCAATCTTGTTCTTTGTAATGCTCCCAAAAGAAAATTGTTCAAACTTTTCTACGAAGTAGAACGGAGGAGAACACTAACATGTTTGGGGTTTGACTATTTAGATATGCATCCTTGGATCAAATTAAATAGCTCAGGTTATTTTTTCCGATACTAAAACATATAAATCAACGCGGCTGAATTAGTAATTAGTTGTGAAATTTGATCCTATTCGTCTATTCGTTGACATATGCCTAATGGATGTAATGATAACAAAATAACTACTCCGACAACAAAATAGTTTCAAAAGCAAAATCTAATCTTATTCTAAACTCAAGGTTTAGTTTACATAAAATCAATTTTAAGCTAGAGTTAAACGGATTAGAACTGTTGTGGATCATAACTTTAGTTGTAGCATTAAAGAGAGACAATGTTGCACTGTTTAATTGATAAACAAGTGAGAAATCTTACGGTTGGTCACTTAGCACTTAACCATGTTGTTTAAAATATAATTTTATGAATTAGTATGCAAATTTTCGTCATATAATTTAATAAAGTAAAATAATAATTTTATGAATTTTTGAAAGTACTTAAGTTAATTATTAACTAATTTTAAGATTTTTATAAAATACTTAAATTTATATAATTTAATTAATTGAAATAATTTAAATAAAATAATCATTAATTATTTATTTAAACTGAATAATAAAAACACATAATTAATTTTCTAATTTTTTTTAAAAATAATTATATAATAATAATAATAATAATAATAATAATAATAATAATAATAATAATAATAATAATAATAATAATAATAATAATAATAATAATAATAATAATAATAATAATAATAATAATAATAACAATAAAATTTAATAATAATAATAACAATAATAATAATACATAATAAATAATAAAAATAATCAGTATTTTAAAATAATTATATTTTAAATTAAAGATATTATTTTTATATGTTCTTTTTTTAACTAATTTTAAATTAATTTTTATATGAAATCTGATTTTAAAATTTTTTTTAAAATAATTTAAATAATTATTTTTAATTAAAATTGGGCGGCGGCTGAGTGGCCACGTGGTGCTCTCTGGATGTGTCCCAAAGTGCGGGCAATCATTGGTGGCAGCGCGATGATTGTGCTGTAAACCAATGATTGCGACAATCATGCCGCAATCACCGACCGCGGGCCAGACCCACTGGTCCACGTTTGACGCGCTTCGGGTAAGTTCGATCATCCACGGTTTGAAACCGATGGTCCAAATCCCACCGGATGGAAGAACTAGCTGCAGGAATTAACCCAGCGGTTGATCAGAACAGCGAAGAGGCTAGATCTCATCCGTTAATCACGGGATCAACGGACCTGATCCTTCTCCGTGTATCAACGCGAACGGCAGACATAACCTAAACCCTAGAACGATATTTTGCTTCGTTCTCACGATCCAGACATCCATTTTGCATGAAATTTTAAACATGGATCAATGATATGAACAAAACCAATGGGACGTGTTAGTTTTGCTTAAAAGCCTCTTTTCAAAATGCTATTTAACCCTGAGTGATGTGATCTATTCTAAGAGTTTTAAGGAGTTTTCATCGTGTGATCTTCAAATCTTTGGCATGATTAAGCTTGTAGGCTATCCTCATACGTTTTCCTAGTTGAATTTGAACCTCGATTCACCTTGGATCAAAGGGAATTCGTCTAGGGATGTTTGTAGCTTTGGTTGGCAAGAATCCTTGCCGTCGGCAAGGATTTAACAGTGGGTTTTGGTCAGGAAAGGTGGGGGGAGGTGGGGAGAGCTCTCACACAAGGATTCTCGAGCTAGGAGGGCTTGGTGCAAGAGCAAGAGGGAAGAATGTCCTTTTCAAAGCTCTAATTTTCTTGACTTAAACACCCTAACACTATCACCAACGGCTAGGATCTAATCTAGGACTAAATAAGAGGGAAATCAGCTTGAATAGCCATGGTTTTGAATTGAAACCTATTAGGAAAGAATCTGGATCTTCAAAAATGATTTGAAGTTGTCTTAATGGATGGATTTGACTCATTAAGACTTGGGTTAACCAAGTCAAGTGTTGACATGGTCAACCTAGTCAAATAGGCCCAAGGGAGAAGTGGGTTGAGCTCAATGAGGGTTTGAAATGATTTGAAATTAATTTGGGCTCAAAAGGGCCTAATGGCTCAACCTGGGTTGACCTGGTTAACCAGGTTGACCTAGGGCTCAGGTCTGGACCAAATGGGTTGGGTCTGACCTAATGAGTCTAATGGAGGGGAGAGATTTAGCCAAGGAGCTCTGAAATTTATTTGAAACCAATTAAAAGGAGTTTGGGTCAATTTGGGTCAACCTGGTTGACCAGACCTTGTCAACCAGGTTGACCTCGGACCTAGGTTTAGGCTCAGCAGACTCAGTTTGACCTAAGAGACCGAGTGGGAAAGTTCTTGGGGACTGGCCTGATCAATTTGACCAGGTCAACCCCTTGGACCTAGGGTTTGACATAATCAAGATCAACATCCATGTGTCATTAAGAGTATTAATAAACTCTCCATTTGCAACTTCCCATCTCCTTATATGACGAAGAAACCGAGCACCATTGACAATAATTTTCCAAGTGGAAGAATTTCCTCTTTTAGCTTTAGCATTCCGAATTTCATTACCATACTAAGCAATCAAATTATGGTTAAAAAGAGAATTAGGTTTATCAATAAGATTCCAAGCAAACTTAGCTCAAATAGGCCCTACTTTTGAAATAGTAGAGTAAATCCCACATCCACCATAAATTATTGGTTTGCATAAAACATCCCAATGAACAGAATGAATACCAAAATTTCCATCCTTTTTATGCCAAATAAACCTTTTACACATTTTATCAAATTCATTCAATATTCCCAAAGGAACCAGAGAGTGTGTAGCTAAAAATATAGGAAGAGAAAGCAATACTGATTGAACAAGCACCAACCTTCCTTGTAAAGAAATAAACTTGTTCAACCAAGCATTCACTTTACTCAATGCCTTTTCCATAAGAATCTTAAAATCTGAAGCCCGGAGTCTCTTTAAAGCAATCTTCACTCCAAAGTAATTAAATTCATTGACAACTTTGAACCTCCAAGCAAGAGAAATAGCCTTCTTCTCCTTCCTACCCACCGATTTGCCAAATAATATGATAGGCTTTTACATAATATTGGTTTGACCTGACCACTTATAATATTTTGAAAGAATCAATTTTATTTTTTTCACTCTGATATTTAGCTTCAGAAAAAATCAAAATATCATGTACATATAATAAGTGTGAAAGAATTGAGGAATTTGGAGAAATTTTAATCCCAATATTACTTCCTTCTTGGATAAATGCATTTGTCAAAATGCTGAGAGCAAATAATGAACAAATAAGGTGACAAGGGACACCCTTGTCTAAATTCACTCCTTGCTTTGATCCAACTAGAATTATTACCATTAACCAATATAGAGAATCTAGGTTCCGTCACACATTCTTAGATAAGGTAATAAAATTTACAAGGAAAATTAATGTACTCCATGACTTGTCATAAAGAAGACCACCACATGCTATCATAAGCTTATTCCATATCTACCTTTAGGCAACCAAGCCCTTCTTTTGCTTTAGAAAATCTGAATTTGTTGAACACTTCTTTAGCCAATAGATAAAGAATGCCCTTTCATGAAAGCTTCTTGTTTATCTAATATAATTTTATGAATGACCAACTCTAATCTATTAAGCAACATTTTTGCTACCAATTTATAAATGGACAAACAAATACTAATTGTTCTATTGTTATAAGGAAAAATGGATTAGAAACTTTAGGAATGAGCACTATAAGAGTTTCTTTCCAAGTAGGAGGCATTTTGTCTGAAGAAAAAAAAATGATTAATAGCTCTCGAAACATCCATACTAATGGTACTCCAATATGATTTGATAAATGAGAAAGTAATTCCATCAATACCAGGAGCAATGTTACTCCCAAGCTGATCCACTACCAATTGAAGCTCATCTTGAGAGAAGTCCCTATCTAAAATTGATCTATCAATATCTCCAAGAGAATATAAAGAATCCGACCATCCTTGAAGCACACATCTCCTCTCTATCCACTTTTCCTTGGAAAAATCAAAGAAAAATCCTTCTATTAACTTTTGATCTTCAATAACAACTCCATTTCCATGTTTAATTTGTTTGATCCAGTTAGTATTCCTTCTAGCCGTAGCATATGAGTGAAAAAACTTTGTGTTGGAATCACCATCTATCACCCATTTAGCTTTAGCTCTTTGTGTCCACCAAGTATTCAAATGAGCGAAAGAGACATTCAACTCATGAACCTTTTCCCTTAATAACCACAACCTTTCTTCTGATGACCAACCTTCATATTCCTCCAAACTTTCTTTTTTAAAATCATTTTTCAAAAAAGATAGGTTTTGTAACTTAGCTTTACTACAAAAGAATAAAGCTCTTAAAGTTCTACTAAAGTTTTTATTTAGAATCTAGACAGAATTACCTTTAACCAATCTATTCCATAATTTAGCACCAATACTAGTAGAGGCATGATAGGAAATCCAAACATCTTCAAATAGTAGCCTTCTTTTCTATCAACAAATAGATTTGAACACCTCCATCATAATTGGATAGTGGTCAGATGCCACTCTCAGAAGATGCTCAATAGCTGTAAACTGTAAGGCCAACAAACACCGGTCTAGCCTCTCCAAAATACGAGCACTTCCAATCTTATTGCTACACCAAGTAAATTTATGTCCCACAAATCCAACCTCATGAAAGTCATTATCATTCATAAACATATTCATCTCCTTAAGCCCTTAAGAAGAAACAAACTTCTTACCACCCCTTTTATCTTCTTGAGACAATTAACAATTGAAGCCCCTTGATCTAATCAATGAAGGAAGATCAATAGAACAAGCCGATTCCAAAAAATTCCACAAATCTCTCCTTTTATACACATCTCTACTAGTAGAAATTTTCAAGGGACCTTTATTAATTACATTTAAATCACCACTAATAACTTGAGTATTAGCCATCTTAACATGAAACGAAGCCCAATAAGATCTCCAGAGCACCATAATTCCACAAAACATGCCATCATAAGGAAATAAAAAATAATCCCAATCCACTCCATGAACCTATTGATTTCCATCCGATCAATAGAAGCATATTTTGTTTCCACAAGCCCAACAAATAACACATCAAAATCATTTACAAAATCTTTTAAATATAGAGAGGATTCCTTTTTATCTGCCCCTCTACAATTCCAAAACGTAATAGACGTCATTAGGAAATGTTAGGGGAAGGGCCCCCACCCCTTACTTTCTTGAACGCTTCATTCCTCCTAACACGAGGAAGAATATTGACAGGTCCAAGTGATTTCAGCTCCTTCTGAAGTTTAACTTTGCCACCTGTTGGAGTATCATCAACAACAGAACAATCATTGGTCAATAACTCCTGCTTAGTGTCCAAATTAGACATCAATTCTGGATTATGAACTACAATTTCCCCCTCCTCAGTTGTATCACACCATCTTCCACTCAACACATTAAATAATTTTTTGAACAAGGAATAGTTTCTAATCCAGATTTTGGATGCAATTTAGCAACTAATTCTTCATTTCCAAGTTGAGTTTATCAGCAACATCTTCATAGAGAGCAACACCATTCAATTCCACAGAATTTTTCAGATACACCAGATTTTTATCAAATCCTGAACTTGTATTCTTCAATTTCAGGTCTACTTGATCAGCAACAACTTCATCATGAATAGTCCATGTAAATCCACACCTTCGAATATTACAGGCACGTCAAGTTTCATTACATCAGCAATTGAAGAATGCTGATTGTCAATCACATCAAAGTCATGATGTGAATTTCTAAATACATCAACAATCCCTTTAACAATAATATCTTTCTTGCCCCACCAAACTTTACTCTGATTTCTTCTGTTAATAGCTATAAAATGTCTTTTTTTTTCCTCCCATGATTCACATGTATCCAAGGTCCATAAGTAGAACCAGTCTCCATTACATCTGACAAAGCTTTATTAAGGTTCCTATCTTCCCTATTAGACCTAGTTGTTTCACTATCACTAGCAACTGTCCTTCAAATTACATTCATTAATTAAATGACCATTTTTTCCACATTTTAAACAAAATGTAAAGATCTTCTCGTATTCAAATTTTTGAAAAAAAAATGTCCAGATGAATATTCCACCCAACTTCCCAAAGGAAGTTGTTTATCTACTGCGACCCGAACACATACTCTAGCAAACTCTCTTCTTCTCCATTGAAACATATTGCTATCAATTAATAGGGGAGTTCCTAACAAAGAAGCTGTCACGACCCAACCCGACCGAGACGGATCCCGCTCGCATCGGGTCGCGACACAGCCAACAAATCCAGGATCTGACTTTGGAATTTGCTTCAGAACTTTCTTCCAAATATAACACAGACAGAAAAACACAGAGCTACTATAAACATACAAACACAGCGCAGTTCATCTATCTTTTCTTTCATTAAAATAATCATATACAGATACAGTGCATGGCTACAGACAGAAAGAACATAACAGAACAGAAAAACCATGACTGTACAAAAATCAAAAGTATCATGTACCTAATCACAGATCATACTTAGAACGTCTAGTCCAAGATCTCCTTCCCTTTCCCAGAACCTGAAAACCACGCAGAAAACAAGGATGAGCTAACAGCTCAGCAAGACATCACTCACCAATCAAAATCCTCAGAAATCCACATCAAAAAATACATCAGAAAAGTATCCGTACCGAATACGAACAATCTTACAGAAATAGTATTACAGACAGAACAGATAATAGCTCAATCAGAAATCAAACATCGGATATGAAAGACTGAAGTCATATCAATCGGAGTTCAGAACAAATATCATCAAGCTTTCAAATCACAGAGCAGACAGAATCATACAGAATAATCAGAGTCGTACAGAAATCAGAAATCAAATAATTCACAGAACATATTCAGATAATTCATAAAACAGATCAGATAAGTTACAGAAGAGATTGTCAAATATCAAACAAAAGATTTCAGATAACATCAGATTTCAGATATCCCTGACACAGACAGAATCTCAACGGATTCTGGCCCCTTATGCCTCCCTTCCCTGACATAGACAGAATCTCAACGGATTCTGGCCCCTTATGTCTCCCATTGTGCTTGTAGCACCAGAATAGAACAGATATCAGATGTTACAGAACAGAACTTATTTTCAGATTTCAGAGCTCATTTCAGATTTTAGAATTCCATGATCCAGACAACGGAAATTACATAGGATTCTGGCCCCTTATAACTCCCTTCTGATAGCACAAACACATCAAATATTCAAATCATCTTATTTCAGAAAATTTAGAAATCGTACGAAAATTCAGCGACATAACGGCAGTATACGGAATTTACACAATTCACAGATTCAAAAATTTACCAAATTACCACAGAACATTCACAACAACATTGTAAGACTTTCATTGTATTGACAAAATATTTTTCAACATCCTGATAATTTGCAGTTCAATCAAAACACCGCAGAATCCAAAATATCCGGTAAAAATCTTTCAGAAAATACTCAAAACGTGCATAATTATCATCTCAGAGACATACCAAAAGTTACGCGATAAAACTTTCGTCAAAAGAAAATAATACCAGAAATTCGCTAACGGAAACAAAATCCGGAACAGAAAATGCGTCAAAACTCTCGTTTCTGAAAATTGAGAAAGACGGAATGTGCCTTACCTCGAGTCGGTCAACTTCTCTAACTACAACAACGGACGAAAACAGACCGGAGTCGCCCAAAAATCCTCTTTTCCTTCTTTTCCTTCATTTTTCTCTCTCCTGGACGTCCTTTTCGTTCCAAAACATCTTATTTCTATATATATCAAAATTGATCGTCCCGGACGATCGCAACTTCGTCCCGGGACGAATTGGCTCTGGACGAATTTCGTCCAAACGAAATTAATTATCGTCACGAACGACTTGGGCTCTGGACAAATTTCGTCCAAACGAAATTAATTATCGTCCCGTACGATCTGCTCACGGGACGATTTTCGTCCAGACGATCCGACTTTCGTCCAGACGAACCATGCAGCCAAACATGTTTTCCTGCACAACCTATACCGATCGTCCCGGATGATCCAATTTCATCCGGACGAACCTGGGAGCAAAATGGTCTTTACAGAAGCAATTCTAGCTACATTAATCTCATCCCAACAATGCAAAGAGATACGAGGCATTCTAACCTAAATTGGAGATGACAACCCCTTCATTGATGTAGGTGAGAAATTTGGCGTGCACTTATCAATACCAACAATGTGGCAATTTACATATTAAGGGCCACATGATAACACATTCTCCATAGATTCCACTGAAAAAAATGAGCATAATATCCAACCTCCTCCAAGCATAGTAAGGTGGAACTTTTCAAATTTGGCCCATTGTCGACGTAGCTCCACAGCAATCACCTGAACTAGGAAAAATTTCCCAAAACATTAACAACAACTGAAAGTTTTAATTTTTTATAATTGGCTGCTACACTAGGCTTATGTATCTTGACTGATTTTCCAACATCTGAAAGGAAATATTCAATATTAGAGCATTGAATATTTATATTCGGGAGTCTAGCCAAAGCTTTCAAAGGAACCTTATTAGACGTATTTGCATTTCCCTTCACTGCTATACCCTCATCCACCAGTTTAACATTAGTTACTGAATCAATATACCTTTCTTGAAATTAAAACAATTGGCTGAAACCTTATCACAATTAACTTTCACAGGCAAAACCTCAACATACACCATATAAGATTTGTAAATAATATTACCAAACTATTCACAAAAAACTTCATTCCTGAGGAAGAAGAAGCTTCAAAATCATTAGGTCTATCTACACGCATCTTACCTCCATAAGTAGGAGTATAATGAGGCGGCAAACCATTATCCATTTCAATGCTCTTGCCTTTGCCTGCAACCGGGGACAACGATTTCAAAATATGAGACAAAGGTTATTTAATTACCAGTGGAGCATTTGAGACATATTTCTATTGAGAGATACCACCACCTTGCCTAAATTTAGAGACATCTAGGTTTCGGGAGGAAGAAGAAGACAATCCAAGAGGAATCCAGCGAGCAAAAGAGCCTACCGCCGGCGCTGCAGCCATGAGTGCTGCCAAAAGTGTGGAACGAGACAAAATTTAAGAAATTGGGATTCTCTCTTTTTTTACATAGTTAATCCCTTAGCAAATTCATTAATTTTTTGTTGGTTCTAAGATAATTTGTATTGAAATATTCGGATATAAATTTTATTCTTTTTTTTTTTCTTATAATAATTAATATTTTAAATCAAATCAAAACAATTGAGAGCTTACCTACTGAAGTTTAGTTCGGAAGGATGCATTAAAAAGGTAAACCAGAGCTGCACTAGGGGAGGGGTTACACCAAAAAGCAAGGTTCTCATACCTAATTTGAGAAGTTGTGGAATTGGTAGACTTAGCAGATGGTTCAATATGAACAACTAAGTACAACATAACTGTCAAACAAGGCGTCAAATTCTTTCCAAACAGTTTCAACTGCAAATAAATATTGAAATGGGATGGATATTCATAATATTGAAAAAGGAAGGATGTTGTGCATTTAACACAAGGATTACGGCTGTCATGAGTTAAATATATTTGTGAGCTTCTTAAGCTCAACTGCATAAATAACTCGTTATCTTAACTTGATGAGTTAATAAGTCGACTTCGAGTCAGTCACTCATCAGCTCATCAGCTCATCAGCTAGTTTATTTAACATTTTTTGACATAAAATACTTTTAGATATATTAATATTCAACGAGATGGATAAAACAATATTTAAAATTTTTAAAAAATGAGCATGGGCCAAAAATTCAATCCATTAACGTATGCTTACCTGAAAAGCCAGCAGAATTGAGTACTCAAAGCTAACTCTTCTTTATTCAACGGAAGAATTCATCAAAGTAACTGCCCTATTTCAAACACACCTTACCTTTACTTCAGAAGCAATAGTCCAGATGTTAAGCAATTGAGATAATTTAGTTGGTTACAAAGTGAGCAAGAGGCAGCTGCCGGGCAACCCGACAATATTCGTGTCAGGTTGGACCTAAAGTAAGACTTGTTTTAGTCTAGGGAGGAACAAAATCACATGCAGCTTAAAATAATATAATTTAATTTTTATCTCAGGGGAAGATTAATGTTTGTCGAACTACTATATATATATTGAATTTTGGTAAGAGTTATTTTTATCTAGAATCAAATAATAAGGGATCCTTACTAGTTTTACTAAGCAATCAACAATGATAAAAAAACTAAAAATTAAAATTATGAACTAAATAATCAATAAAATTCTTTTTTATTTTTTTTATATTTTTTTAATTTTTTACCATAGCAAAAATAAAGATACAAGATTCAAGTAGGATTCAATAATTAGTAAGAATTTTAGTATGCAAGGTACTTCCCCAATAATGATGCCAAAAACTTGATGAATGGTCTCTATGTGAATTACTTTTTTATTTTGATTTTGATTTATGCATAGATTTTCTTTGATATAAAATTTATAAAAGCCAGCAAAATATGTAAATATATGTGTCAAATCAAGTAAAAACATGATAGAGAAGAATTTTGATCCCACAACAAAATGTTCAACTTAATTACAAATAAACTATTATTATTTAATTTAAATGCAAATTTTATTCTACTTAATATAAAAATGGATGTTTTTATGTTTTATTTTTCTACAAAATCAAGACTCACAAGAAAATTTGATACTATTGGAAATAAAAAATTTTTTGACTAATGAATGCAAGACAATATAGTTTTCCAAATGAGACTCTTTATTTTAGATGTGAATTAGATCATATGCATCCCTAGAATGCTATCAAGCTTGTAGGGGTGAAAAGAGAGGTTTAAGGTAAAACATTTTATGTCTAGGTATGCCAACATTCCATTTCAATAATCATATTTATTCCTTTATTTCTTCATTGAGGCTATACATCATACTAGATATAGACTACATACATGACTATTATGTGCATTTCAAAAAGAATAAGATATATTGAAAACATCTATGAAATAATTTAAAGCACAAAAGTCACTATATATTTAAATCATTAGCCTAAAACTTCAAGAATTTTCCAGACATGGATAAAAAAGGAAGCAAAGTCATGTTTATTTCATTCATAAGAAAAAAGGTACAAAAGAAAGAATAAGATAAATGTCACACAGAAGGATTAATAAATATTTTGCAGGCTCATTCTTCTTTACATAATAGAATTGCTTATAAAATAGAGGCTACGATCACCAAAATGACCGTATATTACAATTCCTTAAACTCCCTTAAATTTTACTCTAAGGAGTAATTAGAAGAAGACACTATAAAGTATAACACTCCACGAAACTGATAGAGCATTTTAAATAAAATAACTAAAAAACTATTTATACAAGTGTAGAAATGGACTCATGTCCTATGGAGCTCAACAAGCTTGCACCACGATGTTGTTAATTGAATTAGCACCTCAACGCTATAATATATGCTTCGTTGTGATGTTGGGATGACCTAGCATAGTTACTTGTTGAACAAGTGTATATTTTGTTAGAGTTAGTGTGGATCCTCATTTTTTCAATTGCTTCACCGTGGCATTTCTAAAATTTTAACACTATGGTTCTTGAAACTATACTCTGGCACCATGATATAATGATGATTGTTGCTCAGACATTCAAATTGGTGAGGCTCCAATGCTGCAGTGCTAAATTATGGTGCAACAAGGCTGTGGTTTTGCTTTGGAGCTAACCTTGGTTTCAGCTCGGTGCTGATATTCCCAAAATTTTAAAGTAGCCAATGTTGTAATGTCTGAATTAGGCGCTATGATTCTGTAGATACCAATATTGTGGCACAGAAAATTTTGGCATTGTCCTATTCCTTCAATACTTATGATTTTTTTTTTCATTTTCCTAAATAGTTTATACACAAACATAACTAAAATAAAATATTTTAGTAAATTTTAACTTAGAAAATAGTATAAAATTTACACTTAATAATGCACCCCATTATGATACAAAAATTCTAGCAAAAAAAAAAATTATTTTTATAAGACTCAATAAAAATTGATAGATCCATTCAAAACCCTTAGTAGACCTCCATTTTGGTTTTAGAGATGAATTATTATTATCACATTACCTAACATTATGATGCAAATCAAATCCAAATATTAAGTACTTTTGAACTTTTTGATTAGGATAAAATGTGGCTATTGCATCTTGACTATTTCCATAACATATTTTTTATCTAGAATACTATAGTATGTATTGCTTCAATTAGTTAAATCTAAGGATAATGTTGGATTGAAACTTCAGTGCCATAGTTTTAAAACCAACCATAAAGTTCTCTTTCTTCTATAATAAGTCAAAACTTCAACGTAAATTTAGGAGAAATTAAAAACATGCATCATTACAAAAAATTTACTTATATTAGTTGATGTACCCAACCAAAAAATATGTGATTTTATATTGTATTGGTTTAACATTAACATGATTATTGAATCCTTATTCTTCTAGTGAATGATACCAATTGATAAGCATGAGGACATGACTGCTAGGATGATGAAGATAAAATAGAAAAGGAAGAAGATAAAGAGTGGATTTGGACAAGATCTTTATTAATTCAGCCAAAAATAATATAATGAAAGGGAATGAAAGCTCTATTCTACATAGCATATGGTAAATTATCAAAGAAAAAACATCACCCTATCTCTCTCTCTCTCTCAATATTTTTGTGGTGTCATTTATTATCCTTCTCTTATCATCTTGTATCCTCCTCTTTTCTATATCACCTTCCATCTATTTATAGGGCTTGAAGGGTTATAGTAAAATGTGCATGAATTACAATAGTTATACTATGTCTTTAATATTGCTCTACTAGCAGCAGTGTCGATCTTGTAGGAGCTGATAAGGGTGAGGTGTACCTGTGAGTGTCTAAAGATATTATTGGCATGAGGTAGAAAGCCTATATGAGCTCATTCACTCGAACGAGAGGGGGGTCAGTGATGATTTGACATTGATCTTTGAGATTGGTGATTACTATCATAAGGGAAGTCTTCTAGGAGAGATGTCTATGTTTAGTTAATTTTTGTTGTATATCTCATGGGGGAGACATAATTTTGGTTGAGATAAATAAGGATTTCTTTGACGTAGAGAGGAACTTATGAGGTTTCCTCTATTGGGGAAGGCAATTGCTTAACGAAAGTTGTCGAAGGAGCCCTGCTCTAATGATATGTATTGAACCCATTTTTGAATGAGGTAAAATATCTCCATAATAAACACACATTATTAAACTAAAATCATTAAAACACATTTCAAATCCTAAATCTAACTTATCACCATGTTTTTCTTGTTGAATTCATCATTGACCCTTGAAACCATCTCTTGACAATAAACCTTGACTGTCAATTGATGATCTAATATACCACTTGCAAATCACCCTTGATTGTTAGTGGTTTGATCATTCTAAAGAATAAAAATTTCACAATAATTGATCTACATTGATCTCTTCAAAATCTAAATCAATATCTAGCCCTAAATCCATTATTTGATAGTATCCATTGATAGTCAGCTAATTACCTATTCAATCACTAATGATTAGTAATGATTATCAATGATTTGAGTATTTAATACCTTAAATAATCCCAAATCATTAACTAAATCAAATCTAAATCCAATATAGTGACTAAACTCATTGATCAATTCCAAACTCTAGAATTCAGTGTCAGAACCAAACCTAAAACCCCTTGATCCATAACCTATTTTTGGACAAATTTACTTTGTCTTGAAACATGAACAAATAACCTTAGATTCTTGAGCTCACTTGCATATTGATTTTTCTTATCTCTAGGGTCAACCACATCAATTTAAAGGAATTTTATGACCCCAAACCCTTAAAACCCAAAGTATTTCCATAGGATACAAAATTGTAAAATATTTAGAGCCTATGCAACTGAACATGACAACTTGTGATTTTAACCTTGGAGGCCTCTCCAAACTCATTGATCATGCTAATCAACATTGGCATGATACATTAAACCTACATTGGACCTTGGTTTACCATGGTTGGCCACAAAACCCTAAAATACTAAACCTTGGAAATTGAATTTTCCTTAAACCTTAGGATTGCCATCCATCCTTCTCCAAATATTTTCAAAATAGCATTTGCCATGCATTAAACACTAGCTCAAGCCATGATCAATCTTAGTTTACCAAGTCAACCTAGGTTGAACATATGGAACCGTTGAACCCTAAAGCCATATTTCATATATATAAACCTTACCATTACATGAAATCCTTTCCAATGTGTTCAACATATCATTTAAAATGGGTTGAGCCCAACCTTAGCCCATAGGTTCACCTAGTTAAACAAGTCAACGTAAGTTGGCCAAATGAATATTTAAGGGTTTTAACATGCATCTCATACATGTAAGCTTTCCTAATACTTGAAACCTCCTCCAAAGTTTTAAACACATCATTTGGAATGTGATGAACCAAACCCGACCAATGAGTCAACTTGCTTAACCAATAACCAAGGTTGACCAAGCTTGCATACATTGAAACTCTTTGTAAATCCATTAACCAAGGCTTGATTAATTCCATTTGAATCTATAGGGCTATCCATAGAATGCTTAGGATCTAACCCAAGGTAACCCATGCCTTTAGTCCACTAGGTTAACCACTTGATTTAACAAAAATGGTAAAAATGACCTTACATTGAACAAACTTTAAACTAGATCCAATTGACCCAAGTTAACACTTCTTTGTGTTTCCTATGCTGCATGGTATCAATCTTGGTTAGCCCAACCTTTGGGTTAACATGATTTATCTCATTTGAGCTAGCTCAATGACACCCAAAATGCCAAAACTAAGACACATTATATGTTTGACCTGCCCAAGCCCAAGTGGTACATGAATTGAGTTCAAGAATTCTCCATAAGCTTTGCCACCTTTATTTCCCTCAGGTGGTGGTTGCGTCCAACCATAATTTAAGAATCTATCCATGTGACATGATGGGTTGAGCTAGCCCTTGTAACTCAGGTGAATCCAAGCCTATGGGACTTCATAAATCCTTCATTGTACCCTATGAAACCTCCCTGACTCGACCTAGTGTCCTGAGGCTCAAGTTAATAATAGTATGTTTAAAATTTGGAACAAGTAAATCAAACATGTTACGTGTATAAGATTACACTACTCCTCCTTTAACAATTTATGTATATGAGATTGGAGTTGAGTTTTTGATGGGCAATAACCAAAGTAGAACTAAAACTCGTACTGCAAGTCTTACCAACCAGTAAGGTAGAAAAACTTCTTGCATTTACTTCCAAGAAATAACTTCATTATTATTTTCTTATATAAATCTGAAATGAAAGCTTCCACAGCTAGATCCATGGTCGATAAAAAATGAGATGTTCAAGATCACAATATGATGTATAAGGAATAATTAACGCATCCCCTAACCTCTCATGACGGACCTCATGAAAATGCATTTATAAGAAGTGAGCACTAACAAGGTAACAATGTTGTTCAAACTACTTTTCAACTATATGCTTCCATACCATGGAGTTTAAGAAATTCGTACTCATATTTTCCTCTATTTTCATTTCATCTGCATAAAAATACCAAAGTATAGGATCATTATTTTTCATCCACACTGCGTGCAAAATTTAAAATCTCGTTAGCCTAGGCATGTTGCTCAAGAGAACTCTCAGTTGCCCTTATAACATATTCATGAATTCATGCACTACAAATATTAACAAAATCCTTAGTCAAGCTACCATGAGACTTCTCATTGGTCTGGCAATGCATTGTAAGATTGAATTGAATTAATAATAATGTAATTCTTAACAATAACGTATATAACAATAATTACATAACATCATAACAATTCATTATAAAATTTGGTGAGTATAATCAACAAAATAGTTGGACAACAAGTTTACAAATTTAAAAATTTCCATTATGAATAACAAATTCCCATATAATTTAGGTTCTACAAAAACTATATTTAATGCAAATTTGAAATCTTTGATGTGTCATCCGCTTCGACGTTAACTTCATTATGTATATATTAAACCCAACATTAGTAATCAAATTTAGGTTTTTTAATAATTTTTTAATTATTAAAATAGCTGATACCTACTAAGGGAACAATTACTTTGTTGTGACTTGTCTTTTGCATATGCTGCACATCCTCGTATGATTGATTGGATGCTCATCCATTGTATTTTAAAAGTAATTAGCATGAGGTCTTCTCGAGTATCCCCTGTAAGTAGGAGGCATGATTGGGATCAAACCCATATTTGGGTTATGTGGTGACCAATCTTCATTATTGGGTATGTTAAGGAATGTATCAAAGTAGATGTGTATATAATTATTAATAGTGTAATGGTGTGAGACATATTCATAGTCATTTTATCATATTATTGATAAAGAACTTATAAAAAACAGTAACATCAACATAGCAATGCTTTAGTCAATCCTGCAATGCAAGCTTAATCATGTTTTATCATTATACATAATATCTTTTTAAAAAATGCAGGTTCTTAATTCATGATCATGAAAACTCATTTTGTCTTACAACATTTCTAGTTATTAATAATTAACTAACTATTTCTTAACTAATTTCAAACTTTTTAACACAATAATCAATCTTAATTACAAAAAACACACTAAAAAATTAAAGATGATAAAGAAAACAAATCGACAATATAAGATTTGTTCTTTGTTGTTACTGCCACGGGTAGAAAACTAGAAAAGCCAAATTTTTTAGAAGACTGAAGTTGACCTCTCTTTACCCCAAACTCTTGGTCAAAGAGTTTGACTTGGTCAATTTGACCAAACCAGATCCCAAGACCCATTCCCATTGGGTTCCCTGGGTCAAATCAAATCTTTTAAGCCCAGGCCCAAGCCTTGAATCAACCTGGTTGACTAGTTCAACCTGGGTTGACCCAGATTGACCTAAACCCCTTATTCACTAGACCTAGTGAGTTAGTCCCAACCTACTGGGCCCAGAACTATACCCTGGGTCAACCTGGTTGACCAGGTCAACCCATGTTGACCCTATTTGAACCCTTTGAGCCCAAATCAAATTCTAACCTATTTAAACTTCCTTGCTAGCATCTCATATCCGACTAACAAATCTTCTATACCTTCACTATACGACTCCTTCATAAAACCACGAGCTAGTGAATGTGCCTCCTTATCCTATAATATAGGTGCCCCACTAGGTCTTGAGAGTCAAGGCCCCATGGAGACCGTTGTGGGTAGTAAAGTCATTCACGTTCCTCGATACATTTCCCATAAAGTTGAGGGCTATATTGAGCAGAGCCTCGTTAACTCAACTTGGTCCAAAGAGCGAGCTCAACAGTAAGCACATAATTGGAGAAATGATGAATAGACTTGAATAGACTTGTAGAATATTATTATTATCTTTAGGAACGTAGATATTTTTATTATTTCATTTCTAATTTTGAATAGACTTGTAGAATATTATTATTATCTTTTCAGATAATATAATATTATACTTGTTATATTCAACTTTAGAAATGATGAATTTTATAAAACTCATTCTCACTTTTGGATATCTTGAAGAATGTTATGTTCGTCTTTTAAGATGATACAATATTTTTCTTGTCATATCTAAATAAAAGAATGAATAAACTTTTTCAAAAACGTATTTCTATCTTTAAACATATTCTATAGAATTTCATGTTCATCTTTTGAGATGATATGTTATTCTTTGAACTATGTTTGATTATAGAAATATCAATTTTCAAAACTCTATTCTGATATTGAATCCATTGTAAAATATTGTGTCAATCTACAAAGAGTGCAAGTGTCTTCCACATATGACAATGAAGAACTCAAAACACAAGCAACTATGCCTGTTGATTGAAGAATGCAACAATACTACTTGATAGTGAAATACCCATCCTTACAAACAAATACAATCAACAAACCACCTGAGATTGGTGAAAGGTGAATATGAAGTAGAAATAATGGGTCTTCTACGAACATTTCCAAGAGGTCATAGTGGATACAACAGATCCCTACAAACAAACACGAGCAGCTTGTGGATAACAACAGTGGATATATCGTTGGTATAATAAACCACTATGGGCACAAGTATATATATCACCTACGACAATGGTGATTAAAATCTTCAAGTACGTCGGGTACAAGGGCAAATCGATGAACGAAAAAGGACACCTCCTGTAGAATGAAAGAGATGTTTGAACAAATTAGAACTAAACTTCCTGGTATTCCAAAGCATCTTCTTAGTCCTATATTTAAGAACAAAATGGTTATGCTGTCCACAAACACCACTACAAGAAAATCACTCATTTCCGGCGGCAATTTCCAGCGGAAATTGGGCATTTTCCGGCGGTTTTGCAATTTAGCGGCGGTTTTCCGGCGGTTTAAATGCCGCCGGAAAAAACCGCGTAGGAAAATAAATTCCGGCGGTTTTTTCCGGCGGCAAGTTTATCCGGCGGCTTACCGGCGGGTCTTAAACCGCCGGTCAAATTAAAAAAAAAAAAAAAAAACCGCTCCGGCCAGCCACCCCGCGCCCGAACCCCGCCACCGGCCAGGCTCCGCGCTCCCGCCAGGCTACCCCGCCCTCCCGCCAGGCGCGGGTGGCGCTCCAGCCAGGCTCCCCCTACAATCAGATACTCTATTTTACGGAAAGCCGCCGGTAATCCGCCGGAAAGCCGCCGGAAAAGTCCGCGGGAAAATTTTGCGGGAAATTAGCCGTGGCAAAATTTTGCGGGAAAATTAGCCGTCGGGAAGCCGCCGGTAATCCGTCGGAAAGCCGCCGGAAAATTCCGCCGGTAATAAGTGATTTTCCTGTAGTGCACCGGAAGTAATAAATCTACTATGCTAAAGAGCTTGAAAAGAGTCCATTTCAAAGCAATGACCACGGACTTCAAGAAGAACCCTCCCCGGTGAACGAGAAAGGGGAGTCAACATCAAGATGAGGAGATGCCTCCTAACATCAAGACCATACCACCACCAGATCTGCAATACTTATACAAGCAGACAGAAGGCGTCTACAATTTACAACGCGTCGCCACCAAATCCGTAACACTTGTATTAGCGAACAGAATGCGTGTAAAAAATCTCAAATGAAGTGTTGTGTGTTCAAATGTCAATTACCTACACAACTACAATTATTTCAGTGTACCCCTGCACATGCACCTTAATATGTATGCACATAAGTACACAAAGGGGTAAGTACAATCAAACACCTGCATGAGCCCCGGCGAGCATGTTACTGGTATACACGTGACGTCTAGGGATGCTGCACGGGTCAACAAGTAAATTCAGGTTCGAACCCGATCCTTCTATATGGATCAATAGGAGTTGACAAGGTTCGAATCTTCAAATAAATACACGATTGTGCCGACCGGTGTATTTATTTTAATACATTCATATTAGGCCTTGAAAGCCTATAATCAAGATAATTCACTAACAAAAGCATAAAGCCTACAAAACCCAATCCTCCTAAGCATGTAAATAGGAGTAGACAGGGTTCAAACCATCGGATAAATATACGGTTACGAAATTGACCGGAATATTTATTTTATGCATTCATATTAGGCCTTTAACAAAGAAAATTCACAAACAAAGGCATGAAGCCTAAGAAACCTGATCCTCAGTCAATAGCTCGGCTGAGTTGACATGGTTCAAGCTACAAATGGAAATGATCCTAACACCCCGATGATGGCCGCGTTGATTGAAGATCTCAACCGGAGGGGTTAATTTCAGGCATTTTTAAATGCCTCCCAAAAGTCCATTCAAATTCCAAAAACTCCAGAAAGTCCAAAACCCAACAAATCCCAAATTCTAATTTCTAAATATTTAAAATTGAAATACAACCATCCAACCACTTAAAGCAGATATCCATTCACCCTCCGCTACAGTTTATCGAAATGGACAAATTAAAAATTACTTCAGCTCACAAAGAATTAATGCCTAGTCGAAAATATCACTAGGATCCATTCTCAAAAAGTCACCTGCCAATAAGGACGTGATACGTGTCCTCTAACCAGCAATTTTGCCGCCAAATGGCACCGCAGGATAAACGGTTATGACCCGGGGCCCTCTGAACCTAGTGGTTTTGTCACCAAATGGCACCACGAAATACCGGTTATGGCCAGAGCCAATACGCTCCTTAGTGGCATCAAATCCTTGAGACATGAATCAATAGAATATAATCGATAGGGCATAAAACCCTCTATTAGCTAAGGTGGATACAAATTTGTCCCATTAGACAAACACTCATCACAGGTTTATAAGGTACCCTTGGACGAAGCAACTCATGGCTGCCGATAAAGATCCTCCTGTCAGGTTGGGTCGACTACCTCCTCTGACTAAGTAGACCAGGAACCATGATTGCCCAGGACGACAGAACCATGGGATCTTGATCGGGTCCATTATCCATTCTCCCACAATCCGCTTTAAGTGTAAGATGGTGAAAATTTCTATTTTAAATATTAAACCTTGAATCTCCAACATCCTAACCCTTAAATTTTCAATTCCACGCTCATGCTGCTACTATATGCCAGATAATACATCTCTATGTATCTAATTGACGACTAGCCTTAATCGAAAGTTCTCTCTCGTGATCGGGAGGGATAATTAACTATGGGGGCTTGCGCCTATAGGAAACCAGAACTCAGATCATAAAGTCCCGCAAAATGAGGGAGAAATCTCTGGGTAGTGTCTTATCTACAAACTCATCTGCCTTCTAAAATTTACCCCGGAAATTAAATCCGTTAAAACTCCCCCGCCGAAAAAAAAATCAAACATCGAGCGGGCGGAGGCTAGGGCCGAATTTTTAGAGCCCACAAAAAAATACCTCTTAAAGAAAGAGTTTTTATTAAAGAAGATTGAAATGGACATGGTAGAGATGTAAATAATTTTAAAAACATTCATGATAGTCATGGATTTGAAACGATAAATAAATGTGGTAATATCATATTAGATTTTTCTTCAGCTTATAATTTTTTAATAACTAATAGCTTATTTAAGAAAAGAATTGAGCATCTTATCACTTATAAAAATGGATATAGTAAAATACATATTGATTATTTCTTATAAGAAAATTAGAACGTTTAGATTATAAAGTTATTCCAAATAAAAATTTATGTACCCAACATCGTTTATTAGTTTTGGACTTTAAGATAAATGGGTAGAAAATAAAAAATAAAGTAAAATAATTTTCTAGGATTAGATGAGGGGGTTTAAAGAATATTAACAAAAGTATTTTTTAGAGTAAAATTTTAGATCTTAAAATTTTGTCTATGCATGAGGATGCTAATGTTATGTAAAAAAAGTGACTTGTGTTATTAAGAATATTATAAAAGTTATGCTTAGAGTTTCGAAAGGAAAAGCTCCTAATAAAAAAAATAGTTTGTAGTGAAATTCAAATGTGCAAGAAAATATAAAAAATAAGAAGATTTGTAATAAAAATTGGTTTAGATGTAAAAATTATGATAATTGGGAATGTTATAAAGATGCTCGTAAGGAATCTAAGAAAGCTATTTGTAAAACAAACAACTTAGTTTTAATGATTTATATAGATTAGATATTAAGGAGGGAGAAAGATATATAGATAATGTAATGCCAATGAAATTGTGGTATTTTTGGGCTGTGAAAGAGAGATTATTATCATTTTTTTAAAGCAAATCCCAAACAAATAGACTATCTTTTAAAGATCAAACCTATGTTGCACGGATACTCCTATTTACGAGGCGTGTTGTATCAGACACGTGTCGGATAGGGATACGCCTCCGATACGGCACGGATACGTGTCGGATACGGCTTTGCCGTGACCGATTAAAATATTATTTAAATTTGACTGGACACGCGTATCGGATACACGTGCCCTATTAAAAAAAAACACAGAGCCGCGATTTACCCTATTCTTTTCGACTTTCCACCATTTCCGCTCAATATTCATATTCATTTATGCGACTGAGACATTTCAAAGAGCTAGGTTTTTCGTTTCCACACAAGTGTTCATCTTCTTCGTTATAGTTGAAGGAGTGGCTCGATGATGCGAGCATAGAAGCAAACAGGATCCTCCTTTGTCGACAAAGAGGCTTGACGACGCGAGCATTAAAGTCGATAGGATCATCCTTCGTCGACGAAGCGGCTCGATAACGCGAACAGTGAAGGCGACGTGAGCAGTGAAGGTTCGTTTTCTTCTTCGTTCTTCGTTTTCTTAATCATAGGCTCGATATGGAAACTTGGTACAGCTTGGTACCGAACGTTACTGGAACTCAGTATTGCTTGGTACTGCTCGATACCGAGCGGTACTAGAACTCAGTACCACTCGGCATTGGAACTCGGTACCGCTCGATATTGCTTGGTACTACTCGGTACCGAGCGGAATTGGAACTCAGTATTGCTCGGTATTGGAACTCAGTACCGCTCGGTATTGGAACTCGGTATTGCTCGGTACTACTCGGTACCGAGCGGTATTGGAACTCAGTACTGCTCGGTATTGAAACTCGGTACCGCTCGGTATTGGAACTCAGTATCGCTCGGTACTGTAACTCGATATTACTCGGTACCGCTCGGTATTGCTCGGTATAGAGGGGTACCGAATGGTACCAAGCGGCACTGAGAAGCTAAAACATGCTCGGTATCGCTCGGTATCTTTCCATAAAAAATAACTTTAAAAATAAACAGCACTTCAAAATTACTCTTACAAAAAAAATTAGTTTCGGGGGCGCTGCCCCCTAAAACCTCCGCAAAAGCGCTGCCCCTTGACCCCGCGACCTGACTGGGCAGGTTGAACCCCGCGAGGGGGCAGCACCCCCTTGGATCCTCGGTAGAGTCGCAACATATCTACACTTTCACTTAAATTTTTTCATGTTTCAAATTCATATGTTTTAATTTGTATAGATCCTTTGTAGGATAATGAGCTCTAGTGGAATAAGAATTGGTTCTAATGATAGTCCATTAGAAATTAATATTGAAGATAATAAATCTTTATGGGGTTATGTTACAAAAATAAGTAAAACATCAAAAGGGGAGGCAATATTATATTCAAATGCAATTTTTGTAATGCAACATACAAAGGATCATATAAGCTCATTTGTTGAAGATTAGTGGTCATGGAATCAAAGTTTGCCCAAAGATAAGCTCATCACAAATGGCTGAATTATAAAGAAAAATCAGTGAAGCTGAGCAAAGAAGTAAAAAAGAGCTTCCAAAATATATTCCACTTCCAAGCACTCATGCTTCATATCCTTCATCATCTTCTTCAATTAGATGTGATGACAGTATTGTAAACAAAGGGCCTTTTCGAATGGAGGGATTTGAACCAAAAAAAAAAGAAAACATGTTGAAAATAGTGCTTTGGATAAAGCATTTAATTTACAAATGAGAGAACAACTAGACGGGGAAATAGCTAGAATGTTTTACTCAGCTGGACTTCCTTTTAACCTAGCAAGGAATCCACATTACAAGAATGTCTTTACATATGCATGCAATAACAATCTTGCAGGATACGTGCCACCAAGATATAATGTCATTAGAACGAAGTTGTTGCGAAGAGAGAGGGACAATATTGAGAAGTTGCTCAAGCCTACTAGAGGAGTTTGGAAGGAAAAAAGGAGTTACTTTGGTTTGTGATGGGTGGACAGATCCACAAAGAAGACCACTTATCAACTTCATGGCTGTAACAGAGAGCTATCCTATGTTTATCAAAGTTGTAAACTGTGAAGGACAGTACAAGGATAAGTTCTTCATTTCTAATTTAATCAAAGAATTATCATGATGGTGGGGCCTTCAAACATCATTCAGGTCATTACTGATAATGCACCTGTTTGTAGAGCTGCAGGTCTACTTATAGAGCAAGCATATCCTCATATTTTCTAGACATCATGTGTTGTGCATACGCTTAATCTTGCTGTGAAGAACATTTGTGCAGCTAAATACCTAGGCAAATGAAATTCACCTATATGATGTCATTGGATCACGGTAATTGCTGGAGATGCAATTGTAATTAGAAATTTTATTATTCCATGAGACTCTCTATGTTCAATGATTTCTCTAATTTAAAGATGTTTGCAGTTGCTGAAACTCGATTTGCCTCTAGTAATAATGTTGTTGAGAAGATTCAAAAAATAAAAAATATTCTTCAACTATAGTGATCAGTGCAAATGATCATGTTATAGGGAAGATGATGTTGGAAAGGCTAGGTATGTAAAAGAGAAGCTTTTAGATAATTTATGGTGCGATGAATTGAATACATCATAAATTTCACAGACCCAATTATGAGATATTGAGAGTAGCTGATACGGATAAGTCTGTTTACATCTCACTTTATGAGATGTGAGATTCAATGCTAGCCAAAGTAAAAGAATTTATATATAGATATGAGAGGAAGGCAATTCATGAAGACTCAAGCTTTTGAGATGTTATTTATGTTATTCTAGAAGATAGGTGGAGCAAAAGTAATACACCTTTACATTGTTTGCTCACTTACTAAAATCAGATAAATTTCAACATTTTTTCATTATTTCATTTTAATGTTATTTGAAGATATTCAACTAAAGAATGGCTTCAAGAGGATCCTCAAAGAGTTTCTCCACAGAAAGATTTAGAAATTTCAAATATGAGAAAGACATGTTTGAAGCGTTATTTTCCAAATGAGGAGGAGAGAAGAAGTGTGAATATTGAGCTTGCTAATTTTTTTGGTTATTTAGAGGACTTTGATGACCAAGAGTCATTGTGTGATAGGTGGAGAATTGATCCGAAAATGTGGTGGATTATACATGGAGCTTCAGCACCTCTACTTCAAACAATCGCCATAAAATTGCTTATTCAAGTTTCATCCTCATCCTGTTGTGAAAGAAATTGGAGCACATACTCGTTCATCCAATCAATGAAGAGAAATAAAATTACTCCACAACGGACTGAAGATTTAGTTTACGTGCATACAAACCTTCGACTTCTCTCAAGGAAAACTTCAACTTATATGGAAGGAGACAATAGGATGTGGGATGTTGCTGGAGATGGATTTGAATCTCTTGAGGATATGGGAATATTAGAAATTGCTAATCTTTCACTTGATGAGCCTGAATTAGAAGCTATGATATTTATTGAAGATGATATAGAAACTCAAAGACAAACCACTGAAGAAGTTAATCCTATCATTCCTTCTATTGAATAGTTGAAATTTCATGTGATGGGCAATTTATCTTCTTATTTTTGTTATTGTACTAGACATATCAATATTTAATGCTTACTTTTATTTCAATTTTTTTGTCATTTCAAATATTACACTTTGATTACTTTATTAATTTTTATGTATTATTTATATATTATAATGCCGTATCCGCACAGTATCCGTATCCTGTATTTTTAAGAATTGTCGTGTCCCGTATTCGTATCGTCGTATCCGTACCGGTGCAACATAGGATCAAACTTTCAGAGTGAATATGAGTAAATTCAAAGCATCCAAAAAAAAATTTCAGAATCATAGACAAGAGCCTAATTTGAGGATATGCTTGTAAAAGTTTGTGGATAGAATTAAAACTTATATATTCTAGGGGACATGATAAATTGAATCGATATCTCTCTAGAAATATTTTGAAACATTAGTGGAAAGCATGAAAGATTCAGCAATCTCAAGAATATGTTAATTTTATCTTTTGTAATGCCAATTTGCCGACGAGTATTAGCATACGAGGTTTGATAAAAAATCCCTTAAGAGACAATCTCCCAATGTGTTTCTAAAATAATCTTTAGCATTTTCATTTCTTAAAATTAGATTTTTTTTCTTGTTTTTAAATGACCTCGAACCATATTGCTGAAAATTTGTAATACTAAATCAATTTTAAAATATTCTTCTAGTAGAAAAACCCAATTAATCTAGTAAGGTCATCAATAAATAAGACACGAATGAGAACCAGTGAAATGTTTGATACAAGATGCTGCCCAGTGCCCACACATCACCTTGAAATATGGTAAAGATGAGTTTCTTTGTAGGGTTATTAAGAAAACGAGTTTTTGGAATGTTTTATGAGCAAATAAACTTTACATTAAAATAGGTCAAGAGCTTTACTTTTAGATGAGGTAGGAAATAATTTTTAAATATAAAGCTGGAATGTCCTAACCTGTAATTCCAAGGCATTATATAACTATTAAAATGGAAGAATTTTGAGCTACCAACATTTAGAGTAGTATACTATAAGTATTATTGCTTAATAGTAGGTGCAATTCTGCCTATTGATTAGCAATCTAAATCATCCTCTCCAATTCTAAACTTGAAATTCACACATTTTTTTAAAACTTAGTGATGCAATTATAATCCCGAGTTATTTTACTAACAAAAAGTAACTTATAGTCCAGATCAGGAACAAAGAAAACTAAGTTTAGAATAAGACTCTAGATTAGTTTAATGTTTTTGGTCCCCAATTCTTGAGATTGAGTTCCATCAGCAATCCTAATAATCCATTAAAAAAATGCATGTTTTAGATATCTCAAATCTATTGTTCAAAACAATAGTGAAATAAATTATGATATTATTAGTAGAATTCAATTTGGTGATTGAAGTAGAAAAATGCATCAGGTCTGTAGTGTGATAGAAAAATAGCCCTTAAACTTAAGGGAAAATCTAATAAGATGATGGTGGGAACTGCAATTTTTTGTTACATGATTGCACAAGTAAATAACCTCATATGTTACTTTAGAGGCAGAATGTGAAATGAGTACATACGTGAAAAAATTGGATTAGTTCCAATGGAAAATAAGATGAGAGATATTCTTCTTAGATGGTAATGTCAATGTTTAAAATTGCGTAATAGGGTATTGAGGTGTTTTTCGTTCGTGAGGCGAGGCGTAAGCCTCAAGGCATTTTGAGGCGTAAGCCTCAAAATCAAAAATTTAGTAAACATAAAATGATAAATTTTGTTTATACTAATGAGTAAATAATATATAAAAACATAAAAATGCACAAGATAAATATCAATGACATTGACATATCACATAAGAACTCACTAGTTATGAGCATTGTCATCAGTCATCACTAAGGGGGTCTTCATTTGAATCATCATTATGATGAACTGCTCTCTCCTCTTCCTCCTCTCCTATAGAGTCCAATGTCTCCCAATCAGCTCATTGTTCCTCATTATCAGTTATCTTTCTCTTCCCTAAATATTTTTGAACAATATCATAATGAATAATAATGTAATACATTAATAAAAGTCTAAGAAAATTATATTATTTATATATCTTTTTTTATTTGTTATTGAGTTGTGGTGGATGTAGATGCTTTAAGACCATCAAAGAAATCAACATTTAAATCTTCATCTTGTAATCAGACGGCATCACTTCAACTTTATCATCTACAAATCACTCATCATCAGATGCCACATCCTCGCAAAACAAAGGATCTTCATCATCCATTAATCTTTTTTTCTTCAAATTCCTATCTCTGAGTCTCCTATTATAATTAATGTACACCAATGAATTCATCCTCAATGTTGACAAACGATTTCTTCTCTTTGTATGTACTTGGTTGTAGGTACTTCAACTTCTTTCACAGCCAGATGAAGAACACGTCAAGCCCAAAACTTTAACAGCAAAACGCTGCAATTCTGGAGTCCCATCACCAAATTGAATCCACCACTCAACTGGAGATCGTTTGACAATTATATCTTTTGCTTGTTGTAATCCAAAAAAGCTTTCTTTATTTCTAAAAGGTACCAATTGCATGCAGCATTTAATTTTTCAGTTACATCACTTATTAGATGATCCATGCAATGATACAATCTCAACTATATTTCAGAATTTGTAGACTTGTTCTCTGCATATTAACACTGAGGGTTTAGATAATAGCCACTGCATGCAAGTGTCGGTGAAGCTGTTGCTCCCACCTATCATCAATAATATTACAAATTTTCCTAAAGCTTCCCTCATTACCTCCTAAGTTGGAGGCAACCATCTCTTTGGCTTCATCCATGGCATTGTAGATGAAACTCATTGCAGTCTTCTCTTAGTATCCATCATCCTTAAAATATGAACTAAAGGTCTAGTGGTTGTAATGACATATAAGACACTTTGTCAAAATCTATCATTTAAAATAATCTTTCTAATCTCTTTTCCCTCAGTTTTTTTTTGCCCAAGCACAACTCAATCACTGTGTATATGTGAACATAGCCTCTAAAGGTTCTATAGCATCCAGCATGCTCTCTAAGGTCAAGCGGTGGCAAATCTTGTTGCTGCTGGCCTTAGAATTTCTTTTTTGAAAATTTTCTAAAAAGAGCTAGAACCCAAGAGTGGTTGTAAATAAATTTGATTTTTTTTTAGTAAGTGCATTTTTATGTTGAGGTAGCTCCCCAAGCTTCTCAAGAATCAGATCTATGCAATGTGCAGCACATAGAGTTGTTGACCTCATTTTTGTATGAGGTCACTTTTGACCCCTTTATGAGCTTTAGACCTTAGGTTTCTTTGGACTCTAGATCCTAGAATCTTCCTAGTCCTCAAACCTTAGGCTCAATTTAAATCTTGATTCATTCTAAATTCAAAATCTAGACTTAGGTCTTAAAATCCTTTCTAGGTGATTTTTCCATCACCTTGAAACCCAGTCAATTGACATCTGATTCAGAATCTGTCAATTTCATATTGATGTGACAGGTCTCTAGTGCCAACCCTCCAAATTTAAACTCATTTGGAGGAATTTAACACTATAAACTAAATTCAATTTCAAATATTGCAAAACCTTCAAATATTTACAATCCATGCCACTGGACCTTTTACCCAGTGGAATTTGACCTTGGAGCCCCCTCCAAATCCTTTGATCACTCCCAAGACTTTAATATTGACTTGTTAAGCAATAATCCACATCTTTCTAGATTTAATTTGACCCAGAATTGACCTGAAACCAAAATGACCAAAATGCCTTTAAAGAAAAATTCTTGGACTTTTTGGCCTAAACTCAACTTGATTTAACCATCAATCTTTAAAATCTTCTCCAAGTATTTTCAAATAATTTTTGAGACCTTTTGAACCCAATTCCAACTTTGGGTCAAGTTGGTTGATCGAGTCAACCTATTTTGACCTAAAGGCCCCTTAAGGGTCCAAATGGTCATTTTGACCATAATGACCTCGCCTTGCCTTAGAACCTCTTCCAACATGTTCAAAATATCATTTCAAACTTGTTGATCCCAATCATAATCCCTGGGTCAACCTAGTTGACCAAGTTAATCATGGTTGACCAAAATACCCTTAATAGATTTAGACATTCATTTTCAACCCAAATGACTTTTCTTAATACATCAAATCACTTCCATCAACCTCAAAATACTCATTTGAACCTATTCGACCTAAACTCAACTCATGATTTGACCAGGCTGACTAAGTCAACTATAATTGACCAAATCAACCCTTTAACCCAACACTTGTCAATTTTAACCATTCAAGCCACTTTGAATAAATTTAACCCATCAAAATCAGTCAACTATACACCCTTGACATAACCAAAATTTCTCCAAGTTAAACCTCCTTGGGTTGACTTGGTCAACCCATTGGGGGGGTGGTGAAAACTCCTCAAATGTCATGTATTTGCTCTAAATTCTAAACCCTTGACTTCAAAACCCTTGGCATGTGTCTTATAGCACTCTTGACCTCCCTCATGCACATCCTAGTCACCATTGACTGGTCAAAAGTCAATGGGTAAAAAATAACCTTTGAAATGAGACCATGACATGGCCACCTCATCATCCCATAATGCAAACCCCTTCTCCAAGCTAAAATTTGCTTTTGACTGATGGAAATCTACTTTTTCCCTCCCTAATTGATCCCTAATCTAGCTCTATTAACCATGCCATGGCTTGGTTTAGCCAAATGAGAAAAAAGGAGTGTGGGCCCCCTCTCTTGGCTCAAGGCAAACTTCCTTCAAACCACCAGCCTTTCCTTGTTTTGGGCTGCTCATGGGACATATGTCACTCATCTAATCCTTTCCCAATTGAATCCTAGCCATCCAATTCACAAACAAGAGCTTAAGGTGGGAGAACTTGCCCTAACCCATGACATTGGACTCATTTCTCTTAAGTTCCAAAGCTCCAGCAGCCCTTAAACTTTCAAGAGCTCCTCCCACACATTCCAGCACTTTCCAAGGCCTTCTCAAGCCTCCCCCATCATTTTCAAGCCTCAAATCACTAGTTTAGTGAGGAGAGAGCATTCTAGAGAGAGAAGATTTTAGGATATAACTCTTGATCCGGGTAGATCCAACTCTTTGTGTCTTCATCAAAGTTGAAGATGATCACTGTAGCTTTCCAACAAGCCCAAGATAGTGAATTTCCACCAGATAGATTGTATGATATCTTCATTTTTAGTTTAAAATTAAATTTGAAACTGCAGCAAATCTACAATGCATGGAGCCTTCAAACTCCATGCATTATTAGAACACGTTGCCCTCTAGCTACGTTCAAATTTCATGCTATTTCGTCGAGTATTTTGAAAGATATGGACATTTGAAATTTTTTAACTCTGGTTCGACCAGAGTCATCCGATCGCGCCTTTAGCGCGATCGAATGTCCCAGAATCTTCCACGTAGCCACTCCCAACCCGCGCGGTTCTCCCCAAGGCTCGAATGCGAGTACTTCCGCGATCACAAGGGCCACGTGGCGGCCATCTAGCCGTCGATCGCTCCTCTTTATAATCGGACAGTTGGATCTATTGATCCAACATGGTTAAGTGGTACGTTCAGGACCCGACACATGGCACCATGCTTCGTCGCCACGTCACCGCAGCCAATGATTGGCTGACGGCTGATTTGACCCAGAATTGAATAAAAAATGTTTTAAATGTCCCAAATATTCTAAAATTTACAGTAAATCGAATGTTTTACCAAATAGGACATTTTTGGGCTCGTTAGAAGGGCATTTTATCTAGTATTTAATAAAATTAAGTTTGAGTTGATTTATACACTATATTGTGAGATATTTAAGCATGTTTGAAATATATTTTTTGTACTTTTCTCACAATCCAGTGATCAACTGGAGCCCAAACTTTGATGAAAGATTATTGGGTATCTTAAGCATGTTCAGTAATTTTTCTAGGGTCAGATTTGGACCCTAAACTTTAATTTCTAGGGTCAAATTTTACCCAATCGATTTATATGAAGTGAATTTTTAAGGAAAAGGGTCAATTTTGGACCCTAAACTTTAAAAATTCATAACTCCCTAATTTTTTAATATTTTGCTGTGAAATTCCTGTGATGTGAATGCATATGTACCAGGGTTACACACACCAAATTTCATGCCCATTTGAACAGTAGAGACATCTAGGGAAAATAATTAAGAAAATGTATAGAAAACTTAAAAAATTCCTATGGAATTGTACACACACCAATAGGGGTGAAACTTGAACAGAGTAAACCTAGTGATATTTTGAACCAAAGGTTTAAATTTCACTGAATTTAGAGGTCATTAAGTTAGAAAATTAGCTTCATCAAAATTCAGCACCTTAAAGGACCCAGAAAATTCAAAAAAGTATAATAAATGCATATTAACTCAAAAAAATACAAATAATACCTCAAATTGACTAGAACATAATCCTCTACCTAGGAATAATAAAAGCCCCTTGACTGAACCCCTAATTTGTCCTTAATTGAATTTCTAATGAAAATAAATAATTAATTAATTAAAATTATTAAAAAAATCCAAATAAATTCTAAACACTTGGAAACACGTCCTTGGGTCATTCTTGACCTTTGAAGGTGATTCCATCAAGTTTGGAGTTGATTTGAATTAAAACTTTCAAAACCTTTCTAATTGAATAGATTTTAAAATTCCAATAAATATCAAACTTCCAAAATTCATAACTAATTACAGAAAAAATTCAAATTGGTCAAACTTAGTGTCTTTCAACTCCATTTAGGGTCTAGTATTTTCTAAGTGCCAAATTTTTAAAATTAAGTCAAAGTCAAAAAGTCAACATTTTGGTCAACTCAAGTCAAAATCGAGTCAGAACTTCGATAATTCATAACTTTTCATACAAAACTCCAAATTGAGTGTGCTACTAGTCTAACAACTCATAATAAGGTCTACTTTCTTTTAAAAATCTGAAACTTTCAAATTTCTTTCTAATTTTAAAAGTCAACTTTTGACCCCTTAGTGCATTTAGATGATCCCTAAATTCATTAATTCATTTGAATTCCAGAATTTCATAAGTTGGTTAATAAAATGCTCAACAAATCTTTTAAAATCAGTAATTAATTCTTTTTAATATTAATCCATTCCTTTAATTTCAACCAATTTAAATTAACCTAATCAACCCCGATTACTACTAGTTAACCCAGGCCTACGAGGCTATTAGCTTAGCCCCAAGGAAGGTAAAATAAATTTCACGGCCTCAATGTGAAACAAAGGTAATAATCATTCAACTTTTAAAATATATTTAAATAAGTTCTTAACATACTAATATCTAAACTCTAATCTAAATCTTCCCTTAAGCCTTAAAAAACTGAAATCTTTAGATAACTTTAATCAACTACCCAGCTTAGGATCTACTCCAGCCACACGACCTTCTATAGACACTTTAGATGGTTTGCTAGGACAACCAACTCTAGATCTAGGTTAAGCCAGTGTTTACTTTCCTGTTGTGTGCCAGATTTTTCGTGGTTTAATGCATTTTATGGATGACTATATTTGCTTTGTTTGCTTACTTTTACTGCACTCTGTAAGTTATTTATGTATTTGGTGACTAGGTTATCCTTAGGATAGGAACGATCTGGATGTTCACATAGTTTGTTGCAGGTAGTCACGCTCATACAGGGCAATAAAGAAGGGGCTAAATTAATAAAAATCAATTATAAAAAAGCTTGCACAGGTGCTTCAGCTGCTAAGCCCCCAAATAATAAAAGAGCGTGGCTAGTGTGTTTATTTACTTTTCTGCATATATATAACTGTTTGGGAATATTTTTGATTTATTAACTGCTTAGGAAAACCCTGTAGGAGAGTCTAGAATTTTATTTCATATCAAATATAATTTGTGCAAGAGTTAAGTGTTATGAAAGTGGAATTCTGAGTTGGGATACATAAATCCAAATGTTGGATTCCAAAGAGAAAATGATGACTTTTAGGGGAGTAGTCATTTTCTAATTAGAAATCCAAATTTGAATCACTTCTTCCCTATCCAAAGAGGAAAGAGTGGCCTTCCCCTTAAAGGAATAGCCCTCTTATCCATTTGTACCGCTTTTGTTTTCGCCTGAATATGTAAGACTCGTAAGGGTGTAAAAGTTTTATACTCATAATTTAAAAGTTTAAAATTTTAACGAGTCTAAATAACATAGAAAGATAAAGAATTTAAGGAATTAGACGGGGATCGACCCCAGGGTCGCATGCATATTTCTGCACTCTTCCTTTCTTTGCTTTAGACTCTTCCCCACTGCGGGTAGAGTCCGGATAGTCTGACCTATGAGGACGAGGTGCCAAACCTACGGAAGCCCAATCTTCTAAAAAAATTATTTTCTAAGCCTGTTTTTTAACTTTCAAGCATATCTGATTTGAAGTTGTTGACAAGTATGCATCGCATTATAAACAAATTAAAAGTGTCAAAATTCTGATTGCATTAGTCTTTAGCATTTTGCACCCAACATAAGTCAAAGAGACCAATTAGAAAAAATCTTTAGATGTTGGCCCCAGCTCTTTAAAACTTTAAATAAAACGTCCCTGTCAATCTTTCATAAAAGATTGGACTCATGTACTTTAAATTGATTAGGTGGTTAGCTGGCTCCTCAATCCAGGCTGGGGTAAGTCTAGATCTTGCACTGCATTAGTTAGGTTCGGACGACTGTGGCCCAGCGTCCAAATTTAGATTTAAGATCCGGGGCAGATCTTTGATTATAAGACCCCAACCTCCGAGAATATAATCTCAAATTTCTAATAAAAAACTCAACTTTAAATAAATCCTCTCTCAGTCCAAAATGTAAAGCCCAACACTTAGATAAAGTTGGGACACTTCCGGATGGTTCAGGAATCTCAAAGTGTCCCCTACTTTTCTTCCCTTGATTCTGATAATAACTGCTCAATTTTGATCCACTCACTTATGTGATTCCAAAATTCACCTCTTTTTGATATAACTCCTAGAAAATCTAACGAAATTTTGTCGCTATTTTAATTGAGAGTTTTCGTAGGGGACTGTATCCCTACGATGTAATTAACTACAAAGGCTTGGCTCGTATGAGATTTAGAACTACACACGCACCTGATTTAAAAAAAAATTAAAATTTATATTGAATTCCTTTGGGAAAGATCAAAAGATGATCGTTATTAGCACATTCAAAGAATTATCATTGAATGGTATTATTTCCCTTTGGAAAGATACATCTTTCTTTGATAAGGCTTTGGATGTGAACTTCACGATCACACTTCTTGAATATTATAGCTGGATATTCAGTTGAACCTCATTTTGACCCTTCGGGGCCATATGAAGTTCTCTTTAGCATCCAGTCACAATACTCAAGATGAGATTCATAATTCTAAATCTGAAACCCGCCCTGAAATTATATTTTCACTTTCCGAGGTGATATAATTTTTTTTTAATGGGATAATTCGATTTTAGAATCAGAATTCAATCTCAATTTCAAAATTCTCAAAGAGAACTAATATTTTTCAAAACTTTTTTAAAAAAATTCCACCTACAAGAGTCCAGTACAGATTCCTCTTCTCCATAAATTTTTACCTGCAGCCTTATAAGAACTTGCATTATCTATTACAACTTGTACAACCAAATGTTCTCCAACCTCATCAACAATGCTATCTAATAATCTAAATATGAACTCAGCATCTTTGACCTGATCAGATTCTTCAATTGACCTTAAAAACACAGTACCATAAGTGGGACATTTTGTTCAAACCTAGGAAATTACAAAAATTGTATAATTTTTAAACGTTTTAATGTGTCCACGACTTCAAGAGAAATTTGCTGAGCAAAATTATCACAGATTGTTCGAAAAATCAAAACATAGCATCAATATGTAATAGAACGAACATATATCTGAAAAATAAAAATTAAAAACATATAAAATAAGTAAAAAAAGATACACACAAAAGATGCACAACATAAGCATAGAGTACTCACAACATACGCACAAGTATGCGCAGTATACGCACAAGTATGCGCAGTATACGCACAACATACGCATAGAGTACTCAGTGTTTATGCACAACGTACGTATTTCCTACACGCAAAATTAGCACAAACTACTCTATTTTAAAAGTTTAGGGTTTAATTGTTAAAAACTTAAAATTTAGTTAGGGCTTAGGTTTCAAATTTCAACATAAAGTCATAAACTCTAAATACAGAGAAAATACGATGGCATCAAAGTATCAAACATTTAAAATGTTTTGAGATGGAACGCATACGCATAACGTAAGCAGAAAATACAAAGAACTTCAAAACCCTGAACACCTACGCATAGCATAAGCATAAAATACGCAGAACTTGAACAGAAAACATACCAGCAAATTACCTTTCTCTTTGGGGGTGATATCTGAGAAAGAAGTGAATGCTTGAAATTGCTCGGGAGTGAATGCTTGAAACATATTCCGAAAGTTGAAAACTGAAACGCCGCGTGAACTATGAAATTTTTCTGTCATTTTACCTTTACCAGGGTTTAAATATTAATGCCACGTCAACATCTCACTAGGCAATCCACGTCGGCAATTGGGGGGGCCGAACTGAATAAAAATATATTAGGTTAATTTGTTTTAGAGGTGGCGCTTCAAAAATATGAGGCGAGGCGCCCGCGCCTCAGTAAACTTGAGGCGTAAGCCTCAAAATCTGAACTTATTGCGTCGGCTTTGAGGCTTAAAGGGACAATATTGCGTTGAGGCACTACTTGAGGCGTGCCTTTTATTTCGCAATTTTAAACCATGGGTAATGTCACATAAAACTTCAGCCATGTGATGACCCTGTTAAGAGAGTAGATGTTTTAGATCCGGCCTATTATAAGAAAGGGAGAGGTAGATTAAAAAAGACTTGTTTAGAAAGTCTTAAAAAATAAACTTTTTCTTATATTTAAATGAGAATTTGATTCTCATTAAGACACAATGGAGAAAAAAAAGATTCATGTAGTCGACCCTACAAAGTGGGATAAAGGTTTGTTGTTGTTCTTGTTCTTGTTGGTCTGATCTAAGAGAACAACTATGATTTCTAATCATATGATATGAGTAATCTAAGTTTAAAATCTAGACATTCAAGGTTTATTTTAACTTTGAGAAAAATAGAGAAATTATGTTTTTTTATTATTTTATTTCAATAAAGCCAATAGCAAAGTTGTAAGTAAAAAATTTTTGAGTTTATCCCAACAATTTTCGGATAAACTCAATTTGTTCTTTGTTTAAGAATAATGGCTCGATTCCATCAGAGTTTTTTTTTTTTTTTTCTTTCACCGAAGCTTTTTTTTTTACCTATTTCTTCTCTTGGTTTGGAGGGTTTCTAGTTGACTAAAGTATCCTTTGGGCGATCGGATCTACCACAATGATCACACCAAAGATTATATCACTTTAGCATGTAGCTCTTTAGGCATTAACCTTCACGAACAAGAAGTGTTGTGTTATATACTTATATCCATGGGAAACCATTAAGCACTCACCATGACATTATTGTCTTCTTATATCGGCAAATGCTTCGTAAAGGCACAAAGGAACTAAGGAAGCCTTTGAGCAAAAATTATTCCTTGAACATTATCAAACTTCTTATTAAAACCAATTAAGAAGTTTAAATAGACATTTCTTTTCAACAATCCTTCTATATTTAAATCCATCTTCAAGACAATCCCATGTATGTTCTTCAAATATATCTAATTGTTCCCAGAGTCAATTGAGACTTTTTAAGTATCGAGTGAAAGAAATATTCCCTGCTCTTCAATCATAAAGGATGCACTCAATCTCAGATATCTTAGATGCATTTTCAATGTAGAAATATTTCTTGTTTGATGTTGATTATATTTTCTCAATTGATTGGATAGGAAAATGTTTAATTCTATTTCATTAGTCATGGAATGAATAAACCATGACATGATCATTTATTATCAATCTTCTAACTATGATGCACGGATACAGAGATAGTGACACAGACATGGGACACATCAATTATTGAAAATATAAGACACTGATACATTAAACATGATATTATCATTTTTATATCTTAAAAATAACATTTAAAATAAGTAGAATGTTACTAATAATTAAGAAATAATAAATAATTTAATTAATATTTATACTTAAAATAATTAATATTAGGATTACGAGAGTCGAGCATAGATTTCGTGTGTTAGGAATCGAGGGAGAAAGACAACAATACTATTGAGAGTTTGGCATCGATGTTGTGCAATGGGCATCAGGCATCAATGTTGAGATGACGTTGCCTTCGATATCAAGACGGCATATGTCATAGATGTTGAGATGGCGTTGGGCAAACACGAGATGTCGAGATGGCGCGTAAGCATGATTGTGAGTTTAAAAATTGCTAGCATTAAGCATCAATGCCAAGACTATTTCAAAAATCAATATTGAGATTATTTTGAATGATTGACGTCGATGTTGAGATGATGTTGGACAAAGACAAGATGTCAAGATGGCGCGTATGCATGATTGTGAGTTTAAAATTTGCTAGCATTAAGCATTAATGCCAAGATAATTTCATAAATCGATATTGAGATGATTTTGAAAGGTTGATATTATGACAGTGTGGGACGCTGATGTTGAGAAGATATAGTGTATTATTGTGAAACTCTAGCCATAACCTGCCAGTAAAAAATGAAGATGAGAATGTTCAAAAAATGAAGTATTGAGTGTGGGTGATTGTTTTGAGATTAAGGAGAGGAAATAAGAATTTTATTTTTTTATTAATAAATAAAAATTTAAAATACAAGAAATTATATTTAAAAAAAATTATGAAATATTTAAGACATCCGGGTCCAATTTAATTTTAATATTTGTCTAATCAAACATATCTTTAGCATATCTAACATGAATCAAATATGTGTCGTATCTCATACGTGTTGAACACTGCATACATTTTGAAGAGAAGTATCGATGTATCATTAGCTTCCAAGATACATAAGATCTTCATTCAGTTGGAGAGCCTCTTTGGTATGATGCTCATCTCTCCCTCTCTTTGCGATGAATATGAGCACGATTGGGACCATTAAAACAAGAATACCCATAGTACTTACTATTGCCTATAATGCGACAAAGTGAACCCCTTGTGCTATTTGTATAGCACGGTACAAGGTATCAAAATGATGTGAACTATTTCGCTATTTTTGGGCTACAACACAAAGCATATTCAACACATCCAATTTTGTTTCTCTATTTTATTGTTTAAAACTATTATAAACATTACTTAATTTTTATAATATATTAATATTATTTTTAATTAGAATTTTAATACTCGCTCATATCAACCGTCACAGTAACGCACTTGGCTTGGCTCCTCTTTAAAGTTCTTTGCACCTAGTGATGACTTAACCTCCTCTGCAACTTGTAGATTCAAAATGATACAACCTCTTGCACGCAAGGTCGACTTGACTCCTCTTTATAGCCCTTCAAAAGGGACGACTCCTTTTCATATACAGAATTTTAATAAGAGTACACATTTTAGGTATCTTGGATCTATTAATGAGAGTGATGGTGAAATAAATGGGGATATTATTAGTAGAATTCAAGTTGGATGGTTGAAGTAGAATGCATCAAGCTTATTGTGTGATAGAAAAGTCCCCATCAAACTTGAGGGAAAATTCTATAAAATGGTGGTGAGACCTACAATGCTCTATGGTGCAGAATATTGGTCATTAAAAGAAAAGCATAGTACTAAGTTAAGTGTTGTAGAGATAAGGATGCTCAGGTGGATGATGGTTTTGCCCTTAGAGACAGGATACAAAATGAGCATATATGTGAAAAGGTGGAAGTAGCTCCAGTGGAAGATAAAATTAGAGACAGTCGTCTTAGATGGTTTGGTTACATAAAATGACGGCCTTCCAATGACCCGGTTAGGAAAGTAGAGGTATTAGATTTGACTTATATTAAGAAAGGTAGATGTATACCTAAAAAGATTTGGTTAGAAAATATTAGAAATGATCTTTCTTTATTAGATTTAAACGAGAATTTGACTTTTAACAGGACACAATAGAGAAAAAGGATTCATGTAGCCAACGCCACATAGTGGGACAAAGGCTTGATGTTATTTTTATTGTTGTTGTCGATCATAGAACTTATGTCAAAATGCATGAAATGAAATGCAGAACTCACAATGATTATGTCAATTTCAAGACACAAACAAAGCAGTTCCAAGTCAAAATGTTTCAGATATTTCTGCATGCATCTCCATGTTGTCAAACATAAGCAAATTACAACAAAAACTTGGTAGTTTCCAAATAAATTGATGCGTGCATTCAACTAATCCAAGTTATCAATTGAACGTTAGAATCAACATAAAGTCCTTGAATATATTACGTTGGAATCTACAAGTTACCAGAAGCTTGTATTTGTATATTCATCAGACGCATATACTTTCCTAGAATCTCACTAGTTTTGAGTTTGGGTAACTAACTAATGAAAAAAATTTCAGGTCAAGCATCATCTTTAAATGCAAAGTGATGCGTAATTTTCAATGCACATGTAAATCAGATACTCAGATGGCAGAAATTCTTAAACAAATTGCAATTCAAAAACTGTGAGTCCTTGATCCCAATGGTATGGAGATCAAGCCAGGTTGTTCGCAGATTATATTGAATGAAGTACCTATGTGGAGCACTGAAAAATGCCCGTTTCTGAGTCAAGTCAGTTTTCACATCACATTTTAGATTGCAAATGGCCTGATTGCAGAGCGCTTGCTTACATGCATGATAAAATTAAAGATAATATAAACAAACCCAACAAAAATAATTTTTTCTCTTCCAAAAATAGAACAAATAAAAGACACAAAGATTACATATATTTCAACCTTCTTGCACCTGTCTAGAATAATTGAAACACTATTTTGCTGAAGTTTAAATTCAATAAGATATTAAAAAAAATAAAGCTATGTACATTTGTTGATAATGATTATATACTAGATCCATCAACACAAATATCAAAATACACTTAGCAGGTGTTCGATTATCATATTTTGAAACAAGCCCAAGATATTGTCTATTTTAAAGCCTTAGGAACGCACAACTGTTTTATTTTGAAAGAATTTCAGAGCTGCCTAGAACTAACCTATAAACAAAAATATACTGCTCCAACTTACCAACGTGATAGCCAAGTAGCATTAATGAAAAAGCTCCTTAAAAAATAATATACAACAACTTGGTGGCTTGTAGCACACTGAAAAAACCTGTGATCATGTTTTTTGTTTTTCTAAATTGTCGAACTGCACCGCTGTGTCAAGTATTAACAAGAGAGGGCACCAAGTACAAGATGTTAAATTTATAGCTAAACAGAAAATTAACAGCACTATTTTTCTTAATATTCTGGCTAGCTAAGCATCTTAAGAGTCATGGATCATAAGACGCCTAAAAACAGCATGAATAGTGCAAAAATAAAATGACCGTTAATCAACAAAAAGAGATAATGTAAAGCAGGTGAAACATTAATTTATGTAGCATAAAATGAAAAATGTAAATGAAGGTAATAATTAAATTATATAAATTCCAAACGACGTTATACGAGAAAGATTTTAAAATTAAAAGACTATAAGCACCAGATCTGACCAGGTAAGTTGCATCAAACAGTAAAAGACAAAAAGGTTGGCACTCTACCTTGAGTACGATGTGCATCTTTGTACAAATGATGAAGAACGAAGATATGAACCTTTGCAGGAATATACTCATTCATATTCAAAAAGCACATCAACATGTACGTATTTCCTCATGACCGAAAATACAGATGAGGTAAAATTTGCAAGCATTTGGCATTCTTCTCGAGTCTTTGCCTCAGATAGAACACCGTGAATGACTAACTTATTAAGGTTAGGACACCTATCAACCATCCCGAAAACCCATTGACCAAAGTGCTCACCTATTACCGACCATCCCAGTTCCAATGTTGTAACATTTTTAAGAGATAATGAGCCATGTAAACCATTATTAAACAAGCTATCCCTTGTGTCATAGCTTAAGCAAAGATGCTTAAGGTGAGGGAAGCAAATAGCAACAGTCTCTGAATCCATCATCTCATCCTCATCGTCAAAAACTACACCCCAAAGCCGGAGTTTTCTAAGTTTAGATGACCTGGAAAGCATCTGGTAGAACTTTGACCAGGTGATTGTAAAGGTGCTGACATCTATGACCTCCAAGTGGTCCATGCTCTCACCAATATCCAAATGTGTGATACTGACATCATCAAGCTTAAAAATTTTCAAGGCACCTTTTCCAATTAGCTCAAACAGGTCAAGATTTAATGTATCTAATTGCAAATTCTCCAAATTATCAGCCTCCAAAATTATTTTATCGACAGCTAATGCTTTGGCATATAAGCTCCTCAATGTTAGGCTGCTTAGTTCCATTGATGATAGTGAATCTGATGTCACGATTTCCAGCGATACAAGTGTGAGAGTCTCTATCTTTGGACAGGCAGCTAATAGCAGGCTCAAATCTAAAGCGGAGACACTAGCATGTCTAAGGGAAAAAGATCTCAGTGAATTAAATCTCTGGTAGCTTGGTTCAACCCCAAAGACGGAATTGTGGTCCAAATCTAACACCTCAAGTTTCTGTCGACCACATTTCTCCAAAATGTTCACAGTAGGCACGGTGCAAACATTGAAAGATAGACTCCTCAGGGTTTCCCTCGTATACATGAGCCAAGCAATCACAGGTGCAGCCGAGAATTCCTGTACATGATCCATACGGATCGAAAGGCACTGAAGGCCGATTGTTTGGAATATAGTCTGCGTTATGATTATTTCAAGCCGCCTGGTAGTGAGATCACGGTAAGCAGGGAAATCATCAGAGGAAAAGCAAAGGGTGTGGAGGTGCTTCCTAAAGGATTCTCTCCATTTGCGGCAAGTTGAAGAGGCAACCACAACTTTCCTTGCACTTCCTAGATGGGATAGAATGTTACCAACAACTTCCACAGGAAGGTTATCCATGAACGATTCGGAGAGCATAGGCACTCGAAAGGAAGTCTCTACTGTTCAGAGGAATAGACCTCTTTGCATGTCATTGGAGGCCAACTATCTGTAGATAAAGAAGCCTGTGTGGCGTTCAAAAGATCCTAGAGCTGTTAGAAAAACTGAGTTCCCAGCATATGTAATACCCCACATCTTGCCTTCCTGCATAAGCTGCTTAGACATGGAAACAGGATTAAGAATTTATCAGAAGGGGGTATTTGAATCAAGAAATAACATGAAAAATATACTCAAATAAGAAAATTCGTATCCTCCAATTAATTATCTGCTTCATCCAAACACCAAAGGGCTGTTTGGCAATAGGACTTACGGAAGATTTGAGCAGGATTAGCGAAAATCCCGCCAATAAATTCTGCCAAAAAGGATTTCGACTTGGCATAACGGAATAAATCCTCCATTACCACTGTTTGCGGTAAATCCCGGATTACAAAATCCGGGAGTTCGGCGGATTTACGAGATTTGGCCGAAGAAACGCGCTAAAGGGAGAATATGGTTACCTTCGCAATGAGCGAGCTCCCTTCCGTCGTCGTCGTTACTTCCGATCCAATTTGAAGGAACGGCAGTCAGAAAGCCGTCCCGAACAAAGCCGAAATCTTTTATCGATTCGTTCAAAATTTTATCTCACGCGCCAAGCAGGCTTAGTCGAACAGGGAACAACCAGAGAAGAGGAAATTGTAAAAGCAAACCCTACGGCCTACGGCTGAAATCGGCGGAGATATCATAGGACGTAATTAAATTAAAATTAATTAAAATATATATATAATTAATAATTAATTATTCATTAATTAATAAATAATTTAAATTCTAATTAAACTATTTATAATGATTAGTTATTAATGATAATCATAATTGAAATTAATAATTAAATTAGAAATAATTAAAATTATAGTTATATCGAAATTAAAAAGTAATTTCATAAAAATTATTCTTTAATTATTTTATTTTTGCAATTGTAATTTATTAATGATAATTAAAATTGAAATTAATAGGTAATTTGCACTTAAAATTTAAGTAGATATTATTAATTAAATAATTAACAATGTAAATAATAATTAAATAATTAATGAGTTGTAGAATATTTAAACCAATAATGAGGTACTTAATAGTACAGTTAATCACTAAAACTAATTAAAGAACACTTAAATAATTAAAGAATTTTTAGGAGTATTACTTAAATAATTACTTATTTCAAAAAATAATGAACTGATTAATTTAATTTGAATTACTTATTAAATTATATAATAATTTAACTAGTTTGTAATTATATTATTAATTTATCATTATAACTTATTTATGATAATTTAAATTAAAATTAATAAATAACTCTTAATATGTAAATTAAATTGAAAACATAACAAATGTAATTTTTAAATGAACTAACCACCGTAAATCCTTTATTATGTTGTCAAATATTTTCAAAGAATTTAATAGGATTCATCACTTAACTTAACAAACAGTTTCAAGATTTAACAACTCCATTATTTATTAAATTCTAAATAGCTAAATCTTGCTAGTTGCCAAACAGACCCTAAGAGCTATTATTTCTTCCTTATCTTGACATTAAATAAGCAATCCATGGAAAGGATAGTTGATAACAAATTTCAGAGTCATCCAGGTTTGTCATATGTCTGATAGTCAAGTCATGACATAAGCTGAATAATCCATGATAAATAATACTTTCTAACAAATTTCATAACCATCCAGGTTTAAAATGTGGATAAATAAATAGGTGTTCCATCAACGAAAGTTAGCAAGGCACACAATGCCTACTCGAAACTCAAACAGGCCATCTAATTGGTTTCAAGAATAACTCAAAATGAACACACAACATTCAAACATGTAAAAAAAAATCTAGAATCTACAAATTTCATAAAATTTACTGGTTTTCCCAACATCGCAAGAACTTCCTGTCCTTGTGTATTTATCATTCAATAAATTAGGCGACCCGTATTCATAAAGAAATTGGTTGAAAAATATTTCTCCCATATTTAAATCCACAAAGAATGCCAGCCTTTGAAAAAAATAAAACAGATGAACATATAGAAATATTCTTCTTTCGAGAGAAGCGAAGATTGAACGAGGATTTATTTAGATAAAATAGATAAATGCGGTAATTTTTATCAAAATGAGTATGAGGCAGGGGAAGGGTCCATCGACTCAAGCATAGCTTTGTGGGTGATTGTTTGCTTTCTCCCTCTCAGCATTTCCAACTTCTTTTCTACTTTGCCCAGTGATCGCACGTGCGGTGTGGTTGATGCATAGGGCCTAAGGTTTATGCTACCTAGTAATTTTGTATTATATAATGCTCGGATGGTATAGCTTTACTTGATTGTGTAGGTTATAAATGATACTTTATTTGTGAATTTATAAGCCCTAATTCTATCAAAAAGAGATGCAATTATAAGTATGAGAGAAGGAATTAATTTGTTTTGGCATTTCCGAATGACCCTCGCTCTCCATTCTTACTCCTTCCTATGAGAGCCTGTGGCTCTCCAAATCCATCCTGTCGCCTCCTCTCTCCTCACCTACGCCAACAAAAAGCTCCGGCGATCATACCGTCACCTTCATGGACACTCTCCGCCTGCCCTAGGGTGTTCGTTTCCGCCTCCGTCAGCGGAGGACCCCCTCAATCCTATCAGCAGCTGCAATGGAGGCTTCAGTCCCACGCGAAGAGGACGGAGCACGATAAGGACGAGGAAGAGGAGCGTCCGGTCCCCTACAAGGTGGATGTAGTCTCATGGAGAGAGCGTCGGATTAGGGCTAAAGTTCTCGTCCATGCCGATGTGGACACGGTGTGGACGGTGCTCACTGATTATGAGCGGCTTGCCGATTTCATCCCAAATCTCATCTATAGTGGAAGAATTCCCTGCCCGCATCGAGGTAGAATATGGCTGGAGCAGAGAGGCCTGCAAAGGGCTTTGTACTGGCACATCGAGGTTAGAGTGGTCTTGGATCTTCAGGAGTTTACTAAATTGGATAATGGAAGGGAGCTACAATTCACTATGGTTGATGGAGATTTTATGAAATTTGAAGGGAAATGGTCTATCAAAACTGGCCCAAGGTCGTCAACAACAATTTTGACATATGAAGTTAGTGTGATCCCAAGATTTAACTTACCGGCCATATTTCTTGAGAGAATTATCAGGTCTGATCTTCCAGTTAACCTTCGGGCCGTGGCTTGTAGGGCTGAAAAATGTATTGAGGATGGCCAAATTTCTCCTTCGCTAGAAAATGGTGTGGGTTCAAGTCTCCCACCTACCATTCCTTCACGAACCATGAATTTTTCTGATGATCTATGGGAGACAGATATCCTGCCTTCGGCAATGCTAAAGGAAACTTATGCGGGTCATGCCTTTGTTTCTGTTCGTTCTTCAAGTAATAATGATTTCAACAGCAAATGTGGCGTGTTTGGAAAAGTCTGTATATTAGATAGTAGGTCATGCATGGCAGATGAAGTCCATTTGCGTAGATTTGATGGCCTATTGGAAAATGGTGGTTCTCATCGTTGTGTGGTTGCTAGCATTACTGTCAAGGCGCCAGTTCATGAAGTTTGGAACGTTTTAACTGCCTATGAGACACTACCAGAGATTGTTCCAAATTTAGCTATCAGTAAGATTCTCCTCCGCGATAATAGCAAAGTTCGCATTCTTCGGGAAGGTTGCAAAGGTCTACTCTATATGGTCTTTCATGCACGCGTTGTTTTGGATTTGCATGAAAAGCATGAGGAGGAGATCAAGTTTGAGCAGGTTGAAGGAGATTTTGATTCATTCCAAGGAAAATGGATATTGGAACAACTTGGGGATCAGCACACTTTGCTCAAATACAGTGTAGAGTCAAAAATGTACAATGATACTTTTCTGTCAGAGGCAATTGTGGAAGCGGTTGTGTATGAAGATCTTCCATCAAATTTATGTGCTATACGTGATTTTGTTGAAAATAGAGTAACTGTTATGAGTGATACTCCAAATAAAGCAGTATCCCCAGCTGAGGATGATGTGTATCTGAATGAAAATTTGCTAAAAGAGAATATTTCTAGAATTACTTCTTCTAATGCATTGAAGCGCAGGCCTAAGGTTCCAGAATTGCAGAAGGATTTAAATATCCTTAAAGCTGAAATTGTTAGATTTATATCAAAATATGGTCAAGAAGGTTTCATGCCCATGAGGAAACACCTTCGCTTGCATGGAAGAGTGGATATAGAGAAAGCAGTCACTCGGTTGGGTGGATTTAGGAAGATTGCGAGTTTTATGAACCTTTCCTTAGTTTACAAACAAAGGAAACCTAAAGGCTACTGGGATAGCCTTGAAAATCTGCAAGAAGAGATAGGTCGATTCCAGCGAAATTGGGGAATGTTGAAAATTAAACTTGATTAATTGGGCCTTTGATTGAGTGGGCTTTCTAATTGAGCCCATAGCCTAGAAAAGTCTTTAGAAAACTCTAGAATTCTACTTTATGGTGAATGTTTTAGAGGATTCTAGAAATATATTCTAAAAAGAGTTGTTTAGAGTATTCTAGAATATGCAATTAATGACTTTTGTAAAAGAAGATAGGAGAATAATCTAGAGAGTCAATATTAGCCATTGGATTAAAATGTGTTGGCACAATCCTAAGGGGGAAGTCACTAGTATAAATAGGTGTGGAGTCTTTGTGTTTATGTAAGAAGTATAATCAAGAGTTCAAGAGTGAAATAAAAGTGAGTTTTATAAGTGTTCCTCTTCTCTTCTAAAATTCTTCCTCTTTCTATAGCCTCTTATTTTCCAACAGGGAATGGATCCTACCTACATGCCCAGTAGAAAATCTTTTGAGCGTGCAGGGCGTTATGACATTGCCCGAGCACTGGAGAAATGGGGCGGTTTGCAAGAAGTCTCACGCCTTCTGTCTCTTGAGATTAGGCATTCCAGAAGAAAGGCTGATTGTGATGGAGATAACCAACTAGATTCTAAATCTTCTAAGGAGACCGTGGACCAAAGAACGACATCACATAAGCCAATTATTTCGCAAGATACACAAAAATGGCTCACGAAACTTAAAAATTTAGATATAAATTGGGTCGAGTAGAAGCTGGCGGACTCTTAAACTAATATCCCATTCTGTTCTTTCTCTCATCTTTTTCCTTTTGAGTCTTGTTTATAAATTTTTTTGGAATTTTGTTGATGTATGATATCATTGTTTCTAAGTAAATATTTGATCTTTTTGGTTAAAAAATAACATAAAAAATTATAAGTATGAGAGAAACAAGGAGCAATAATTAAATCTTTAATATATGCAAGTTCAGTTCTAACTCAAAATGAAAACCAAAAATTAATTGTCATTGGAGTGGAGTGAAAGTGAAACAAAATTAATCATTCCCAAAAAATGATACATGTACTTTTTTCTAACATCAACAAAATGAAACTATCTATAGAGGAGATTTGGATCGAGGCAATCAAGTAGCTTTTAGGTTGAGTATGAATTATCATTTCTGGTAGCCCACACCAGATTGGCCAAATAATATTATAAATGGCTAAATTTAAAGAAGCGTTAAATGTGCCATCACATAAACGAGAATGGCAACTATCATAATGCCATCTAGTTAGAAAGAAAAACTTCCAGCTTCATCCCATTTTTGGATATTTCCATTTAGTAGGATATTTCAAAGATTCATAATGTATAGGTTTAAGTTATGAATTACACTGTTATCCTCATTCTAGTGCAAGAGATATTGAACCCCACAAAAATGAGAAAAGAAAATTTCAATCATACATATCGGATTGCATGAGTTATGTTTCATAATTTTAGTTAAAGTGCTATCAAAGAGGAAAAATTATACTTTTGGAATTGCTAACCTCATTTTTTATTAAGGTTGACTTTCTCTCCTTGGGCACTCTTAGCACTTAAGTTTCCTATCTTAGTGGAGAATCTTCTCCCAAGGAGTTGTGGACAAATTTAATTTAACGTCCAAATACAATGTAACACAATATTTGCTTTAAATTTATATTTTGAGTCTTTAATCAAATCTGCATAGATTGACATTGTACAATCTATAAGGATCGACAAATATTTTCACTATCGATTTGAGAAGAGAAACTTTTTATTCATGATTGAATAATATATAGATAATAATCAATTAGTCTCAAAGGATAAAAGAAACATTCACTAATATTTCAATTATGAAATTAATTCAATGTTTAAAGTTTAGGTCTTCATTTCATAAATCTTTCCCCTACATTAGAAAGAAGCTAAGATAGAATTTATTTTATTCTAAGTTATATACTCCCTATAGGGGCAAACTTTTATGGTTAATTATATCTCCTAAGAGAATACTCTCGATTAAAGTGAAGACTAAAGATTTTCAAAGACGTATTGATCTAAAGAAATATTTGAGCTAACAAGATTTAATATATAAGATTTAGATTATAATTTCTCTAGATATCCTCAAAATTTAGATTTAGACCCTTTTATTTTAAAATAATTGAATAGATATATGCAAGACTAAAGAGGTGGTTACAATATGAACTTATACTTGCTTGGAGTAAGTTGTCAGTTAACAATCCTAATGCACAATCAATCACATTTGATGGAATGTGTGATAGGCTAAGCTCTATCCTAAGAGATAAAATGATTAATAAGAATATCAAATTTATGACACAAGATGAGTAGTTTTAACTTTTAATTTTAATAACACTAGCGAGAAGACTCGCTGAGAATTCTAAATTTTATCTTATTTAATTTTCCTAGTTAAATTTTCCAACCAAAAAAATTTCTTAGAAATTTTGACAACATAACTACCCTATCCAAAGGAAAAGCGTAGCATCCCCTGAGTGCAATGAGGATAGTGCTACCTTACCTACGATGGGTATAAAAGTTTGGTTTAACAATCATTATAAAAATTAAAATGTGTGCATATATTTATGATTGGATAAAAGGGTTGTGTATATAGTATCCAATACTGTATCATCTTAGAACAAATATACATGTTGCTACAAAGTTTGGAATATGTACACCAAAAGAAACCTAAGAAAATTTCTACCCACTAATGCAAATTATCACCCATATGAATGTAATGTATAAAGAAATATAAATAATAAAATATTGAATATAAAAATTAATTTTTTTATTCATTGATTTGATAATTTGGAATATACTCAAACCATGCAAGAAAGAACAGTGGTCAGGCTCTAATACAACAAACCTCAATTTCTAATCCTACTATATATATATATATATATATATATATTCAAATATACTTGCTTATGATCTTCAAGCACTAAATATTCTATGGAATTCTAAAAGAGAGTATCCTCCAAAGAAAAGGATATCATATTTTGGAGCCCAATTTATATATGTATAAGCATGTATATTTAAATTTTTTATAACTCAAGATGTTGTACAACTCGATCTATATATATTTTAATTTTATGATAACTTATACATGTTTACATTATTCCTAGGTACATTCAACTTTAACTCTTATAGGAGTTACAAGAGTTTAAAGTAATATAAAAGCATATAAGGTGCAAAGTAGATGTGTAATAACCTAATGCTTCTAATGTAATCCTTAAAGAGCTTGAGTGCACCAATGGGAATTTAGTATGTATGGCATTTAGATTGCCAAAAATAAATAAATATATAAGGTACTCTCCAAGAAAAGCACCTAAAAAGTAAAACGCACCACTGGCTTTGCCTAGGCTAGAGTCGGTTGCCCTAGCAAATCATCTAAATTTGTGTAGAAAAGCTATGTAGCTTGGATAATGATGGGGGAAATGGAGTGAAATTTTTAATTATATAAAAATTTAGAGCTCTATCACCCCTAAATAATGCTTAGTTTTTTTTTTTTTTTTTGATATAAAAAATAACATAACCCCACTTAATATACACAAGTATACATGTCGAATCAAGTAATAAAGTGATAGAGTAGTGTTAAACCCATGATGAAGTATGCTTGCTTACAACAAACTCTTACTGTTTACTCTAATTATAATAATTATCCTACCAAAATAAAAATAACAATTTTTGAATATTCTAACTGAATAAAATAGTAAAAATATTGGATCTAATATTTTATTAAAGTATTTTGGATTGATGAATTTAAATTGCATATATATTCTAATAAAATTCTTCATGGTAATGTGATTCAAAGAAATACATCCCTAGATCTCTTTCGAGCTTGTAGAGGTGAAAAGGATATTTGCTGACCTTCTACAGTTAAAGTATCTCCTTAAGAACCTAAATCATTATACATATTATGTCAAGGCATACAAACATACTATCTCAAAACTCTTAGTTATTCTTTTATTCCTCCATCGTGGCTATGCAGCACATTGAATTTTTATGACCACTATGTGCATTAAATAAAGAGCAAACAACATCTTTTAATAGTTATAGAATAAGAGCCTTCATTAATACTTCACATGTATTTTACTGTATAAATCCAAAATAAGATAATCAACCAAACATAACATGAATCACTAACAAACTCAATTTCATTAAACTCATGGGAGAATTAAAATATAAGAGAGTGATATCACTAGGAAGAATCAGAATATCTCCTCTACATTATTTCTCCTTTAACTTGTAGAGTTGCTTCAAGAAACATAGTCTAATTACTCAAAATAATTATATCTTATACTTCCCTAGCCTTAGATTTTACTCTTAGAGTGAATTAGAGAAGTACTCTAAAAAGTACTAAATTTTATACAAGTGGATGAACTCTCTGACAAACATAACATCAGAACTTTTTATAAAAAATATATAAAAAAGACATATGGTGCTACGGTGCTTGAAATAATTGCACCGCGATGCCCTTAAAGTGAACTAGCGGCTCAACACTAAAACTTCTACACCACCGTTGCACTTACTAATGTGAATCAGTTATTTAGTAAACAATTGCATCATTTCTTTGAGAGATCATAGCCTTGGAAGTTACGACTATAATGTTGTGGTTCTATTGATGTTCGAATGTTGTGGTGCCCACGTAGCAAAAATATCATCAAGATATGAGAAATTATGGCACCACGACATTCAAAAATTGAAATAACACTGCCAATATGACTTTCTGATGCTATGATGTTTATAATGCTATGGAATTGCCTATGTTGTTGTCGTAGCACTTACAAACAGAGAACTTAGTGCCACAATGTCATAATTGGGAAGCCTCAATGGTATTAAAGAAGGCGTTGTGGTGTTATTTCATCGAACACCTAGTTGCTATTGACTATTTAGAATTTTCTGCCATTTTTTTTATTTTTTTACAAAAAAATAACTATAATATCACATTTTTATTAAAAATAAAAAATATAAAATAATATATAATTTATACTTATCAAATTATTTCCAACTTAGACTCTTGCTTATCCTCAATCAAATAAAAAAATCTATAATTATGATTAATCAAATAACTAAAATAAAAATTGATATTACTAAAATATAAAATAATATATCATGGTCTAGAAGTAGTAGAAATGAATAGAATTATAATTCTAGTTAAAAAAATACTAGTAATTATCCTAATAGTCATCCTTATTATTGCTTAATTTAAATTTATATGTTATGAATGTAATTATTGACTTTTAAATTCTGAATTGAATAATGTAGCTTAAAGATTAGATGTGTTTATAGTTAAAATTAAAATTTCATAAGTTCACCAGCATTTATACTAGTTCTTCTATCCTATCATTTGTGAATTTAAGTATAAGATTGCAGTCAAACTCTAAGCTTTTATCTTATACCAAATTTTGATTGTATTTACTTTCTCTATTCTTTTCTTTTTCTTTTCTTTTTTTTAACTCTTTTCACTTTTATTTTGTGGAGTACAGAGTTAATGAAATTGAATATCGATTTTACTTAAAATCTTTTTATAATCTTAATGAGTTTAATGTAAAGATTTAATAAGATTGCTAATTCCAAATTTAGGTTGCTTATGATTTTCAATTTTAATCTATGCATATCTATTCTTTAACCTTAATTATTCTTCTTCGATTCAAAGATCAGTGTATAATTGTATAACTTATAAATTCAAGTTAGGTCAGTAATTTAAATGATCTAAGTTATTTAATTATTAATTTTTCCAATTTATGAATTATAAAACAGTATTCATTTGAACTAAGATCTATGATTTTATTATTAGTTTAATTTTTCTTAACTTTTTAATTTTTATTTTTATTAGGTTTAATTAAATAATTAGAATGCAAAGATATTAATAGAATATAATATAAAAATTTAAGCATAAGGAGAATTTAATCAAATGTAAACAACAACACACAAAAATATTAATAATAAATGCATATATTTTCATATGAATGATAGAAATATACAAAATATGTGATACATATAAAACTATAACACAAAGGATAAGATAACTAGTATATAAGGCACCACTCTTACCATCATAATCTATTGACTTTCAAAGCTAAAACTCCGATCATTACATCACTTAATCCTTCACACATAAAAGATTAAAAAAAAGAGTCGCATTCACATGTATATTAAAATACATAGAAAATAAAAACTCTTTATATGCATATTCAAAATTTTTCTTATTCGTAATTCTTCTCATCCATAAGATTTTAATATATGGCCATTAACCTTGAAGATATGAAAATTCAATTTATCCTAAATATTTATGGCACCATTAGGATATATTTTAATTATAGTAAAAGGTCTAGTCCATCTAGATTTAGGTTTTTCATGGTAATGCTTGCATCTTTTCATCTATGAATTATAGATTTTTATATATTCATAAACATCATTTCTGAATTCATAAAGTTTGTCAACTATTACAGAATTCTGAATGTTTAGACTAGAGAAGGAATCTTCATTCTTTAAGGGTACTTCACTTCTTTTTTAGGATGAATTATATTTTTTCATTTCTTTCCACCCATTAATTTAAAAATTCTATAAAGGAAAGGAAAATACTCCTAAATACTACACTAAAAAGGGATTGATATGGATACAAAATTAAATGCTTAACTTACCCTTTTTAAAAATTTTACAAGCACAGAAGAGCCAAAATTTAAATATTAAACCACTGTAGCATAACCAAGTGTAATGACGCTGTAATCAGCACTATGGTGCTCCTTTCACTCCCTTAGTTTTTTTAAACTAATTAGTATTAATGCTAAATTTAATCTACCAAGTACATAACACATCAAACGCTAGGTTGCCTACCATACAATGTTAAGTTTATAGTCTTCAGCTATACTTGACTAGATTTATTAATTTGGCTTGGGTATATTACTACCAATCTTCAAATGATTATCACTTAGATCTTTTTCTTTTTTCTTTGGGTTAACTTCAATATTGATGGGCAATGATCCAGTGGTCTACTAATGGCTAAAATTACAAACTGACTTAATTATGTTTTTTAAATTTTAAATTAAAGTAGCTTAATTTTGTAGTTGAGTTCATAACTGCATCACTATATCTTCCAATGGTGATTTTCTTCTTCCAAACTAATTACTTTGAATAAATCATGGATTATATGTAGGTCTAGAATCAACAGTATGTAGCTGAGGATTGTTCCAAGTTACACATTGATTATTTTGACTAGAATTCCATTGTTTATTCCCAGTAACATTATTTGACCAATCAAATTTTGGATGGTTCATTAAACCTGAATTTTATGTATTGGAGTAGAGATTATTTTATCATCAAATCAAATGAATATTTTCCATCCATTACATATTACTATTTTTTAATTAACTTTTGATCCTCTAATTGCATAGATAACTCAATTCTGAATTATGTATTTTCTTTTATTGTGCTCAAATTCTTAAAAATGTTACAACTTGTGCAGTTGAAATTGACAAAGCCTAAAATTCATATGATCCTGCCACTCTCTTGAGATTTATCCTATCAGTAGGTCAGTGGAAAATTTTAGTAGAAATTTTCTCTATTAATTCATATGCTTCCTAAAATGGCTTAGATATTAACAATCCTCCAAGTACAATATCTTTGATTTTTCTAAGAGATCCTTTTAATCTACTATTAAATATTTGAATAACTAATCAATCAAGTAAAGTATGGTGAGGGCATTTCATAAGCATTTTCTTAAATCTCTTCAAACTCTCATAAATTGATTCTCCTTCAAACGAGGTAAAAGAAGTGGTATTATTTTTAAGTTTTGAAGTCTTTGAAGGTGGGAAAAACTTAGCAAGAAACTTCTGACCCAACTCATTCTAAGTAGTTATATTGTCTAGGGGTAAAGAATTCAACCACATCTTAACTTTATCTCTTAGAGAAAATAGGAAAAATATAAGTCTAATAGCATCATCACTAACACCATTATCGTTACATATTACACAAATTTCTAAAAACCCAGCGAAGTGTAAATTGGGATCTTTAAAAGGATTTCTCACAAATTGAGAATTTTGAATCATTTGAACTATGCCGAGTTTTAATTCAAAATTATTAGCTTGGATCATAGGTCCATTAATGCTTTGATGAATTTTATCTATTAAAGGGTTAGCATAATTCTTAAGAGATTTAAAATGATCTTGATCTAATACAAGTTTTGCCATTTTTATAATCTCTTTAGTTTTATTGAATTTTTGAAAGTGTTCTTTCTATTTTCGTGTCAAACAACAAAGGTTCTTTTTTATGTTTATAAAGCATGCAACAATGAATATGCAATCATCAAATAAAAAAGAAAAGATTAGATATAAGTAAGTCTAACTAAGAAATTAATTTAATAGTATAGTTAAAATTACAAAATGCAAAATACCTCCCCAGCAATGGTGCAAATAACTTAAGGGAACCTATGGAGTAAACTTTGAATTATATAAAATTTTGGGCCTCTATCACCCCTAAATCATGCTTAGATTTTCTTTGATATAAATAATAATAAAACACCACTGAATATATACAAGTATACATGTTAAATCAAGTAATATAATAGAGTGTCTAACCCACAAGGAAATATGCTTGCTAACAATAAACTACTGCTGACTTTCAAGTCTTCCTGTTTTTTCTGCTATCACCGTCGCCAGCTTTTGGCGATGATGGAGGAAGACCGCCGATCATCGGTCGGCACGTCTAACATGAATGGAGGTTCAGATGGGAATATTAGAGTAGAAGATATTTCGTTCCTGCACTCGATCAAAGATTTTGTTCAAACTAATAATTCCGCAAGACCTCTGATTATCAGAGAGGTAAGTGATTCACCTATGAAGAAGACTGCTGATTTTGTGGAAGGCAAAGGTAGAGGTATTATGAATCAGCCTGCTTGTATTACTCCGTGTCTTAACAAAGATAGTGCAAATTTAAATCGAAATTCTAACAATGTGGAAGCTTCTTCATCAGATGTGAAGATTTTTGTTAATAAATTCAGTTGTTCAAATGCAATCTTTGACCTGTTGCCAGAGATAAATGCGAATAACCATAATAAAGTTAACAATTCTTCACATTCTAATGAAAAGCAATCATCTGATCTTTGCACTAATCTACTTGTTAAGAATTTTATCCAAGCTATTGTTGGTGAAAAGGTTTTGACTAAGATTTCTAATTCTGGTCCTAAAAATGATTTTTCTAATGCGTGGAGAAAACACAACACATCAAACTCAATTATAATTTGAGTTCAACTCCCATTATTGACGACGGGATTGCTGTTATTATGAATCCATAACTTAAAAGTGTTAATTCACAAGTTTTGAGAAACTCTTTGGTTATCAAAGTCCTGGGTAGCAATATACCATTTTCGATCTGCAGTAAAGAGCTCCAGAGGCAATGGTCCATATTTGGGAAATTTCATCTTACAACCTTGGGTCTTGATTGGATACTTTGTTCTTTCACCAATCCTGATGCTGTTGAAGAAGTACTAGAAGGATGTCCTTGGTATATTGGAAGAAATATTATTGGAGTGGATAGATGGTCCCCTTCTTTTTCCCCCAAATCTCTTAAAGGTCTTACAGCACCTATTTGGATTCGTATGCCGTGTTTACCTCTACACTGCTGGGATGAGCATAATATTTATAGAATTGCATCTATGATAGGAGTTCCTTTGTATCTAGATGGCAATTCTTTTAAATGGGGAAAGAGGGAATATGCTCGTGTATGTGTTCGCATTGACCTTGACAAAAAGCTACCAAGAGGTGTTTGGATTGAAGGAATACGTGGTAGATCATTCCAAAAAGTAGAATATGAGAAGATTACTTCTCTTTGCTACCACTGTAGTAAAATTGGACACTTGAAGAACAAATGTCCTTCTTTAAATATATTTGTTACCAATTCAAATGGTGGTGATAAAAAATTGATTCAAGAAGAAGGATATGCCAATCAACATGATGAATTAGGACCTTGGGTACATGTTAAATTCAAGAAGAAGAAATCTTTCGGAAAGTATAATCCCAGACAGGAAAATGCTCTGCGAAATGAGCCTCCAGCTTTGTTACATTCCATCATAGAAGAAGGTGAAATCATTGAATCACATAATAATTCTGAAATTCAGAATTCTGTTTCTTCTTTGAATAGCAATTTCAACATCCAGGAATGTTCTCAGGATGATTATTTGAAGAAGGATAAATCTCCTTCCATTTCAACTATTTCAGAGGGGAAGGGTTGCTTGCAAACTCAAATAAATCCTAGTGGATTACTTGCGAACTCAGGTATTCCGTATCATATATCAAATCTTAAAAACATGGAAGTTGGTTTGATGAAATCAGGTTCTGTTAGCAATTCTGCTGAATTTTTAACAGAAAATATTATGAATATGAAAGCTCCTGTTATTCTTGAGAGTAAAAATAGGTTCTCATTGCTTCAAAATGTGAATGAAGAGGAATTTGTTAATTCTACTCAAACAAATTCTTTGATTGCATGATAATGAAGAAAGACAGCTGGAATTGGAAATCACTATAGATGATCCAGGAATTATTGTGAGCACAGATTCTAATAAGAAGGAGATTATTGAAGAAGGCAATAAATTATCTACTTCCCCTGTTACAGCTAAGATTCCAGCTACTAATGATATCAAATTTAAACTTCAAAAAGAACTAAAATCATTGGGGAATGTCAGTTTAACTTCTAAATCCAGGAAAGGTGAATTGAATAAAAGGAAAGGTAGTGGATCCCTACCCACTTCTAATCCAAAATGAGCTCATTCATATTCTGAAATTGTAGGGGGGCTAGAAAAGCTGAGGCCTCCCGATATTTGAAGGAAATTATAAAAGAGAATGATGCAATTTTTGTTGGCCTTCTTGAGACCAAAATTTCGTTTATTGATTCTTTGGAGTTTAAAAGATTCATAGGAGATATGTTGGATTTTTATTTATTTACATCTAATGGTTTATCAGGTGGCATTATGATATGTTGGAGGTCAAATTTGGCTAGTTTTTCTGTTATGGAAACTTCTAATCAGCTTGTATTGGGAGAATTGAACATTGAAAACAAAACATCTTGGATCATTGCCCCTATATATGGGAGCATAGATAGTTCTGAGAGAAGATTACTTTAGAACAAATTGGAGAAATTCAAATCATCTAATCTTCCTATGGTTATGGGAGGTGACTTCAATTGCATATTATCTCAAGATGAAAAAAAAGGAGGTAAATTTTTTTTTTTTTATCACAAGGAGCTCAAGACATGCTTTCATTCATGAGGGATTGTGACTTTCATGACACTAGATTTATTGGTCCAAATTATACGTGGTGTAACAATAAATCTGATAAAGCACGAATATTAGAAAGATTATATCGTTGCATTCTTAACTGTAAAGCATTAAATATGTTGAATGTTGCGGTGGTTAAACATCTTGCACGTATTGCATCTGATCACTGTCCTGTTATGTTAAGGATATCTTCTCCTATTACTCATAAAAACTGTAATCTGAAATTTGAAGACACATGGTTATCATATCCAGCCTCTCATTTAGTAATTTGGTTTGCTGGGAATAAACCTTCGGGAGGTAATGCAGACAAAATTTTGAACAACAAATTCAAACGTTCCTTAAAAGCTCTATTTTTTTTGGAATAAAGCCAAACATAAAAGCTTGTCTGAGCTGAAAATTTGTCTAAAAAAGGATATTATGGAACTCCAAGAAGAAGAATCTTCTGCAGAAGTTTTTTTCGATATGAAAATTACTCTGTTAAGATCCAAGGTTCGGGAGTTAAATGCAACTCTTGGACGTTTATGCACCTGGTGGAAACAAAGATCCAAAATGCAATGGCTCAAAGATGGTGATAGTAATTCAAAAATTTTTCATGCTTCTGCTATAGCTAAAAAAAATACTAACTAGATAAACCATGTTAAAAATGAAATGGGTTTGCTGATTGATAATCAGGTTGAAATTAATGAGGTGTTTTTGAATTTCTTTAAGAACAAATGGAGAAGTAGAGTATGCTCCTTGAATAATTGGCCACCTTGTTCAAATATTGTTGATCCTGCTGATTTTTTTTGCTAGACAGAGAATTCTCCAAAGAAGAATTGGAAGAAGTTGTCAAGAAATTGGGTTCGAATAAAGCCCCAGGAAGAGATGGAATTACTTATTCCTTCATAAAAGCTTATTAGCACATTATTCATAATGATTTGTGGAATGCCATTAATTTTTTCTTCAAAAATGGTTCTATGTGCATGGATTGGAAAGAAACTAATGTGGTGCTCATTCCTAAGGTAAAAAATCCTTTATTACCTTCTAATTATAGGCCCATTAGTCTTTGTAATACAATTTATAAAATTATGGCCAGCATGCTATTAAATAGAATGAGTAATCTATTTCCAAAGATTATACCAGAGGTGCAATATGCTTTTGTAAAAGGGAGACTTATGTCGGATCAAATCCTTCTCGCCCAAGAATTATTTCACAAATTTAGATTATCCAAATCTAAAAAGGGTTTTGTATCTATTAAAGCTGATATGGAGCAAGCATATGATAGCATGTGCTGGCCTACTCTCAATCAAGTGCTTCATTGGTTTGGTTTTCCAAATAAAAAATTCATATCTTATTATGGAATGTGTTATGAATCCACATTTTTCTATATTGATCAATGGAAAATACTCAAATTGGATTGAATCTAAATGTGGATTTAGACAAGGTTGTCCACTTTCTCCATACCTCTTTATCATGTGCTCCCAACTACTTTCTGAGGAATTCTCTAGAAAAGGAGGTAATATTGGTATGAAAATCGCTCCTAATGCTCCTTTTATCTCTCACCTTATGTATGCTGACGATATTATCATTTATTCAAAGGCTAACAAAATTAGCTTGAAGATTATAAATGCAATTTTGAAGAACTACTATAAGTGGACTGGGCAAGTAGTTAATTCGGCCAAATCCTCTTTGCTTTTAGTAAAGCCATTTCTAATAGTTCGGCCAAAATTTTATCTAGATTGTTAAACTTTAAAGTTGTAAAGGAGATGGATTTTCTTGGTACTAAGATTGTTTTAAGAAGACTTGTCAAATCAGATTTCAATTATTTAATTGGTAAAGCCGTAGCTAAGTTGAATATGTGGGGAAATAAGTTTATTTCTCTAGCTGGAAAGTTTGTTCTGTTAAATGCTTCCTTTCTTTCATTGCCCATTTTCATATCTACTCTATCTCTTGTTCCTTTGAAGATTTTAAAAGAGATAGATAAGATGTGCAGAAATTTTTTATGGAATAAAAGAGATGGAAGTTTTGGTATTCATTTTGTTGCTTGGGATTTATTGTGCAAACCGAAAAGCAAAGGAGGTAGAGGAATTCATTCAATGCTGGATAGAATTGGTCCGTTACAAGCCAAATTGGCTCTCAATTTTATTTCTAAACCATCTTCTTTACTGAACAAAACGTTAACTGCAAGATATGGTAATGATCTATGGGATGGTGATAATAGATGCAATTCCTCTTCCACCTAGAAAATCATTTTGAATGGTGATAAATTATTATACCCTCTTTTAAGATGGAAGATTAGTAATGGTCAAAATGTAAATACCATGAATGATGTATGGCTTTTGGATAAATTCTTAAATAAGTGGTTGACTTTTACATCCATTTTAGATCAACAGTACTATAACATTTCAGCTTTTATCAGAAATGGAGAATGGAATGTTGAATGCTTAAAGAATTCCTTTGGTTTGCAGCTCATTCAATTAATCAGTCAAGTTCCTATCTTTTCTAATATTAATAACGACTGTATGGAATTGATTACGAAATTCTCTGGCAAATCAATTGCTGCTTTAGCCTATGAAAAAACTAGAAAACATGATACAAAATGTTTAAACTGGAGCTGGACTAAAAAGCTTAAACTTAGACCTCAAGTTGAATTATTTTGGTGGCATCTTTGTATTAATGTTTTACCTTTTAAATTTTTTCTTCATCATAGAGGCATAATTGAAGATATTGGATGTCCTAGATTATGTCCAGACATAGAAGACTCTGATCACATAGCTGGAAAATGTGGATTTATCAAAGAAGTCTGCGTTAAGCTCAAAAATAGGAATTTCTGTTTGCCTACTTTTAATTCTTTGGATGAATGTTTGAATGAGCTACAGAAGCTCTCGGCTCAGAATCTGATCATTGGGAACTTATACTGTTCGGTGATTTTTGGTTGCTGGAAAAGCAGAAATAAATTAATTCGTGGTGACAAAGAAGACAACTTTCATTTCTTAGCAGCTAATGCATTAGAATATGCATTCGGATCATTCAAAATCAGTCCAGTTTGGGAAAACTGGGAAGCTAATCAGCACATAGTGCTGAATAAGACAACTTGGCTTCCTCCTCCTCCTGGCTGGATTAAATGCAATGTTGATGCTTCCTTATCCAGTAACAACAAAGCTGGAATAGGAGGTGTTTTCAGAGATGAAAAGGGATGATTTTTTGGAGCTTTTGGATTCAGCCTAAGTCACTGGGATATTGCTCAAATTGAAATACTTTATATTCTCTCCTTAAGAAGGTATATTCAAGATTGGATGCTTGATGCTAAAGGTCTTATGATCGAAGGTGATAATCACAATGTCATTTTACTTTTGCAAAATGCTTTTCAGAATAATTCTATTTCAGAAGAATTTTTAAATCCTAAGGAATTACATTTTCTTAAAGACTTTAAACATGTGATTTTTTCTTTTGCTAAAAGATAATGTAATAAGTTAGTTGATATGTGCGCTAACTTTGCTATGAGTTTAATTTTTTTTGAATAATCTGAATGATCGTAGCATTCCTCCTTCTTTTCTTCACTTGTTGAAGAAGGAGTTTATTTGTACTTAGTTGCTTTTAATAATAATATTGCTCTTTATATTTTCTCAAAAAAATAATAAACTACTGCTATTTACTCTAATTGCAATAATTATCATACCAAAATAAAAATGATAATTTTTTGGAGATTCTATCACTGAATAAAATAGTAAAAAAATTGGATACAATTTTTAATTAATGTGTTCATGAATGTTGAATTTAAATTGTATATCTTTTCTAATGAGACTCTTCATGGTAATATGATTTGGAGCATATGCATCCCTATATCTCTATCAAGTTTATAGCGGTGAAAAAGATATTTGCTAATCTTTTATAGTTATATTATTTCCATAAGAACCTAAAATATTATACATATGATGTCTAGGCATATATATATCCTTTCTTAATACTCTTGATTATTTTTGTATTCCTCCTTCGAGGTTATACATTACACTAAATTTTAACTATACATATGACCATTATGTGTATTAAATAAAGAGTGGGATAATATTAAAAATATATTTTGATAGTTATAGAAAAAGATTCTTCATTGTGTTCAAATAAAAACTTTAAAAAATTTAATTTTTTTTTATGCTCAAATGCCCCTTATTCTCACATGCTTATCAATTCAGGGGGAGTTTAGGAGATACTTTGAATTTGAAAATTATACAAATAATAATTATTTTGCCATCATCAAAAAGTGGGAGATTGTTAAGAGAGTTGCTACATAACTTTTGCTTATTTTATATTCTTGCAACTTGTATAGTTTTGATGATTCAAAATATTATTGTTCTAATTATTATTTTCTTCTAACACTTTTTTGGAAGAATTATTTTTGCTCTTATGTGGACTAACATTTCAGGATAATCGAACTCCAGACTAATGAAGACTTCAAATCAAATTCAGCATAAGATAGTTTGTAAATTAAAGTATGTATTTTTTTTTTTAATTTATTGAGTTTGAGAGAGTGTGATTATAATTGAGTAACTTAGCACACACACACACTTGGGGAGATCTTTAAAAAAATTTAATTTTTCTTCTGATCGTATGGGACGAACCATGTTCGTACAGGACGATCAGATCAGTTTTACCCCTCGGAGAGCAATGGAACGAACAGGAAGTGAGAAAACTTTTCTAGGCCCTAATCGTCCAGACGAATTTCCCTATTCATCCCTGGACGATGCCCTCTAGAATCTCATTTTGAACTATTCATCCGGATGAAGTGTCCCATTCGTCCTTGGATGATGCTTCTCGGTTTTCTCACATTGTACTGTTTGTCTAGACGAAGTGTCCCATTCATCCCTGGATAATGCTCTCGGGTATCTCACTTTGTGCTGATCGTCTAGACGAAATATACCATTCATGCCAAGATGAGGTTCTCTAGACTCATGACTTGAACAGATCGTCCAGACGAACTCCTATATTCATCCCAGGATGAAGTGCTCTGTTCCTTGAAATTTGGGACCGTCCTGCAGTTCGTCCAAACCAACTCGTGATATAACTTTTCATACTGGACGAAATTAGTTCGTACAGGATGATGATCGGGTATGAAGTTATTTCGTACAAATATTCAAAGGGTTCGTACGTAATAGTTTTTACACTATTCGTATGGGATGAAGTATCGATCGTCCAGGAAGATCGAGTGTGTACAGACCTGAAAGTCAGCAGTTTTTGGATGGTTTTTTGTGACTTTCCTATAAAAGGTCAACTTAAAATTGTCTTGTAATCTTTTTGCTTACTAGTCTTTGTACAAAATTGAAGGGAGAGTAAAGGAGAGAGTGTAAGAGAGTGTTTGAAAGAGGATTCTTACTGCTGAAGCATGAAGGATTCACTTAGTACTCAAAGGTAAGAATCTTCAATTATAATTTATGATTACTTCACTCTTTTCTCTCATCCTTCTAGATTTCTCGTGACAAGATATTTCAAGAAGATCCAGTTCTCTGTCGACACTTGGAGAGTGTGAATGCTGAAGAGTTCTCTGCCTACACTTGGAGAGTGTGAATAGCGGAAGGTAGTCTGCCTACACTTTGAGAGTGTGAAAGGATGAAGGGTTCTCTGTCTACACATGGAGAGTGTGAAAGGACTGACAGTTCTCTGCCAACACTTAGAGAGTGTAAAAGGACGACGGTTCTTTACTGCACTGGGTAGTGATGGAAGAGAGCTTTGTGAAGGCTTCTCCATCTTGCTGTGGGGGCAAAAGAAGAGGCACTATTGGTATTAGTGCAATACTCGGAGGGTGCCTCCGGGGAGTGGATGTTGGTCGTGTTTGATCAAACCAATATAAATATTATGACTTTTTATTTTCTGTTGCTTTTATTTTTTACTTTACTGTATTGTTTGATTTGTGGTTGAAAAACCTTTTTCTACAAATATTCACTAAAGTTATTATCGATTTAAAATTTAAAAAGAGGAAATTTTTTAAATTACCAATTCACCCCCCCCTCTTGGTTAGCCGCTGGGATGTAAGCTTAGGTCTAACAACCTAATTCGTATTGAACAAGTTTCAACAAGTGGTATTAGAGCTTTGTTTCAAAATCATAAGTTTAGACTACTTTTTTATTAACATAGATGGCTATATTTGGAAACTGAAATACACCTGAGGGTTACTCTATAACTTGACCTCCATTGTTCGATAATATTCCTTTTGATTTTTAGAAAACATGCATGTCTACATTTTTACAATCACTTAATTATTATATGTGGATCTTAGCCAGGAAGGGTATACAAAACCAACTAAACTAATTGACAGAGTAAGAGTTGAAACATATTTTGTGGACTAGATAGTAGAAGAATGTGACTTAGTACAACTAAATGCCAAATGCTTGAATAATTTCTTTTATGCTTTTAAATCAGAAGATTACATGCATGTTTCTACTTATAAGAGTGGAAAGGACATATGGGATAGACTTTGTATAACTTATGAGGGAACTAATGAAGTTAAGCAATCTAGACTTAATATCTTGTTGCATGATTATGAATTATTTTGCATGAAATCAAATGAATCCATTTCTGATATGTACACAAGATTCACACAAATAGTCACATCTTTACATGCATTGGGTAAAAAACTAACGAATCCTGAAATGGTTAATAAGATACTTCATTGTTTGCCTACTTCTTATGATACTAAAATTACTGCAATTATAGAGTCTAAAGATCTAAATATTTACTCTATTGATAATCTTCTTGGATCACTAATTGCTTACGAGTAAGGAGTTAGTCAAAGAAAGATTGATGCAGGTGAACCATAAAGGGAGAAGAACATAGCACTGAAAGTGGATGAGTTAGAGAGTGAACTATCACAACCTGAGGATGTAGAAGACATTGCACTGATGACTAGAAAATTCAGAAGCTTTCTGAATAGGAAGAAAAAGAGACGTCAGCAATAGAATCGAGGTAAATTTAATAGAAATGTTAAGGTTTTAAATGATGTATTTGCTATGAGTGCAGGAAATCTAGACATATTAAGATAGACTGCCCAAAACTCAAAGCCACACATAGCAAGGAGAAAGTAGAGGAGAAACTAATTATGAATAAGGGCAAGAAGAAATTTCAAAGAGCTTGTTTGGCGGACTCAGCTTCAGACTCATCGGAGACTGAAAAGGAAGAAGAAGTCACCAATTTGTGCTTAATGGTCGATTATCTTGACTAGTTAGATCAAGAAGATGTATGTGACTTGACTTATAATAAACTTTTAGAAGTCTCTAAATGCATACATGTTGCATATAGGAAATTAAAGATATTGTATGCTAGTCAGAATATAGAATTACAAGATTTGTAAAAAGAATATGAAATCCTTAGAAAAGATCATGTACTGATTGATAACAACCACATGAAATTACTTGATGAGTTTGATGTCTTGAATAAAAATCATGAAATGTTAAAAATATCCTTTGCAGACTTCAAATTGAAATCAAGAATAATAAGGATGAATTTGAGAGCAAAATTTATAGAATTAATTATATGAATCAAACTTTGAAAGATATGATTTCATTTTATAAATTGAAGATAAAAGCTCTCGAGGATAATAGGATACCACTTAGACTTGAAGATTTCACTAATCCTATTTTATATCCTAAATTTATGCAATCCCTGAACATACAGATGAATAATAAAAGACTTAGGAATCCATTTTCAAAAGTTAAATGTAAAAATTATAGATTGTTTGGACATATAGCTCACACCTGTACTTTAAAGAAGAAATCTTATTTGGTGTGGAGACCTAAGATGCATAAACTTAGATATATCATACATGTATCTGATTATAAATTTCCAAAAGGAGAACCCAAACTTATTTGGGTTCCCAGGTCTAAAATTTGATAATTTTGTAGGGTTTCTCTCACATAAGACCTTATGAGAGCATATGATACCTAGACAGCGGTTGCTCAAAGCATATGACTGGAGATACTGAATAATTCATATTGTTGGAAGCCAAAAGTGAAGGCAAGGTTACACTTGGAGATAACACCATAAGGAAAGTGGTTGGGTCAGGTATTATTGGAAATCTTAAAAACTTTTTTATTGAAAATGTATTATTGGTTGAAGGCTTAAAGCATAATTTGTTAAGTATTAGCCAGCTATATAATAAAGGATATTATGTAAAATTTTTTCCTACTAGCTGTATATTAAGCCTAAATGAAAATGATTTTTTGAATGGTACAAGGGTAAATAACGTGTATATACTAGACTTGAATTGCATTAAAACTCCTACTGCTTTTTGTTTAAAAACTATTTCTGCTGAATCATGGCTTTGGCATAGGAGACTTTGTCACTCTAGCATGAAAACCCTTAGGAGGATTACCCAAAAGAACCTAGTAAGAGGTATACCAAAACTAGACTTTACTACGGACCACCTTTGTGATGCATGTCAATTAGAAAAACAGGTGAAGTCCTCTTTTCAGTCCAGTAAAGATCTTAGAACTAGTAAACCATTAGAGATTTTGTATATGGATCTTTTTAGACCAGTTGGAATTGTAAGTCAAGAAGGGAATGTATATAGATTTATGATTGTGGATGATTACTCTAGATTCACATGGGTTAGATTTTTATTTCATAAGAGTGAATCATTTGAGGAAGTTAGAAACTTTTCAACTTGGATTCAAAGAAAGCTACGATGTGAAATTGTGACTATTCAAAGTGATCATGAAGGAGAATTTGAAAATGAAAAATTTGAGGATTTTGTAAAGATAAACGAATTGATCACAATTTTTATGCACATAAAACCCCTTAACAGAATGGGATAATCGAAAGAAAAAATAGAACATTAATAGAAGCCGCCCGAGCCATGTTGGCAGAATGCTCACTTCCTAAATATTTTTGTGCTGAGGTAGTTAGTACTGCATGTTATATTCTGAATAGGGTGAATGTGAGATGAAAATTAAATAAAATATCCTATGAGTTGCTAAAAGGAAGAATACCTAATTTTCACATTTGCATGTTTTTGGATGTTATATTCATAATAATGGAAAATCTGCATTAGGAAAATTTGATCCAAAATCAAATGAATGTATTTTTATAGGATACTCAAGTATTGGAAAATCTTATAGAGTATTCAATAAAAGAACTTTGGTAATTGTGGAGACCGCACATATTGTATTTGATGAATCTGGAATTTTGGAAGAGCCAAATGTTGTATAAGATAAGATAGAGATTAACTCCCAAAAGATTGATAAAATAAATTTGGAAGAAAATTTGGAGATAGAAAATCCTATACCTAGAGATTTGAGATTTTCTAAAAACCACCCAAAGAAATTGATTATAGGTGAACCTAGTGAGGGTGTAAGGACTAGGCGTGGGCTAAACAAAGAAGTCAATCATTCAGCCTTTATTTTAACCATAGAACCCACAAATATTGATCAAGCACTTTCGAATGAATTTTGGATTTTGGTTATGCAAGAAGTGTTAAATTAATTTGTAAGAAATAAAGTTTGGAAATTAACTACAAGGCCAAAAAATCAAAGTGTAGTTGGAACTAAATGGGTATTCAAAAATAAAATGAATGACTTAGGAGTAGTCATTAGAAATAAGGCTAGATTAGTAGCTAAGGCGTATAATCAGATTGAAGGAATTGATTTTGAGGAGACATTTTCCCCTATAGCTAGACTTGAAGCAATTAAGGTTTTGTTAGCCTTTGTCTGTTTTAAAGGATTTAAATTGTACTAAATTGATGTAAAAAGTGACTTTTTAAATGGGGTAATTCAAGAGGATATTTTTGTAGAACAACCTCTAGGTTTTGAAAATTCTAAACACCCAAATCATGTTTTCAAACTAAAAAAGGCATTATATGGATTTAAATAGGCACTTAGGGCTTGATATGAGAGATTGAGCACCTTCCTATTTGAAAGATCATTTGAAAAAGGAAGTGTGGATATAACTCTCTTTTTGAAGAAATTTGGAGAGGATATACTCATTATACAAATTTATGTTGATGACATCATCTTTGGATCTTCAAATAAAAATCTTTGTGATGATTTTTCTAAAACAAAGAGTAGTGAATTTGAGATGAGTCTAATTAGAGATTTAAGTTACTTTCTAGGCTTTAGCATTAAGCAAATTGAGGAGGGAACATTTCTTAGTCAATCGAAATATGTTAAGAAAATCCTCAAAAAGTATGAAATGGACAATGCTAAACCAATTAGTACACCTATGAGTTCCGCAGTTCAGTTGGATATGGACCCTAAGGGAAAATCTGTTGATAAAAAAAAATTTAGAGGGATAATTGGATCTTTGCTTTACTTGACAGCTAGCCAGCTCGATATCATGTTTAGTGTTTGTTTGTGTGCTAGATGTCAATCAGATCCAAAAGAATCATATTTGACAGCAGTAAAAATTATTTTAAGATACCTGTTAGGAACTTAGAACGTAGGAATTTGGTATCCTAAGTTTAGCTCTTCATTTTAAATAATTGGTTATTCATATTCTGACTTTGCAGGTTGTAGGGTTGATAGGAAGAGCACTTTTGGAACATGTCAGTTTATTGGAAATTCTTTAATCTCTTAATTCAGTAGAAAATAAAATTTAGTAGCCCTATCTACTACTGAAGCTGAATACATTGCATTACCATTAGAAAGTTGTGTGGCACAAGTACTTTGGTTGAAATATTAATTGATTGATTTATGATTAACTATAGGCACTATTCCCATTTATTGTGATAACACTAGTGCTATTTGTATTTCTAAAAATCTAATTCAACATTCAAGAACCAAACATATAGACATTAGGCATCATTTCGTAAGGGATCATGTATCCAAAGGAGAAATTGAACTTATTCATGTTTTAACAGAAAATCAAATTGCAGACATTTTTACAAAACCACTAGCCTTTGATACTTTCAGTATATTAAGAACAAGGCTTGGTATGATCGATTTGAATGCTTAATTAAAGTGATTCTACAAAATTGATGTGTGTGTTTTCATTAGTATACTGTGTGTATTTTTGATTTTGTGATTTTTATATTTTCCAATTATTTTTTGATTGTGTTTGTGTTTTATTTTTGAAAAATTTAAACATCTAGATTTTTTGAATGCATGCTTGAAAAATGAGTGAAAATCGTCCGGGATGAAAGTCATTTCGTACGGGACAAATTGTGTAGTGTATTAACTATCAGATTTGAACAACGTGCATACAGTTTTTCAGTTTTCATTTTACTGTTAATCTGTATGATCATCACGATCGTCTGGAGGATATGTTCACTCGTTTATATGAATGTAAAAAGTTATATGGATAAGTTTAGTTTTATTGTGCATGATCGTACGTACGAACAGTTGGTTCGTACATACGAACACTTGTCGTTTCAATATAGGGGACGGTTTAAACTGCCATAAAAATGATCTTTAATGTTTGATCGTCCGGGACGAACACCTCTTTGTTCGTACGATCTTTTGGCAAAAGTCTGTATGAAAGGATGCATCGTAACTTGTGTGATTACGAAAAGCTGTTTCATTTTTGGATTCATTCGTTCATTTATACGAAATATTTTTTGTACGTACGAACTCAAATTTGTACGGGATGAAATTATTTTTGTATGTACGAATACTCTTTTTTTTTCATTAAATTGAAGGGTTTTGAACTCAAATTTCATCACTTCAAACATTCCTTTCAAACCCCTATTCCCCTTGATCTTCTCCATGGCTAGCTCTAGCGAAAGACAAAAGGTACTAGCTAAGGGTCCACCCAAAAACTCTAGTGAAAACTTTCTGTCCAAGGCTAATGAAGAGTCATTCCCTAGATTTGCTTATGCCAAAATCACTCAATAGAGAGTTCTTCTTCAAGAACAACTCAATTTTAAGGTAATGGACCTGTTTGCTTTCACCCAATTTGGCCTCATGCTCACTCTTGTCCACTTCTACAATAAGGAGACCTTTCACTACTTTCTTGCGAACATGTCCTTTAACTCTGATCATTCTGTGATTAGATCTTATGTTTTTAAGAAGAAAGCAGTGATAGCAAAAGAGGATTTGGGAATATTTTTAAATCTAAGGACTCAAGGGATTAGAGCCCATACTTTGACCACTATCTCTGATTTTGATTGGTCTAAAATAAATAATGTTCTTAGAGGGTATGGTGGGGTAAATCATATACCCAAAGTGTCATCTCTTAGTCGACAAGCTCATATCATTCAACATGTTCTTCGTACCTCCATTATACCTAAAGTTGGTGATCGAGTAAACATTACTCCTCTTCTTTCTACAGTGACCTATTTGATTATGAGTAGCCAACCTATAAATGAAGTCCAACTAATAATTGATTATATTTATGGACTTTTTGAGATTGGTCATGTCTCCCACAAGAGAAAGAAAAATATTGCCTTAGGACATCTTGTGACTTACATTTTATAGAAAAAGTATGATGTTGTTCATCCAGTTCAAAAATTAGAAGAGCCTTTCTACTACAATGATGGATCTTTTAGAGCAATCTTCAATAAATAAACACAAATGATAAGTAGTGATTATGAGGAGGAAATGAGAGGAGCACCTCCACCTGCACCTGCTGGTGAACCAAATTATCAAGATTTGGTTCACAAATTTGATAGTTTGGAGCTCATTTTGATCAACGATTTGATCAAATTGAAACTCATTTACAACTGCAGGATGCTCAGTACAATCATGACATGGGATGGATGCGAGAGCAGATAGATGGTATAAGCTCCAATATGCTTATGATGAGCAGTTATTTTAATTTCTTCAATGCTCCACCTCCTCCAGATCAAGGCCCCTCAGAGTGATTTATGTACTTCCATATGATCTTCTCTACCTAATGTGATGTGTTGAGTTTTGTATTAGTGATGTATTAATATCATTTGATGTGTTAGCAGTTAATTTTTTATGTTCATATTGTAAGCATATTGATATCATTTCTACTGATTGTAATATTCTTCATCATGATATCAATATAAGTTATCTTGTCTTGCTTTTAGTCTTGCTTTGAAATGTGTGTTAGCTTATATGAAAATTCCTAAAAAAAAATTTTGATCTTACAAGTGCTATACCTTGAACTACAACGCAAAATTAAATTCATTAGAAAATCTAATTTTTTTAAATTTAACTTGTGCTTATAACTTGATGTAATTAAGAATGTCAATCTCATATCTGTTGTTAAACTGATTTAAATTTTTATATTATTATTACAATTATGATGTTTTCTTATTTTGTATTTATATTTTCAATATAAGTATTATTGTACTTAGAGAAATTTGAGATTTTAGATTATTAATTTTAGAAAGATTGAGAATACTCTTGAATATGTTCAAATGTACAAAAATCAAAAAAATGCGCAAAAGATCGCAACTTAAAAAAGATGGCACAAAATTAGCCCACCTGTAAAAAAAGGATGCACAAAAAGTGCCACAAATATAAAAAAGAAGCACAAAGCTCCACAAGTGGTATTTTATTCAGATCCTTTCCTTAATCTTTTAATCTTTTAATTCAAATTAATCTTATGTTCGATTTTATTTGGTATTAAAATTTGAAGTATATAAATTTTATATTCATCCTTTCTGCAATGATATTCTTTATCTCAATGTCTAAATTGACGCATGTTTTGATAATTCCTCTTTATTATCGATGTTATATCTCTTCTTAAATCATATGAATCATTTTATTTGCCTAATGATATTTAATTTTATTTGCAAATTCATTTCAATCACTTTCAAGGATCAATTATAAAAGGATTATCATATGACTTCTTACATTTCTATTTTTGTTATTCTTCTCTTTTTGCTGTTGTCAAAAAGGGGGAGAAATATTATTTTGTAACTATCGTTGCATTTATTTTAGCTTTATATTATTTTAATCATTGCTTTATCATTGTGCTTTATGTTCTAGTAATCGTATATTCTGATTAATTCTCTGTGTGTGTGTCTTTGTGTGTTTGTGTTAATATCCAAATAAAAACTTTAAAAAATTTTAAATTTTTTTATGCTCAAATGCTCCTTATTCTCACATGCTTATCAATTCAGGGGGAGTTTAGAAGATACTTTGAATTTGAAAATTATACAAATAATAATTGTTTTGCCATCATCAAAAAGGGGGAGATTGTTAAGAGAGTTGTTACATAGCTTTTGCATGTTTTACATTCTTGCAACTTGTATAGTTTTGATGATTCAAAATATTATTGTTCTAATTATTATTTTCTCCTAACTCTTTTTTGAAATAATTGTTTTTGCTCATGTGTGGACTAACATTTCAGGATAATTGAACTCCAGACTAATGAAGACTTCAAATCAAATTCAACATAAGATAGTTTGTAAATTGAAGTATGTATTTTTTTTTTTAATTTTTTGAGTTTAAGATAGTGTGATTGTAATTGAGTAACTTAGCGCACATACACACATACTTGGGGAGATCTTTAAAAAATTAAATTTTTTTTATGATTGTAGGGGATGAACCATATTTGTACGGGATGATCAAATCAGTTTTACCCCTCGGAGAGCAATGGAACGAACAGGAAGTGAGAAAAATTTTCTAAGTCCTGATCGTCCAGACAAATTTCCCTATTCATCCCTGGATGATGCCCTCTGGAATCTCACTTTGAACAGTTCGTCTGGACAAACTGTCCCATTCGTCCCTGGAAGATGCTCTCAGGCTTCTCACATTGTAAAGTTCATCCAGACGAAGTGTCCCATTCATCCATGGATGATGTTCTTGGGTTTCTCACTTTGTGCTGATCGTTCAGATGAAATATACCATTCGTGCCAGGATGAGGTTCTCTAGACTCATGACTTGAACAGATCGTCCAGACGAACTACTTGTTGTGGATCTGTTTTCATAGTTTATAATTTTGATGATAGCAAATACTCTTATTTCTCTACGATTATCTTATCTATTAACATTTGAGGTCCACAAGATTAGATTATAATTTGGAACCAGCTTAAGATTGGATAGACTAGGTTAGAGTCAGTTTGTACCATTTTTCCTTTCTTGAGTCTGTTGTAATTTGTGTGGCTCTTGATGCTATATAACTTTGCACACACACACCAAGGAAGATTTTTTGACTGTTCCCTAGAGTTTACTATTTTTGGTAACATCATTCGGGATGATATTTATATCAGCCTAGATGATCTGTTCAAAAATAGAAATCTTAATTAAGGCATCCTCATTAAGATAGCGTCATTAAGCAGATCGGCCTGGACGATCGCTGATCGGCCAGGATGATTGGCTCAAAGCAGAAAGAATTAGTCGCCATAATCAATTCAAGTATTCTTTAATTTAGGACATCGGCCAGGAAAATATCCACATCTTCCTAGACGATCTAACTCAATTATGCCTAAATTAAGCTAGTATTTATGGAAAGCATTAAAGGCTGATCGATTCGATCACATCGGACAAGCCAATCGCAGGATCGACTAGGATGACATCCTAGATGATTAACATCGACCAGCATCTATTCAGAGTGATGTTCAGGATGATTATACTCCATTTTAAACTGATTGGCCAGGACGATATTACATCGGTTTGGACGATGTAACCAATTTTCATCTGATCGTCCTGGGTTGATTGCGCTGAATTTGTACTGATCGGCTAGGGAGATATTCATATCGGCCTGGACGATAAAGTCGGAAAGTTGTATTAATGAGCTCATTTGAGATCTTCTATTTAAGCTTTTGTAAGGCACTTGGTAAGTGTCTTTGGCAGCCATTGTAGCTTCATTCTTTTGGGGGAAACTTGAAGAGAGAGCTTGAAAGGGAGTGAGGAAAGGGTGGAGTTTGAGAGAGGTAGAAGATCCTGTGAGGGGGGACTCAAGGGAGTATGGAAGGGGTTCCACACGGTTGCTCCGGCAAACTCGTACCTTAGTACCGTTGGATTCAAGTCTTATCCTGAGGCAATTTCACCAAAGAAGAAGATCTCTTTAGTGTCAAAGGACCCGGCTACTCTGCCACACCGGGGAAGGTGGAAGAGATTTTGTAAGGGCTTCTTCGCCTATCTGTGGGGGGTTAATAGAGAGACACTGAGTTTAGTGCAATACTCGGAGGGCGCCTCTAGGGAGTGGACATAGGTCAAGGTTTGACTGAACCACTATAAATCTGATGTGTTCTTTCCTTTATTACTTCCGTATTTGGTTTTTATTATGGTGATATTGGTTTTGGTTTGTGTTTTGATTTAAATATTTTTCTTTACCGATTCACCTCTCTCTTTTTATTAGCCTTTGGCCAGTTCATAAGGGCCTAACATCCTTAACGAACTTTCAAGTGGTATTAGAGCGAGATTCATAAAAACTAAGTTTGAAAACTTTTTGAATTTTGATCCATGGCTAATTTTTTTAATCGTAATATTGCGAAAAGTTATTTAATCACTAGACCACCTTTGTTTTAAAATATTACTTTTGATTTTTATAAAATTTGCATGTCTACTTTCTTGCAATCAATTGATTTTTGTATGTGGCATATGATTTTAACTGGGTATTCATTACCATTATGTGTTATAGATGGAGTTAAAACTAATATTTCTTTTAATTAATGGAATAGGAAAGAACAAATCAAGACTCAATTGAATGCAAAACCTTTAAATTGCTTTTTCTGTGCTTTAAATTTTGAAGATTTATGTTAGTATCCACGTGTACTACTGGTAATAAAATTTGGGATAAACTACACACCATATACGAAGGCACTAGTGAAATCAAGCAATCCAAGTTGAATATTTTAATGCATGATTTTGAACTGTTTTCCATGAAATCTTATGAAACGATCTTAGACATGTATACTAGGTTTATTCAAATTGTGACTTCATTGCATACTTTAGGAAAAGAATTTTTAAACTTTAAAAAATTTAATTAAATTTTTCATTGTCTACTGGATAAGTTTGATGCTAAAGTTGTTGCTATTTGTGAATCAAAAAATTTGAATGAATATTCTATTGATAATTTGATTAGCTCACTCATTTCATACAAGCAAAGTTTGGGTCAAAGACTTTTGGATGCAGGTGAAACGATTGTGCTAAAAGCTGGAGATACGGAAAAAGGTAACTTAGTTGGCAACAAAAGTAATGACTTGACAAGCAAATTAAAAAGCTTACTAAAGCATAAGCATCAACAAAAGTGGAATAAATATAAAAATGATAAGAATGTTAATATTTCTTTTAACGTTATTTGCTTTGGATGTAGGAAACCTGGATATATAAAAAATCAGTGCCCTAATTTGAGAACTCCTCCTGCAAAAGAAAATGGTAAAGCTAAGAAACTTGTAGAAAGGGCAAATAATGAAAAGCAAAAAATCTCCTGGGCAGACCTAGTTTCGAAGCATCGGACCAGGAGCAAGATGATGTTTAAAGGACTTGTTTATGTGTTTTGTTTTTAGTTATTTTATGTGTTTTTTTTTATTTCGGTTTTATTTTTTGTCTTTTATTTTTATATTGCTTTAATTTTTTTTTTATTTAGTTTCATGAAGTTCTCTCTGATCAAACACACACGTTCACCTTTTTAAAAATGAAAAATGTGCCTCATGTTTTTTTTTAAATTCTTATAAAAATTGTGTTTGACTTCTTTAAAACAGTCAAAGGAAACCCATGGTTTTGACACTCAATCTCTTTTTCCTAAAAGAGGTTATTCTACTTTTGATTTAAAATATTTTTCATATTTTAAATTAGTTTTTGAATTTAAAATTTTTTATCTCCCTACATTTTATTTATCACATAGGAATCTTTTGCAAGTTGTTGAATCTACCTCATAATTTTCTTGATCAAGAAATTCACTTTTGTCAATAGGATGTGTTTACTTTTATTTTCTAGATTTCAGAAAGGTAGCATATTAAAAAAAAATGCCAATGATGCAAAAAAAAAAAGATGTGTAAAGATGCCAAATTGAAAAAAAAAGGAATACACAAAGTGTATCAAAAATTAAAAGATGCACAGTGCGCCAACCAATTGTCAAGAGTCATAAAACGAGCTCACAAAATTTAATGTTTACCATTCTTGTACTTCTTAAAGCTTAAGAAAACCCTTGATTTTTGATACTTGAGTTTGAAAATCATGATTCTTGATTCAACAATTCGTACATTAATCTTTTATTAGATATATTTTATGAAAGGAGTTTTGAAATGACTGTTTTTTTCTCTAATTTATTCCTTGACTTAGATATTGAATTAAAAAGTTTTTGAGCCTTTAAAAAGAACTAGAGTTTAGATTATCAAATTCAGAATTTCTAACCTTTTCTGGGCTATGCGTTGTCAAAACAATTCTACTAAGCTTTTGATTAAAACCAAGAGGTAACTTTCTCATTTTAAGAATATTTGTTTTGTTCACCAGATCAGGGATATTTTTTGGTTTTTATTTGTTTTTATTATATTGTTTGTGCCCCTTCTCTTTTTGATAATATCAAAGGGGGAGAACGTACTGTTGAATTTGTATGTTGAAGTTGTATCCTTTTCTTTTTTCAAAAAATTAAAAACAATAAAAATATTTTTTATCTCTCCTATTTTTAAAGTTTTATTCTAGTAAGGGGGAGATTAAGAGAAAATATTTTCCTTTTTTCAAATTCAAAGAGTAATATTTGCCATCATAAAAAAGGGGGAGATTATTACGGATCTGTTTTAATGATTTATGATTTTGAAGATAGTAAACACTCTTATTTCTCTACGACTGTCTTATCTACTGACATTTCAGATCCACAAGATCAAACTGCAATTTGGAACCAGCTCAAAATTGGGTAGACTAGGTCAGAGTCAGTTTGTACCCTTTTTTTCTTTTTTTGAGTCTATTGTAATTTGTGTGGCTCCTGATGCTATATAACTTAGCACACACACACCTTGGAAGATTTTCTCACTATTCCCTAGAGTTTATTATTTTTGGTAACATCAACCAGGATGATATTTATATTAGCCTGGACGATCGATTCAAAAATAGAAACCCCAATTAGGGCATCATCATTAAGGTAGCTGTCATTAAGCAAATCAGCCTAGACGATCGCTAATCAGCCAGGACTATAGGCTCAAAACAAAAAGAATCAGCCGTCATAATCAATTTAGGTATTCTTTATTTTAGGACATTGGCCAGGATGATATCCACATCGTCCTGGATGATCTAACTCAATTATGCCTAAATTAATCTGGTATTTATGAAATGCATTAAGGGCTGATTGATTCGATCACATCGTCCGGGCCGATCGCAAGATTGGCCAGGACGACGTCCTGGACGATTAACATTGGCCAGCATCTATTCAGGGCGATGATCAGGATGATTGAACTCGATTTTAAAGTAATCGTCCAAGATAGTATTGCATCAGCTTGGACGATGTAACCAATTTTCTTCTGATCGTCCCAAATTGTTCCGGGTTGATTGAGCTTAATTTATACTGATCGGCCAGGACGATAAAGTCGGCAAGTTGCATTAATGAGTTCATTTTGAGATCTTCTTTTTAAGCTTTTGTAAGGCACTTGGTAAGTGTCTTTGGTAGCCTTTGTAGTTTCATTCTTTTGGGGGAAACTTGAAGAGAGAGTTTGAAAGGGAGTGAGGAAAGGGTGGAGTTTGAGAGAGGGAGAAGATCCTGTGAGGTAGGGCTCAAGGGAGTGTGGAGGGGGTTCCACACAGTTGCTCCTGCAAGCTCACACCTTAGTACCGTCGGATTCAAGGCTTGTCTTGAGGGAAGTTCACCAAAGATGAAGATCTCTTTGGTGTCAAAGGACCTGGCTACTCCGCCGCACCGAGGAAGGTGGAAGTGATTTTGTAAGGGCTTCTCCGTCTAGCTGTGGGGGCTAAAGGAGAAACACTGAGTTTAGTGCAATATTCGGAGGGCGCCTCTTGGGAGTGGACGTAGGTCAAGGTTTGACCGAACCACTATAAATTTGGTGTGATCTTTCCTTTATTACTTTCGTATTTAATTTATGCATTTGGTTTTTATTGTGGTGATATTGGTTTTGGTTTATGTTTTGATTTAAAGATTTTTCTTTACCGATTCACCTCTCTCTTTTTATTAGCCTTGGGCCAGTTCATAAGGGCCTAACATTCTTAATGAACTTTCACTCCTATATTCATCCCAGGACGAAGTGCTCTGTTCCTTGAAAATTTGGGACCATCCTGTAGTTCGTCCAAACCAACCCGTGATATAACTGTTCATACTGGACGAACTTAGTTCGTACAGGACGATGATCGAGTACGAAGTTATTTCATACCAATATTCAAAGGGTTCATACGCAATAGTATTTACACTATTCTTACGGGATGAAGTATCGATCGTCCGGGATGATCGAGTGTGTACAGACTTGAAAGTTAGTAGTTTTTGATAGTTTCTCGTGTCTTTCCTATAAAAGGTCCACTTAAAACTATCTTGTAATCTTTTTGCTTACTGGTCTTTGTGTAAACTGAAAGGAGAGTGAAGGAGAGAGTGTAAGAGAGTGTTTGAAGAAGGATTCTTACTACTGGAGTGTGAATGATTCACTTGGGACTCAAAGGTAAAAATTCTCAATTATAAGTTATGATTACTTCACTCTTTTCTCTCGTCCTTTTAGATTTCTTGTGAGAAGATCTTTCAAGGAGATCCGATTCTCTGCCGACACTCGGAGAGTGTGAACAACCGAAGGGTTCTCTGCCTACACTTGGAGAGTGTGAACAGCGGGAGGTTCTCTGCCTACACTTTGAGAGTGTGAAAGGATGAAGGGTTCTCTGCCCACACTTGGAGAGTGTGAAAGGATTGATGGTTCTCTGCCAACACTTGGAGAGTGTAAAAGGACGACGATTCTCTACCGCACCGGGTAGTGGTGGAAGAGAGTTTTGTGAAGGCTTCTCCGCCTTGCTGTATGGGCAGAAGTAGAGACACTATTGGTATTAGTGTAATACACGGAGCGTGCCTCCGAGGAGTGGATGTATGTCGTGTTTGACCGAACCACTATAAATCTTGTATCTTTTTATTTTCCGCTGCTTTTGTTTTTTACTTCATTTTATTATTTGATTTGTGGTTGAAAATTTTTTTTCTACAAAAATTCACTAAATTTATTATCGGTTTAAAATTTAAAAAGTGAGAAATTTTTAAATTACCAATTCACCCCCTTCTTAGTTAGCCGTTGGGATATAAGCTTAGGTCTAACAATCTAATTCATATTGAATAAGTTTCAACATAACCTCCCTTAGATTTTACTCTAAGAGGAAACTAGAGAAGTACTCTAAAAGGTACTAAATTTTATACAAGCGTTTGATCTCTCTTATAAATAAAACATCAAAATTATTTATAAAAATATATAAAAAGGCATCTTGCACTATGTCGCTTGAAAGAATGGTATCGTGGTGCCCTTAAAGTGAACTTGCACCTCTGTGCTAAAACATATGTAACATTACGTTGTCGCTGATGTGGTTTAGTTATTTAGTGAATAGTTACATCATTTTGCTGAGAGATTGTGGCACTAGATGTTATAAATGTAACATCATGGTGCTATTAAAGTTCGAACACTGCAACACCCAAGTAGCAAAAAATGGTGCCAAATAGTGACAAATTATTATACTGCAATATTTAAAAGTAGATAATCTTGTCCTAATAAGCTGAATTTCTAACACCACAATGTTGATGTTGGATGACTATGGCACCCCATGAAGGGGGTGAATTGGGAGTTTTAAAATTTCTATTAAAAAATGAAAATTAAAATAATTTTAAAGTTATTTTCAAAAAAAAAAAAAAAGAAATCACATAATTTTTATGAAAAATATAAGGAAAAATAGAAGCAATAAATAAAAATAAGAGGCACAATATTTTTATGTGGTTTGGCCCAGATTCCAATCCGACCTTCATCCACGCTAACCAACTCTTGGGCTAGAATTCACTAATCCCAGGTTTGCTTTGCAAACCTCACTTCTTTAAACCAAAGAAGTTCTTTACCACCTAAGTACTCTTCTATACGAGCGAGTACAACTCAATCTAATTATAGTTTAAATTCTACTAAGCCAAATGGCTTCGATAAAGAAAATGAAAAAGATAATTTGATGTTAATAATATAAGTTCATATTATCTTACAATAAAATGTCCGTAATATTTGAGGTGAAATTACAAATTAATTTTAATCACCTCATTACTTGCAAATGGAATATTAAATTTGCTCACTTTAAGATAAATTTATATTTTGATAAAAATATGAATAATATTTTAAATTAAAATATTTTCATACTAATTTAAACTTTAACTCTTCAAATCAAAGAAAATAAATTATTTTTTATATGTAAATCTATACCACCTTAAAGAAAATAAAAATACTTGTTTTGCTAACTTTATGGATTTAAAAGAAGTAATATGGTAAACTTAATATAACATTACCCACTAGTATTTTACTAAATGATAAATATTTTTAAGAATGAAATATATGGTGAAAGCTAAAAGAACAACAAGTAAAGATTTAGTAAGGGAAAATAAACTCAAGAACTCCAAGAGATGTTACTCGGTTTTGTGTGTTGAAGCTTTCCAATCAAGAATTCGATCTCGTAAATGAAAAAAGCTCTTGGAATAAAAATCAGAGTTTCTCCTCTCAAGATTTAGAATGTAAAGAAGAAATGAAGAATGAAAAAATTGCTGGAGATTTCCTTTTTTGAGCATCCCTTACATGAAGAGGAAGAGAGATATTTAAAATGAAAGGATAATTAAAGCTAAATTTAAATAAAACTATTAATCTAATATTAATTTATCAACTAATAATATTATATTTGATCAAAAATTCATTTATATTAAATATATATAAGATTCAAATGGCTATAAAATAGCTAGCCACATGAGAAAGTAAAAAAGTCTTCATATACATCCAAAATAAGACAAAAATGGCTACCAACAAATTATATTAAAATCAGATAATATTTGGAAAATCATTATAAAGTTAACTGAGATCCAAATGAGTCGTATAACCTATAAATTTCTATCTACATAATCTAAAGAATCTAATATAATAAAAATTAAACCACTATTCTATCAAAATAATATCATAATCAGTAAAATAAAAACTTATGCATATTTTTAAGTATTTAAGGATATATTAAATATTAATATAATAGTATGATGTAATTTGCATAAAATTCATCATACATCAATAAATTGATGTGAAACAAGTCTATTTAAAAAGAATAAATAATAAACATTTTACAACATAAGCTTATTACCTTTAATTTTCCTAATTATATAACTTTTCATATTTGATAATAATTATGTAATCAATGAAGGTTATAAAATATTTATTAAAAAAATCTTATAGATTTCAAATTATATATCAAGATTAATATATAAAGTTACTAACATACTTCTTTAATAATATAAAGTCCTTCATGTTGTCCATCTTGATCCATCTTAATTTTAACATTTGATTGAACTTGAGTTGTGCAATGTAAATATTATAAGTAATTACTATGCTCATCATTGCACCTAAAATACTTAGCACATAAATTAAAACATCGAAGAATATGTTTATTATCATCAAAATCTATAAAATAGGTCATGTGATAGATAATATCAAAAATCTTCCCCTTTTTAATGATGACAAACTTATGTTGGTTATAGTTATAACAAAGGTGCAAATCGACCTTTTATCATAACCTTTAAGCATTAGAAAAATATATATGATAATTTAGAAATATTTTTGAATGCTAATTTGCTAAACAAAATAATTCTTCCCCAAAATATATGCATGTATAAAGAATTGTAACAAACATATATAATTCTTCTCCCCCTTTGACAACTTCAAAAAGAATAATTAAAAATATAAAAAAAATTTAAATGTTAGGATCTAACATCCCAAGCATACGTCTTAACATGCAAAATCTCTCTTCAGCTAAATGTTTCGTAAATATATCATCTATTTGAGAATATGTGTTTACCAAATCTATATCCACATCACCTTTATTATCATGATCTCTATTAAAATGGTGTCTAATCTCTATGTGTTTAATTTGTGAATGTTGTATATGATTTTTTGTTAAACTTATAGCACTTGTATTATCACATTTAATGTGAATATTCTTAAGCTTAATTCCAAAATCTTCTATTTTTTGCTTTAGCCATAAAACTTGAGCAACGTAACAACATGTGGCTATGTATTCTGCTTCATAAATGGATAAAGCGACTAAATTTTATTTTCTAGAAAACCAACAAATAAGCGACAATCCTAAAAATTGATAGGTTCCATATGTATTTTTTCTATCAATCATAAAACCAGCATAGTCTGCATCTAAATATGCAACTAAATTACATGATAATAAATTTTTGGGATACCATAAGTCTAACTTATGAGTTCCAATCAAATAGCAAAACATTCGCTTAACTGTTGTTAATTGTAATTCCTTAGGATTAGTTTGAAATCTTACACATAAACATACAACAAACATAATATCAAGCTGACTAGTAGTAAGATACAAAAGTGTACCTATCATACTCCTATAAAGTTTTTAATCTACTAGTTTTTCTGATTCATCTAAATCAAGTCTAATTGATGGGCTTATAGGAGTTTTACTAAATTTGAATCTCTCAATATCAAACTTTTCTAATAATTCATTAATGTACTTGGTTTGACATATGAATGTGCCAGACTAGTTATTTTACTTAAAGTTCTAAGAAAAAGGTGAGTTCTCCCATCATACTCATTTCAAATTCTTTTGATATTAATGAGGAGAACTCATAACATAAACTTTCATTTGTACTTCTAAATAATGTATCATCAATATAAATCTGTGTAATAATCAAACCATCTCCAATATTTTTTATAAAATGAGTTGTATCTACCTAACCTTTTTCTTAAATTATGTTCAATTAAAAAATTACTTAACCTATCATACCAAGCATGTGGATCCTATTTTAAACCATATAATGCTTTCTTTAATTTATATACATGATTAAAAAAATTAATGCTTTCAAAACCTGGTGGTTGTTTTACAAATACATCTTGATCAATATAGCCATTTAAAAATGCACTTTTGACATTCATTTGAGAAAGTTTAAAGTACTTAAAAAGAACAAAGGCAAGGAGTAATCTAATGGCTTCTAGTCTTGCTATGGGTATTAAAGATTCTTCAAAGTCTATTCCTTCTATTTGTGTGTACCCTTGTACAACTAATCTAGCTTTTTCTAATAATACTTCCTGAGTCGTCTAACTTATTTTCATAAACCCATTTAGTTCCAATTATATTTTGATCATGAGGCCTTGTGACTAACTCCCAAACATCTTTTCTAATAAATTGGTTAAGTTCCCCTTCCATAGCAATTATTCAAAAGTTATCTTCTAAAGCTTCATCTATATTTTTAGGTTCAATTTCTGATAGAAATGCAAAATATTCTACCTCATCCCTAAGGTTTCTCCTAGTCTTAACATCATGAGAAGGATAACCAATTATAAATTCTTTTTGGTGATTTTTGTGATATTTCCATTCTTTAGGCAATGAATCATCCTCCTTTTCATCCAAATTTATTTTTTTATATTTTCAATATCATTATCATTCAAATCATTTCTTATTAAATCTATAGGATTTTCATCAAAAATTACATGAACAGATTCCTTAACAATTAATTTTCTCTTATTAAAAACTCTAAAAGATTTTTCAAAAATTAAATATTTTAAGAATATACCATCATCAGACTTACTATCAAATTTACCTAAATGATCCTTATCATTATTTAAAATAAACACTTACATCAAAAAATATTTAAATTACTAATCATAGGTTTCTTTCTAGAAAATATTTTATAAGTGGTTTTTTTAAGAATTGATCTTAAATAAACTATATTTATAACATAAAATGCAGTGTTTATTACTTCTGCCAAAAATTACTTTGGAAGTTTATATTTATCTAACATTGATCTAGATAATTCTACCAAAGTACGATTCTTTCTTTCAACTACACTATTTTGTTGAGGAGTCTTAGGAGTTAAGAGATTATGTCTAATTCCATTTTCATCACAATAATTTTCAAATGATTTATTTTCAAATTTTCCTCCATGATCTGTTTGAATTCTATGATTCAAATAACTTTATTCTCTTTGAATATACTTAGAAATTTTTTTAAAATCATCAAATGCATTCTTTTTAATAGCTAAGAATAATACCCAAGTGTATCTTGAATAATCATCTACAATAACGAATCCATAATTTTTACCACCTAAACTAGTTGTGTTAATTGGCCCAAATAAGTCCATGTGGAATAATTCTAAAGGTCTACTCATAGAAACTATATTTTTAATCTTAAATAAACTTTTCATATGTTTACCATGAATGAATGCATCACATATAGAATTAAAATAAAAATTAATCTTTGATAAACCAACTACTAAATCAAGTTTAGAAATTTTATTTAAAGTGTGGATATTGGCATGACATAACCTTCTATGCCATAACCAAGCATCATCATTTGTAGATTTCATGCAAAGTAAATTTAAATTAATATTATTTGTATTTCCTAAATTAATTAAATAAATAATTTTATATCTATTTTCTATAAGCAAAATAGTTTCATTATTTCTAATAATGTAATGTGAATCATGAAAAGAAACATTTAAACCTTTATCACATAATTGACTAATTGATATTAAGTTTTTTTTTTTAAACCAGAAATAAATAAGACTTTTTTAGAGTAATAGAGTTCTTACATATGGATCCAATGCCAATAATCTTTTCCTTTGCATTATCTCCATATGTGACATATCCTCCATCACTTGATTCTAATGTAGAGAATTTTGATTTATCGCCTGTCATATGTCTTGAATATCCACTGTCCAAGTACCTCATGCTTTTATTAATTTTATTTTGAAGGCATTCCTACAAAAGAAAATCAAATGTTAACTTTTGGATCCCAAATATTTTTGGGTTCACATTCTAAATGAGCAGTATGATATCTATTATGTATGATATATGAAGTGCTTGTATTTTTTGGAACCCATATAAAAGATGATTGTTCAGCATTCTGTGATTTACGAGCATAACAATCAAATGAGATATGTCCTTTTCTACCATAATAATTACACCAAATATTAGTATTTGCATATGGCTTTGCATGATGTCTATGTGACATATAAGAATAATTTTTATTTGATGTTGCACTTGATGGAATTTTATAATAAAAATGTGATTTCATGCATAAATCTAATCTTTCTTTTAATAGAATATTTTCTCTTTCAAGTTTACAAACAAGTAAAGAATGAACTAATAAAGAACTATTTTAGTTTTCAAATCATAACATTCATTTTTTAAATCATTCAAATTCATATCTAAATTTTTATGCTTTTTTTCTAAAATATTATATTTTCTTTTTAATTTTTTACACTAAATAACTAATTCATTAAAAGCATCATCTAATTCTTCATAAGATATATCATTACATACCACTTGAGAATCATGATCCGATTCTCCTCTAGCCATAATGCTAATGCTCACCTCTTCATTTGATGAACTTAATTCATCTGAATCTGGGTTGGCCCATAGAACCTTCTTCTTCTTTTTAAAATGCTTCTTTTCTTTCTTGTCACTCTTTCTCTCTACATCAATCTCTTTCTTCTTTGAATCAATAAAATTTGGACAATCTCCTCTTATATGTCTAGACTTCTCGCATTGGTAACAAATAATCCCTTCTCCTATAGGAAATTTCTTAGTTTAAAATTTATAATTTTTTGGATTTCTTATACCTTTGATTTTTCTTCCTTAATAAGCTTCCAAGTCGTTTTGAAAGCATGGCCACCTCATCGCTATCTTCATTAGAGCTTGATGAACTTGGCTCATTATTATCATCAACCTATAAGGTAATAGTTTTACCTTTCTTTTTCTCTTTCTTAAAAGAACCATCCAATTTATCCCTTTGAGCTATAATCTATTCATGTGCTATCAAAGAACCCAAAAGCTAATCAAGTGGATAAGTAGATAAATTGTTAGTCTCACTAATTACAATTATTTTAGCATCCCATTCTTTGGGAAGGCATCTAAGAATCTTATAGTTTAAGTCTTGATTCTTATATATTCTTCCAAGAGAATGTAATGTATTAACTATTTTCATAAATCTTGTATACATGTCAGAAATAAATTCAGAAGGAGACATATGAAATAATTCATATTCATGAACAAGTCTATTTATGTGAGTATCTCTAACTTCACTAGTACCTTCATAAATTATAATTCATTTATCCTAAATTTTTTTTCTTAATTTAACATGGAAATTTTTAAGTAATCATCTCGTAGAAGTGCACAATGTAAAGTATTACATGCCCTAGCATTTAACTCATCTAATTCCTTCTCTAATTTAGTCCATTCCTCAAATGGTTTTTAAATTCTAATTCCATTAATTTCTTTAGTGGGTGTGTGATATTGATGTGTAAGCATGTGCCACACACAAGAGTCTTGCTCTATAAGAATGTATTAATTCTATTTTTTTAATAATCAAAAGGAACATTATCTAACAATGGGGAAGATGAGTGGATTTTCCTTCAGGAAGTGAACCCTTAGGAAAACCTTGTGCCATAGTTTATAAGGGGATCAACTATAGAATGTTAAGAATAAATAATAAGAGCCAAGGCTCTGATATCAATCGTTGGATGACTATGGCAACCCAAGAGGGGTGGGGTGAATTGGGATTTTTTTTTTTAAATTTTTATTTTAAAGTTATTTTGAAAAGAAGAAATTAAAATGATTTTAAAGTTATTTTGAAAAGAATAAGAAATCACATAATTTTTATGAAAAATATAAAGAAAAATATATGCAAGAAATGAAGATAAGAGGCACAATATTTTATGTGGTTGGGCTCAAATTCAAATCTGACCTACGTTCACACTAGTCAACTCTTGGGCTGAAATTCTTTAATCCTAAACTTGCTTTGTAACCTCACTTCTATAAACCAAAGAAGTTCTTTCCAACCTAAGTACTCTGCTACAAGGGAGAGTACAATCCATTCTAATTACAATTTAAACTACACTAAGCTAAATTACTTAGATCAAGAAACTGAAAAATATGATTTGATGCTAATAATTCAAGCTCAAATTATCTTGTAATAAAATGTCCATAATATTTGAGGTGATCTTACAAATTAATTTTAATCACCACACTACTTGTAATTGGAATATTAAATTTACTCACTTTAAGATATATTTATATTTTGATAAAAATATGAATAATATTTTAAATAAAAATATTTTCTTGCTGATTTAAACTTTAACTCTTCAAATCAAAGAAAATGAATTAGATTTTAAATATAAATCTATGTAACTTTAAGAAAAATAAAAATACTATTATGCACTTAATTATTTATATATATATATATATATATATATCCACCTGCCTTCCTCACCCTCCACAAACATTGTGGCTTTTCTTGGAAGGAAGAAAATAAAAGGGGAGGAATGGAGGAGAGAGGAAAGAGAAACTTCATGTTTTGGTCACTGATTTGATTCACCACTTTTATGAAAAATCATAGATTATGGTAGATGAGTTTTATCTTATTCCCATTTTCAAAGATTTTGATTTTGACCATAAAATTTATTTTAAATTGATTTTTATTCATTTTTATTCTAATTTAGTGATTTTCTACAGCGTAACTTTTGGTATATCATAATATTGATTATTAATATTTTAACCAGTGGATTTCATAATTTCACCAGATAAAATATAAATTATTATGTTTTGTATGATTTGAATATAATGGAAATTTAAATATTTTAGTACAAACATTATTAATGAATATGAGCATGTGAGTGTGGATAAGTAAAAGCTAGTTTGGCTGATGTTGCCTGGAGACTAATTTACTTGTACAGGATGGTGGGCCAGTGGACTTTTATTTAAATATTATTTTTTAGTACTATCCTCTATTGATTCAGTAATTGAGGGTTATAAGGAGTTATTATTATTCAAATGGGCAAAGAGTGATGTTTCTATTTACTAAGCCAACGATTACTGATTTCTTAAAATTTTAAAAGTACCATGTAAGCCATAACTCCTTACTTATTCAATATGATTACTATACTAATTTAATGTTACTATATTATTTTTATTATACTATTTTATTATTTTACTGATTCACTAATAATAATATTATTAATTAATTATTTGCTAATTTACTATTACTATTTCTGAGCGATATAATATATTAAATTGATACTAATATATAATGATTGAGCATTATATGTATATAGACTTAATAGTACTACTATGATGGCAACTTTATCGATTTGACATGCGTACTAGTTTATTATTTCATTTCTATATAGATTTCATTGTTTTTACATTGTACTATTTTGCTAACCTCCATATTATATTGGTTTATTATTTTTCAAGCCTTATAATTACTACATGTATTTTTTTATTTTTTATAGATCCATGATCATATTGATTGCTTTAATTATAAACTATTTAATGACATGCGTACTACTTCTTTATCATATTTTGAGTTTAGCTGTAGGATTTAGTTACATATTAGGCCTTTTAGCTCATTATATTTAGTTTAAATAATTTTAGGACAAGGAAGTGGATCATGAGTGTTAGACTGATCATTTATAGGATTCCTTAGATTTTACTATTATTTATTTCTTTTTATCTTTAAAAACTATTTTGTACTCAAGAGTGAAAAAATGGTATTATATTTGTATGACTCCTAGATATTATATATGATTTTTCAGAGTATGAGTATATATTTATATTGATATTTTGTTCAATAAATTCATTTTCACTAATATTTATACTGATGATAAAAGAAAATAGAAAGTTCTGAATGTTGTTATTATAAAAAATAAAAGAGAATTCTTCCAATTTAGATTCTAGTGCATGATGAACTTAACATCAGAGTTGTTGTTGGAAGAATTGAATTGTAAATCAGACGCTATAGAAATTGATTGTGTGTCTGGTAGATTGGTTAGATTAAGGTGCATTATTTTGCATACAAAATTGAATATATGTGTAAATTATCCAAAAAAAAATTATGTATGTGAATAGTTAAAATTGATTTACTAAAGAAAAATATACCACATGAGCAACACAATGTCACTCCAATACCATCTTATATTGTTATACAATTGGCCAATACTCTAGCATAGGTAATGGGGATACACAGAGCAAGCCATCTAGGAGAAAGGAAGAAAAGGGGAATAAATATTGATATATATTTCATAAATTGAAGCTTCCATTATGCAAAGGAGCTGCAGGATCCTAGGCTACGAAAGATTGGTTATTGGGTATAAACAAGATATTTGATAGTATACAATATGCAGAGAATTGGAAAGTGTCATTAGAAGTATTTCTATTTGAAGGAAAGGTAGAAAAATGATTATTAGGATAGGAACAAGATAGGTTATAGGGGAAAGTAAATATAAAAAATCACTTGGGAGGAATTCACTACAGTGTTCAGAATATGGTTCGTACCTCATTTAGCCCGATAATAGATGTAGGAAGCTTTTATCAGACTAGAATAGGGATGCAATATATTTATGTAGTGTGAAGCAGAGTTTATAACATTATCTAGGTATACTCCTCATTTAATTCCCACCATAAAAGAAAAGTATCCCTATAAGGATTGAATAGGAAATTGATACATCCATTAGTGCCACTATGGATTCAACTATTTTTGAGTTAGTAGAATGGGCTAGAATGATAGAGATTTATTTGATTGTACTAACATCTAGGTATGATGTGGTCTCCAGGTTAATGTAAGAGGAGGAGGACTGGAGATGAATCAAGTTGAGATAAAGAAAGTGTCAGTGATAGGAAAAATATATATAATGATTTGAGGGGATCTGAATTGATAACATATACCAACAGCTACAATGAATGTATTCATTCTGGAAGAATACGTTTATGTCCATGTTATCTATTAGTAGAATGATGTTTTTAATGTGGATAGCTAGGACACATGGTATCAGATTATCTATAGAGAGGAAAACTAATTCTGGTGCTGGATACTTTAGGCGCCAGAAGTTACCTTCATGACATTGAAGGCTATATTCTATTGTAATTCTAAATTTAGCATGCAGTGCTGCAACACTGAGTGGTGACACTATGGCAATATATATATATATATATATATATATATATATATATATATATATCCATCTACCTCCCCTACCCTCCACTAGTGTCATCGCTTGCCATAGAAAGAAGAAAGAGAAGTTAAGGAAAGTTGCAGAAATTAGAGAGAAAGTTTGTGTTTTAGTCGCCAATATGCTTCACTGCTATTGTGAAAATTGCTCAGATTGCAGTAGGTGACTTTTATCCTAGTCCCGTTTTTAAAGAATTTGATTCTGACCATTGAAAATTTTTCATTGTTTTTTTTTTTTTACATTTTCTCTGGATTTATTGAACTTCTAAGTGTATCTTTTTATACATCATAATAGTGATTATTTGGGACATTTTGAATAGTTGATTTCATAATTTGACTTAGTAAATTTAAAAAAAAAATTGTGTTTTGTATGATTTGCACTGAATGAAAGTTTTTATATTTTATTACAAGCAAGCTTTTAATATAAGCATTGTGAATGAATATAAGCATTCGATTGGGTAATAACTGGTTCCTATTACTGTTATGATGCTATAATAATTATGTGTGTGAGGATAAGTAAAGGTTGATTTTACTTCTGTTGGTTAGAGACAGACTCACTTGTACCGAATGATGGGCCATTAAGTTTTCTTTTTAATATTTTATTTTGATGTTATAGTTTATTGATTCTTATAATTCTCTAGTTAAGAGTTATATGAAGATATAATTATGTCGATAGAAAAAGTGTTATGACTCTATTTATTGAGCCAATGGTTACTGATTACTGACTTACTAACTATTGGAAAAATACAATATAGGGTATAACTCCTTATTTATTTAGTACAATTACTATATTAATTCACGGTTACTGTATTACTGCAACTGTATAGTTTTATTATTCTACTAATTCACTTATAATATTATTGTCATTTATTCATTATTTACTGAAATACTTTTATTGAGCATGTGATATATGATATTGAGTTGATACTATTATTGAATGATTAAACACCATATATATATATAAGACTACTTTATTGTTTCAACATTCATATTGGTTTATCATTTTGTTGGTCTATAAATTTCATTATTTATGTACTAAATTATATTTTTGGCATCAGTATTATGCTGGATTATTACTTTACATGCCTCATAATTATCGCATGTATTTTACTTTTTGAAATATATTCATGATTTTATCATCTGCTATTATTATGAACTGATTAATGATATATATATTGCTTCTTTACTCTACTTTGAGTTCAGTTATATGATTTAGTCACACGTTGAGCTTTTTAGCTCATTATATATGGTTTAATTAACAAATTTTAGGCCAGGAAAGAGACTAATGAGTTATAGGAATTCTCGAGTTTTATTATTATTTATCTTTAGATAATATTTTGTACTAAGGAGTGAAAGGAAGGGTGTTATATCTGTATAGCTCCTAAGTATTGTATATGATTTTTGGAGTATGAATATAGTTGTATATTGATGTTTTGATTAGTAGATTTATTTTTTATGATGTTTATACTATCAATAAAAGAAAATAGACAATTTTTTTTATTATTATAAAAGATGAACTTAAGAATTGTTTCAATTTAGATTCAGGGTTATGATAATAATTTTTCCTAGCGTCACTAGGCTATAAAACCAGTGCCGCAACAGTCGAAGTCCCGGATGAGTTTTAGAGAGCTTAGCACCATAGCTCTACCTAAAGAGCATTGCAGTGTAGAATCACCCCAATGGTAGAGTGGAAAGTAATTAAAGGCAGTTGAATTGGTGAACCGATATAATGAGTGGGGAACTAACATATTTGTTGACCATACTTTTGCCTGCGGTAAACCAAATAATCAAACTATAAATCAAAATGAACAAGCTTAGTGCACTGACTCCTTGACTTCAATCATTGTTTAAACTTTACCATTTGGAGCTTCATACATTAAACTTTTTAATATGGGTTCCCTAACCTAGTGCATGACCTACTTAACCCAATTGAGCTAGCTCAACCTAGCCCAATTAATTAAACCTCATGACTGATGCATACAAACCCCAATCTACATCTAAACATTAATAGTTCATTTTAAACTAAGGTCTTAGTGGATTGAACATATTTGGTCAACCTAGCCTATTCAAATATTGGCTAGGTCAAATCTAGCAGAAATTTGTCAAACTAGGTCAATTTGGGTTAAATCACTAATTACAATCACATTAACCCTCTAAAATAATCAAGCTTATTTTATTTCATGTCTTCATTGAACCCAAGGCATGAATGGTTCATCCCAAAGTGAGTTGTCTTGGTCAACTTACTCAAGAAGGTCAAACCCTTTGCATATGCACTCCCTTCATTCAAACTTCATATATATGAAAGAAAACCTTTTGAACTCCAAGCAATCAACCTCTAGAAACCCTTCATGGTCTATCCTAGCCACTTTGAACCATGTTGACTAGTCAACATATTCAAAATTAACAAAAATAATAAAATGGTTAACTCACCTAAAGCTTGCATATTCCCTCCATGCTAGCCCATTTGGCTTATTAAAATCCACTCCAAAACCATCCTAACTAACCCTTGATCCCAATCCATGTCTTGAGTTTGCTTATACTCGACCCAATTATCCCCACTAGTGAAAATGACCTTATGTCAACCACTTCCCTACCTAAAAGTTATCCCCTAACAATCTATTCCACATTGCAATCATTCAAGGAAACCCTCTAATGGATCCCTCTCAATGGATTAGCATGGGGAGCTTAAAATTAATAGGGAAAACTATGGGATTCATTCATGCATACATTATTCTCAATCCAATGCACACCCATAACTCCAAGAATTTTGTTTTTAATTCCCTCAAGCTCCTCTATAATCCCCCATAATTTTCTTGGTTTTTAAAAGCTTCCATCAATGAGAATCTGAAGTGATCGAGAGCAGGTCCATCCAAAGCTTTCAAACTCCTTATTCAGACATTCTCTAGCCTAGACCCCTTCACCAAACTTGAGTTAGACCTCTTTGAGAAGGATTCTATCATGGTATATGTCTAACCCAAGAGTTTTATCTAGGATTTTTAATAGCTATCTATATAATTCATTTCAGACCATAAAAACTATTCCCCATTCTTTATCTGATCAAGAGGAACCTCTACCTAAAGTTTTAGGTCAAAAGGTTCAATATGTAACAAGTTAAGGAACATCTTTCAAACTAGGGTTTCTCAACCCTCTATTTAGGAAGTTTTTGTTAACATTTATTTTGATTTTGTCATCCCATCCACCATTTGAACAGTGGTTTAGGCTTCTATTGCACCTGCTATTTGTATAAGCCCATAAGAGTCGCTCACTTAAACCATGCGTAATCAGACAAAAAAGTAGGAACAGTTGTGGCTGAAGTGGAGTGAAAGAAATTTAATAATTGACATGGTTTAAGGTGGTTGATTTTTGAATATATAACCATAGGATGAGAAATAGGGGGCATGGTAGGTGGAATATCAGGTGATGCTTCAGAGATAGAAGCAGAAGGATCTGAAGATATAATTTTGTTGAAGTGCCAGACGAGGGGGAAGCTATAGCTTGTGAAGAAGTGGAGCCACAAAAAGAAGGAACAAGTGATAAAGGAGCAGTAGTTTTGGTAGTTATATAAGGGGAGATGAGTAGTTAAGAGATGGATTGAAATGGGAAGACATTTTCTTGAAAAAGGACATGACATGCAATGATAACTTTCCCAGTTATGGAATTAAAGAGATGATAACCTTTGTAGTTGGTGGGGTAGCCAATGAATATGCATGGAATAACTATAGGTGAAAGTTTGTGTGATTGTTCGTGGGGCTAGAGGATAACACTGATAGCCAAAAACATAAAGATGAGTATAAGATGGAGGCTGACAAAAGAGTATCTTAAATGGGGAAAATGAATGTGCATTAGGAGAAGGTAGGAGATTAATTAGATAGTTTGCTTTAAAGTATCATATACCTAAAAGTGATAGGGAAGAATGGCATCCAACAATAATGTTCACATTATTTCAATGATATAATGATGTTTGCATTCGACAATTCATTTTATTGAGGAGTATAGGGACAACTATGTATATGAGTAATGCCATGATGAGGTAGAAAGGAAGTAAAATTTTTGCTAGTGAATTCACCTCTGATGTCCGTATGAAAAGTCATAATGTGGCGACCGAGAAGTTTTTCAATTTTTGTCTTAAATTGAACAAATTTATGAAATATTTCAAACTTATGTAACATGGAAAATAACCAGGAATAATGAGTAAAGTCATCCACAAATATAATATAATAATGATACATGTATTGGAAGGAAATGCGTAGAGCCCCCACCTCCGCCAAATCATTAGAGTGTATTAATTGTAAAGGTTTACATGTAATTGAACTAGACATGTGAAAAGGTTACTTATGACTTTTAGCTTGATTACATATATGAAACAATAAAGAGGAAGATGAAATAGACAAATTAGGTTGTTGTTGATGAAAATGAGAAACAGTAGCATGGTGAGGATGATCCAAGCACTCAACGATCATGCAATGAGCTGGATGAGACAAACACAGAGACACTAGGAGCTGTGGAGGTCAATCGAACTGGATATAGGCCATTATGACTGCGACCATGAAGGAGGGGTTGATTGGTCGTCCAAAGCTTAAGTTGAAAATCATTAGCATCAATATAGAGATAACAAGAGTTAGTGGAGAGCAGCTTTGGACATAAATAAGAGTATAATTAAGAGAGGGAACATGATATACATGTTTTAGATGAAGCTTTCAAGTGGGTTTTGGTAATAATCCTTGACCAATGGCAGCAATGAAAAGTTGCTGGTCATTTCCATCAGAGATATGCTGATTCCCATGACATAGTTGTGGTTGTTGCAAGTTGGTAACATCTAGATTTAAGTGAGAGGATGCACCAGCATCCAAAAACATGTCTTGAGTTGGGTTGGTGTTAGTGGTGATAAATGCAGTAGATCCTGAATTTATTGGCTGATAGTTGAATTTTGCTCAAAACCAACAATACACTGCAATATATCTTCTCTTATACAAAATATGACATTTAGTAGCTGAGTAATTTGATTGAGCACCATGATTGGAGCTCGACTTGCCACCACATTATGTAGAACGACCATGAAGAACAATATCTTTACAAGCATAACCATGAAGAAGACCTCTGATTCTATTAAGAGTAGTATGTGCAAGAAGAGTATTAAATAATTTTACATCACAAAGTGCTTTACCAATTTGATTTGTCTCCTCACTATACAAAAGAGAATATAGTACATTGAGGCTTAATAGTTGCATATTTGTGCAAATTTTAAGGTATGATAAGATGGGGGTAATCCGTTTAAGGTGTATAAGATTATATCTTCTAGATCTATTTAAATGCTAGCAGTAGAGATTGTATCAAAATTCTCTTTAATAGTAAATAAATAGTTTGTCATGGATTGATCTTTCATAGAGATATAATGCAATTCATTTTTAAGTTACAAGATGCATGACCTGTTGGATACTTGTAACCTTTAATCGAAAGTCAGTCAAACTTCACTACACGTGCTCAAGTTAAGAATATACTACAATAGGGAGAGGGAAATTACAAAATATAAGATTGTTGTAAGGTTTTGATTAATCTAAATCCACTGATTGTAATTTGTATTGGGAAATGGTAGACCTTCCATGAAATATATATTTAGATGGTGGAGGGATATTTCCAGCGAGGAATTTTTCAAAGACATTGGTAGTAAAAACCTTAAGGATTTGTGATTGCCAAACTAAATAGTTATTAGAGGTGATAGGTGATTTTATCATGTCATTCATATTATTGATGAGAAACTTTAACTGAGCAGATTATGAAGTTATGACAGTAGCAAACTTTGGCTGCTCTTTTCTTAGACTTTCTAAGAGTGTTCAAGTCTATATGTTTTATTCATGGTCAAGAAAATAGAAGGGAATACAAAGGAAAAAAAAGAAAGCTGTAAAGCTTAGGTGCTTTGATACCATGAAAACATAAATCAACTTTAGAAAAGCAAAACAAAGTAAAGAAAGCACTCTATGAAGCACAAGTATATGCAGCTTTTCTTATTATCTTTTCTTTATAGTGAACCAAAACTTTATAATATAACAATTGTAACATATGGTGAGGATTCACATAATTTATTATCCATGGATGGTTGAGATGAAATAGACAAACACAGTAACGTTAAGACTATGGTGGACATAGTGGAGCAAAGCAGAAAATAATTGACACCATTCCATATAATCATATCATTCTAATGGTAATTTGCTTTAATACTTTCCACATTGGATAAGTGGCTTGATTGCCACCTTTTGCAAGGACCAATAGTGAAATCCTATGTAGAATACGAGGTTGAGTTAGCATCGCCACTAAAAATTTATTTAAATAGTTTAAAATGAAGCACAAGTTGCGGCTAAACACTTTTTATTACTATTTTGACTAAGAATACCAAATGAGTGGAGAATACATGTGTTGATTTTTATTTTTAAGAATAAATGTGATGGACAAGATTGTGCAAATTATAGAGGAATTAAGTTAATGTGTCATACTTTAGAACTATGGGAGAGATTTATGGAGCATAGGTTGTAGTATGATACTAATGTTTCTCAAAATCAATTTGGATTCATGCTAGGTAGGTCTATTATGGAAGCTATGCATTTATTGAGATGTTTGATGGAGAATTATAGTGAGAATAAGGAGGATCTACATATGAAATTTATTGATTTAGAGAAAACATATGATAAAGTTCCTAGAGATGTACTATGGCGAGTTCTAGAAAAGAAATGGTTTAATAATGCTAATATTCAAGTCATTAAGGATAAGTATGAAGGAGCTATTACTTGTGTTCAAACACAAGGTAGTTTGGCTAAGTATTTCCCTATTTCAATTGAATTACATCAAGGATAAGCCTTAAGCCCATATATTTTTGCTTTAGTCATGGATGTTCTCACTAGGCATTTATATGAGTTTGTACCCTAGTGTATGCTTTTTGTTGAAGATATTCTTCTTGTTGATAAGACTAGAGAGGGAGTTGAAGGTAAACTTGAATTATGGAGGTCAACCATAGAGTCAAAAGGTTTTTGTTTAAGTTTCAAACTTAATATATGGAGTATAGTTTTAGTTGTAATAGATCTAGTGGGGGAATTGTGACTTTGGCGATCAAGTCATTAATAAGAGTACACATATTACATATCTTGGGTCTATTATTCAGAGTGATGGTGAAATAGATGGGGATATTATTAGTACAATTCAATTTGGATCGTTGAATTAGAGGAATGTATCGGGCGTGTTGTGTGATAGAAAAGTGACCCTCAAACTTTAGGGAAAACTCTATAATATGGTGGTGTGACCTGCAATGATTTATGGCATATATTTTTCGGCATTAAAATAGAAGCATATTATTAAGTTAAGTGTTGTATGACGATGCTCAGGTGGATGAATTGCTTTACTCTTAGAGACAGGACACGAAGCACACATATATGTGAAAAGGTTGAAGTAGCTCTAGTGGCAAATAAGATTAGAGAGAGTCACCTTAGATGGTTTGGTCACACAAAATGGTGGCCTTTCGATGACCTAGTTAGGATAGTAGATTTATTATATTTGGCTTATGTTAAGAAAGGTAGAGGTTGACCTAAAAAGACTTTTGTTAGAAAATATTATAAATGATCTTTCTTTATTAATTTTAAATGAGAATTTGACTCTTAATAGGTCACAATGGAGAAAAGGATTCCTGTAGCGAACCCCATACAATGGGATAAGGGCTTCTTGTTATTATTGTTATTGTTGTTGTTGTTGTTGTTGTTGTTGTTGTTGTTATTGTAGTTTAAAATGGTCTGAAACTTTGAGAAATCACCTAGATTTCATCTTTGAGCCAAAGCTCATGATCTTGGACTCTATGGAATTACGGTGAACCCCTCTACATTTTAAAATTAATTTTAGATCATGAAAAACAATGTATATAAAGTGTTTTGTCATTAACTGCCCATTATATTTTAATTATTATTCACAAACCATTAGTCATCTAGCGCTCATCTTCGGATAAGGTAATATCACATAATTTTCCTTAGGCTTGGTGATAGGGCTAAGCTTAATAATTGAATTTTTAAAGTTATAGGTCATTATTAACCTAAAACTTTTGGAATTAATTTCATCCAATGCATATAGAATTAGGCCACTAATTTCTTGTGGAATGTTTGCATTATTGCAAGGGTTAGACACAATTAATTATAGACCCATTTGAATACTAGAAACACATAGGAAAATAAATAAGAGTTGTGTCTAGTAAACTTAGATAAATTATAGAAAATTTACTTAACATCAAATAGGGATAAAACTCAAACCTGACATATTTAGGGACATGATGAACCCTTGAAATTAATTTCACCTTAATTGAAGTTTATTAGGTTAATTAATTAATAAATCCTAAATTCAGCCCTATTTTGAGGCTAAAATATCTCAAATTCATGAGGGCATTTTATTTCCCGCCTCGCAGCACGACACCAGTGACTTCCCACTCGATTTACAATCTCTATACCCGCCCTAGCTTTATGACACGATGATGGACGCCATCATCGATTCCGATACCGACTCTGATGGCTCCCACGTCTCCGCCACCCCACCCAGGTCCTACCCTGCCTCTCTTCCTCCGAAGTCTAGGGCTAGGGGTTCTCCGATCGCCGACCCTAAGCGCAGAATGCCCCAATCCATACCACTAATGCTGTCTGAACCTGATCTCCCGCATTTCCCCGGCGTCGATCTGTCCAATCTCAACGGCATCTCTGTAAAGAAGATCCAGCGACCTCTGGATTCTCGGCACTCGACTTCCTTCTCCTCCCTTGTCCGATCTCGTCGCTCTTCTTTCGATCCATTATCTGATCCATCGAAAGAAGACGCCACTGTTACCCAGCATGCTACCTCCTCCGATCGCCCTCGCCCTGGGAATGGGATCAATATGGCGAAGCTTCACCCGAATTGGCTAGGTCCGGAGGCTCGATCGGTAACGACAGCTGCTGTGATGCCGAAACGGTGCAAGAGCGGTAGCGAGGGAAACTTTGTTCGGCTTAACATCAATGGTTATGGTAGAAATAAAAAGTTTTCGTACAGGTCCGGAAAGAAGAAGGCATTCCCGACTTCAAAATCTTGGAGATTTTCTCGGGGTCCTTCCAAAGCAGAGAGTTTGGCTTTTGACGCGTCAACGAAACAATGTACAATCTCAAAGGTTGACTTGGAAATTGCGAAGGCGGCTGTGGAGGTTGCTCGAGTTGAGCCTTCTGATGAGAATCTGAGGAAACTTCTGAAGCTTACGCATGGATATGATTGCTTCCGTGAAGGGCAACTGGAGGCTATCCGGCATGTGATTTCGGGGGACTCTACAATGCTAGTGCTCCCAACTGGTGCAGGTAAGTCCCTTTGCTACCAGTTACCTGCACTGGTTTTACCTGGGGTAGCATTAGTCGTGAGCCCTCTGGTAGCTTTGATGGTTGATCAGCTGAGGCAACTGCCTTATTTAATACCCGGTGGACTTCTAAGCAGCAACCAGACCAGCGATGAGGCTCTAGAGACATTGCAGAGGCTGCATGAAGGGCTAATAAAGGTGCTTTTTATCTCACCTGAGAGATTGTTGAATTCAGAATTTCTGTCAACATTCAGGGATGGTCTGTTTATATCTTTTTTGGCAATTGATGAAGCGCACTGCATTTCTGAATGGTCTCACAATTTTCGGCCTTCGTATTTGAGGTTGAGGGCATCACTGTTACGAACAGTGCTTAATGTTAAGTGCTTCCTTGCAATCACTGCAACTGCAACAACTCAGACTTTAGATGACATCATGGGTGCTCTAGAAATTCCTTCTACAAGTTTAATAAATACACGTCAAATTAGGGAAAATCTACAGCTCTTTATAACCTCAAGTGACAATAGGCTGAAGGATTTGTTAATTCTTATGAAGTCAACTCCTATGGTGGACACGAGAAGTGTCATCATCTACTGCAAGTTTCAGAAAGAAGCTGAATTGGTGAGCAAATATCTTTGTGATAACAATATCTCTTCTAAGGTATATCACGGCAGTCTTGCATCAAAGGACAGAATCCGTACTCAGGAACTCTTCTGTTCGAACAAAATTAGAGTGGTAGTAGCAACTGTGGCATTTGGCATGGGCCTTAACAAGAGCGATGTTGAAGCTGTTATCCATTACAGCTTGCCAGAAAGCATAGAAGAGTATATCCAGGAAACTGGACGGGCTGGGAGGGATGGGAGGCTTTCCAATTGCCATCTTCTTCTTGATGACACTACTTATCATAAGCTCCGTAGCCTTTTATACAGTGATGGTGTTGATGAATATGTAATTAACAAGCTTCTATCCCAAATTTTCGTGAAGGAAACTAATTTAGAAGAGAGTATTTGCTCCTTGATTAAAGAATCCACATCATGTAAATTTGATATTAAAGAAGAAGTTTTATTGACGATCCTGACAGAACTGGAGATAGGTGATGTGCAATATTTACAGTTGCATCCTCAGCTCAATGTTACATGCACACTGTGCTTTCACAAGACATCACCTGAAGTGCTTTCTGGAAAGGATGCCCTAGTTTCTGCTATTATTAGTAAGTCAGAGAAGAAGCATGGGAAATTTGTTTTTGACATCCCCACCGTAGTGAATTATGCGGGTACCACAGTCAAAGAGCTGTTAGATCATATCCGAAACCTTAAGTACTTAGGAGAAATCACATATGATCTGAAGGATCCTGCGTTCTGCTTCACAATTGTTAAGAAACCAGACGACTTCTGCTCTCTTACAGCCCATCTGGCAAAACTTTTATCAGAAATTGAGAAATGCAAGTTGCACAAGTTAGATGAAATGTTCAATTTGGCATATTTTGCCTTAAAAGAATGCCGTGGAGTCTATGGATGTGCTAGTCCCATGCATACCCAATGCATTCAAAAAAGGATTTCAGAATACTTTAGCAGGGTTAATAACGTTCATCAAGAGTTCAGCTTCAAGAGTCCACAAAGCAGCCCATTTTTACATGCAGATATTAAGGTGTTTTTACAAGCTAACTCAGAAAAGAAATTTACACCAAGAGCAGTTACTAGGATTATGCATGGCATCCCGAGTCCCGCTTTTCCATCTGCAACTTGGTCTACCTGTCATTTTTGGGGACGTTACACACACATAGATTTTCCAGTAGTCATGAAGGCTGCGACCTTGGAGCTAATGGATTTCTGTAAAAGGGGTAACACCTAAAGTTTTTTGTTGCTTGGAAACAAGTGTTCCATAGACAATCTGATCGTAGGGATCTTCAAGGTGAAAGTATGATCTTTGTGTTATCCAAAGAAAACGCTAATTTTATATTTTATAAGCTTTGTGACCACAATTGTTTGGCTCGTTTGTCTTTAATATCGTTCTAACTCTGCTGCCATCTTACTGGGTTTTCTACATAGTTTTTAGTCTTTCGGGAGTGTAGTTGAACGTGAGCCATATTTGTTATTATGAAACTATTGAATTGAAATATATTGTTTAACCACCAAAACTTAAAGAAAAAAAAACTCTAAAATTCATAATTAATTAAAGAAAATTCATAAAAGTAAAATATAACTTTAAATTATCTTAAAATTAAACCTTAGTTAATAATTAATTGAATAAATAAATATAAAATTAAATATTAATCTAATTAATCTCAAATTTTTAGGAATTGATCTATGAGTTATTCCTAACCAATGGTATCAATCATCTGAACATTTGTAATTGATTGATTAAGCAAAATCCATCCCTATTTCCTTCTATAAGGAGGGAGTTAAATACATAATTAAATCCTTTTCCCGTCGAGCTCTGGTGATTTGGTGGGGATTTAGGGAAACTTCACGGTTTTTTGGCTTTGGGAGTCGTCATCCATCCCCTTGACTTCCTCTCTTCCCAAGGGTAAATCTCGATCTTTTAAGGATGTTTTGGTTGATTTCTCTTCCTCTACATCTAGGCTTCACATTGTTCAAACTTTGTTTAAGGGATGTTCGGCTTTGATATTTGATGACTCAGTGGTTTCTCAGTTGGCTGCTTCGTTTGCGTTAACGCTAGTTGGCAAGTTCCTCCTTAGGCGGCCTAACCTTGATGTTATTCGAAAGTTTTTTTGTTAACCTAAAGCTGTCAGGTTCCTTCTATATCGTCTTACTTGATCAAAGGCACATTGCAATCCAACTGTCTAATGATCTTGATTATAGCTGAATTTTTTCTAGGAGATCCTACTATATTCAAGCTTATTAAATGCGTTTACTTAGATGGACACTAGATTTTGATGTTCGGGAGGAATTCCCAATTGCTCTTGTGTGGATTTCATTTCCGAATTTGAGACTTCTCTTCCTTAATTCTCAAATTTTATTTGGTTGGCGTCGATTTTTGGAAGGCCTTTACAAATGGACCAAGCTACTGTTTCTATTTCTTGGCCATATGTGGCTCGTGTTTTGATTGAGTTGGATATCTCTAAGAAACATCCGAATGATATATGGATTGGGTCGGAGTTGAATGATTATTTCCAAAAAGTGGAATTTGAAAAGTTGCCCATTTTTTGTTTTCATTGCAAAATGCTTGGCCATGAATTTAATGAATGTTATAGGTTGCATCCTCACCTTCGTAAGGAGAAGGATTCTTCCAAACTATCACAAGGAAATGCTGTGAATTCTGATTCTCATGACAATGTTAATCCTAAGCTTGGAGAGCTTGAGGGCAATACTCCCAAACCGATTGAGAATATTGAGGACCCCTTACAATTAGCATGTGCTAATACTGAACCGATTGTTACTAATGTTGATTTTCCTAATCTTGTTTAGGGAAAAAATGTTAACTCTACCTTTATCTTACCTATTGGTTGTGAAAATATGGATGAGCAAATGTTGGCTATTACCACAAATCAAAATATTGCTATTTCTAATTTTATTAGTCTTTATATTATTAACAAAAACCTATATGACATGGATTTTATGTTACTTTCTACTAGTTGTACTTATACCTTGGCTTTGAATGATTAGGAAAAAGTGGTGGAAGTTAATGCAGGTTTTGACTTATGTAGTAAAGATATTGTTGGGAATGGCCACACCTTGGAGGAGGGTGAATTGGCTAGGGTTGAGGATAGCCTTTCCTTTGGGGAAGGCAATGTTGAGCTTGTCATGAGTAACAAAGAAAGTGTGGAGGATGATTGTATGTTTGAGGAGGGTGAATGTTCTCAACAGGTAAGGCAGGCGGGCCAACACAATGATAGTAAGCTTCCTTATAACTCTCATTATCATAGTGATGCTTTTACTGATACAGAGGATATGGATATTGTTGCTAAATATTTTGCCAAAGATGATAATGATACTAGCTTTACTAAGTTTCAAAATAGGAGCGGCAGAAAAAATAATAACATAATTTTACAATCTCGTAGGACCACCCGTCATTCACAAACTAGTCTTTAACATTTTTTCTTATGTTTAAAACTATTATTTGGAATGTTAGGGGTATTGGTTGCTTCTCTTCTAGGTTGAGAGTTAAGAACTTATGTCATATTTACAATGTCTTTATTCTTGTTATGCTTGAACCTCTTATTAATGTTTTTAAATTATTTAGTACTACAAGATTTTTTTGGATTTAAGCATTTTGTTTCGAATTCTGCCAACAAGATTTGGATTTTTTGGGAGGACCCTGTTCGGATTGATGTTATTAGAGACTTTACTCAAGTTCTACATTGTAATATTGAATTTTGAAATTTGAACTGTTATGTTTTTTTTTTTGCTTCTGCTCGTAATACTAGAAAAAATATTATATGCGCAACTCACTAATTTTTGTAGTATTTGCAACTTGTCCTGGCTTGTGGGTGATGATTTTAACACGATTTCTCATCCTTCTGAGCATATTGGGGGCTCTGCTCCTAACTATCACTCTATGAAAGATTTTAACAATATGATTATGGATTGTAATTTAATTTACACTGGCTTCTCTAGTAATAAATTCACTTGGAACCGTGATCATTTATGGCAACGTTTGGATCGAGTTTTGTTTAATGAAAATTGGCTCAACTCTTTTATTACTATTTCTATTGAGCATCTTTGTAGAACTCTTTCTGATCACTCTCATATGTTGATTACTCTTAAGTCTAGGTAGATGAATTCTTTGCCTCAATTTAGATTTCAAAATATGTGATTGCTTCATAAGTTTTTCTTGGATGTTCAGGAAAATTGGCATGCCCCCTTGCATCCTGATAATTCTGTTCTTGGCATGAAGAGATTTTGGTTCAAATTGAAAAGACTAAAGAAATCATTAATTGGTGGAATCACAATATTTTTAAAAATATTTTCACTAATACTTTGATTGTTGAAGACAAAGTGAACTCTATTGAGGTTAACTGTCAAGTGTTCCCTTATGATGATAATTTCATCTTACTCAGAGAGGTTAAAGATTCTCTGTTTAAATTACAAGCTCAGGAGGAAGACTTTTGGAAGAAAAAAGTGGCTGCGAAACACCTTGCTGAAGGTGATAATAATACCAAATATTTTCATGCTTTGGTTAAGAGGAAAAGAGCCAAAAAACTCCATTAATAAAATCAATCATGATGATGGTTATGTTAATGAGGATGGTGAGGAAATTGCTAATTTGATTGTTTAGCATTTTCAAAATCGCCTCAATAAGGATTTTACTCCTGCTCATATTGATAACCCTGCTATTATCCCTAATCTCATATCTCAAGAGGATAATGATTTGCTTTCTAAACCCCCCTCTTTAGAGGAATTAAAAGAAATAGTTTGTGGCATGAATGGTGATTCTATGGCTGGCCCAAATGATTTTACTACTAATTTTTTCCAGAAAGCTTGGAATATTATTAGTCCTTGCATTCTTTCTGCTATTTTGGATTTTTTTGCTAGGTACAATATCCCTAAATTTTTTACTTCTACTTTGATTGTGCTCATCCCCAAGGCCAACTCGGTTAGTAGTTTGAATGATTTTAGACCTACTAGTCTTTGTACCTTTTTTGATAAATTGATTTCTAAAATTTTTATGTGTCATTTAACTTCTATTCTTCCTAAAATTTATCTCCCTATCAAATGAGTTTTGTTAAGGGCTGGGCTATTGCTGATAATATTCTTTTGGCTCATGAATTTTTTCATGACCTAGATGTTAGGGTGAGAGGTAGCAACATTATCTTGAATCTTGATATTTCTAAGGCTTATGACAACATTGATTGGAATTTTCTTTACAAGATTTTACAATTATTTGGCTTTAATTCAATTTTTATCATTCTTATTAGAAATTGCATTGAATGATCCTATTTTTCCATTATTATCAATAGCAAAAGCAATGGTTTTTTTAAATCCTTTCATGGCCGAAGATAGGGGGATCTTATCTCTCCTGCCCTTTTCATTATTGCGACAGAGTACTTATCTAGAGGCCTTTCCAACCTCTCTGAGAATCACCCTAGCCTCTATTTTAGAACATTGGGTGGTTTTCCTATCTCTTATTTATGTTTCGCTGATGATTTTATTATTTTTACGAATGCTTCTTTAAATCAGATTAATAAACGGTTAAATTTTTTTCATAATTTTGAAATTGTTAGTAGGCTTTCTTTAAACAAAAATAAATGTTGTTTTATTTCCCCCAACAAAGTGCATAATGCTGTATTGAGGCTATTAAAGCCCTGACTAATTTTGTGCAAGCTCAAATGCCGATTAAGTATCTTGAGGTTCCTCTTTTAAATGTCGTAAGAAATCCTTTCTTTTTGATGATTTGATTACTTCGGTGCAGAACAAGCTTTTGCCTTGAGATTCTAATTTTTTGAGCATTGGTGAGAGGCTTATTATCATTAGAAGTGTTCTTTGCTCTCTTCCTATTTATACTTTTGAACTCTTCAACCCACTCAAACTGTTTGCAATAGGATTGATAAACTTATCAATAAAATTTTTTTGGAAAGGGGCTAACTTTAACTCTAAAATTATCTGGTCATTTTGGGACAAGTGTTGTGGTGTGTTAAATGAGGATGCCTTGGGTTATAAGAGCATGTTTTATTTGTCCTATGCTTTTTCTTTCAAGTTGTGGTATACTTTTCATGCTAAATGAGCCTTTGGGCTAAATTTATGTTTGCTAAATATTGTGTGGGTGAACATCCCACTATTTGCTCATTTAACCAAGGCGATTCTAAAGTGTAGAAGAGACTTTGCAAGGTTAAATAGATTGTTGAGCCGCATCTTTCCGAGGAGTTGGTGGTGGAAATATTTTCTTTTGGCAAGATCATTGATTAGGTCCTCACTCTATTGATTCTATTACTAATACTTCTTCCACTGCTACGGTTAAGGTGAACTTTTTCATTATGGATAACTATTGGGACTATGATAAATTTGTGAATGTGATTTCCGACTCTATTATTTAACAAAATTTTAACCTTCCCCTAAACACTCAATAGGAGGATTTACTTTTATTCAATTTGTCAAAAGATGGTACTTTTAGATTAAAGGATTCCTGGCATGCTTTTAGAACCAAGGATGATACTTATATTATTTTCTCTATGATTTGGCATAAAACATTCCTTCAACTATTGCTATTTTCATCTGGACGATTTTACATAAATTAATTCCTACTGACAATAGTTTAATTAATAGAGGCTTTATTTTGCCTTCCAAATGTCAGTGTTGCTATCATGTGGAGAATACGCATCATATTTTTCTCTCTGATCCTTTAACTATTAAAACTTGGACTTACTTTGATGATATTTCTAAATTAAATTGCTTTAATGCTAAACTATAAATTATTGCTATTCTTAAGTTTTGGTTTGTCAAGTCGAAGGGTCATATTAGAAATGTTATTCCTTATCTAATTTTATGGTATTTATGATTGGAGAGGAATAATTCTCTTTTTAATGGTGTTGGCATGAACCATCATAGGATTATCAATAATGTGAAAGACAAAGTTATATACTCTTCTATGTTAATCTGCTTTCTTTCAAGAAGTTTAAGAATTATTACTTTGTGGCTCCTGTCTTAGGTCTTAAGTTGGATGGTGATCATCATCCTCCTTCTGGACCTAGGATTGTTTATTGGATCAAACCCTCTATTAACATTTATAAATTGAATGTGAAGGGTACTGTGAATCATCACTTATCAGGATGTGGTGGGATTATCAGGGACACTTATGGTAACATTGTCATGACTTTTACGGGTCCCTTTCAATTTTGTGATGTGAATTTTGCTGAGCTCTCGGCTATTCTTTATGGGATTAGGTTATGTATTTCTCATGATATTTCTAACATTGGTATTGAAGTTGATTCTACTTATTCTATTTAATGATTAAATAATCTGGATGAATCCATTTGCAATTCTAATCTTTTTTGTCTGGTGAGAGATTATTAATGCATCCTTTTCTCATGTGTATAAAGAGGGAAATGCCAGTGCTGAATGGCTTGCTAATTGGGGTTGTGATTTGGATTGGTTCACTGATCTTGTTGCTAAAAACTTACCTATCCCTTTGAAAGGGCTTTTATGATTAGATAAAATTTGTACCCCTTATGTTAGAATTTAATGGGGTTGGGTCATTGGGCCTTGTGATTTGCCTTACGGTTGCCTCTGTTTTGGCCCGCTGGTGGTTTTTGCTGGGGTGTTTTTGTTGGAGCCGTTTTGTTTCTACTTGGTTTTGTGGCTCTTGCTTATGTTGTTTTGGCTTCTAGGTGTTTGGAAGGCTGGTGATTCATATGGTCCTTTGTTTAGCCTTTTGGTTGTGTTTTTTGTTTTCTTTCACATGGGGTTTCCTTGCTACTTGAGTGTATTACTATTTAGGCAATTCTCTTCAGTGCTGCTCGATGATCATTTTAAAGAATTGCTTAGTTGGCTTAGATGCGAGTTTGGGGGATTTTCTTTGGAGCTCTATTGTTTTGGGCTTTTCTAAGTGGTGTGGAGGTTGTTATTGCTATATTATTTTTTGAGTGGTTAGGGAGCCTTTTGATTTGTCTTCTTGGTTTTGTTTTGATGTTAGCATTGGTCTTATTAATTGTTGTTGTCCAAGTTTTCTTGTTGTCATTGTGGAGGTGTGTTGGAGGTGCTATATGCTTCCCTGTTTTTTCTGCCCGAGTTTTGTTGGGGGTGTGCTGAAGGTTTTTCTATGGATCTTCTTTGCTGGGTTGTTGTTTATGGGCAAGGTTGTTTATGGCTTGGTTTTCTATTTCCTGTGGCTGGGCAATTTTGGGGGTGTGCGGGTTTCTCTCGGTTTGGATGCTAGGTGCTACTAAGGTGGTCCCCAGTTGGTTTGGTTTTGTTGGGACTATGTTGATATTTGCCTTTGGTTTGTTGTGGGTTTTGTCCTTTCACCTGGACTACAGGGTTGGGTATTCCTTACATACCAACTGTGGCTTTCTGCTATTTTTGCTCATGATTGGATGAATTGGATCTATTGATGTTCTTTTTTGTTTAACTAGTGCTTGGTGTTGTTGGTTTCCTAATGGTAGGGCTATTGGTGGTGGCTAAACTTATCAATTTCTATTATTGTATGATTATTTGTGTTCCATCTATTTTGGACCTCATATTGTTTTGCAGAATATTTTTAGTGCAGGTACTCATGGTGATGCCATTTGGGATGGGGAGCTGTAGCTGAAGCAGTTTTTTGTTGCTTTCCTATTTTTTGAGTGCTCTTTCTTGTGCACTGTAGAATATACCTAGGTTTGCTTGTTCTTTTGCTTAATAGGGACCTCGAGCCCTTAGTTTTTTTTTACTTTGTTTTTGTAGCCCTTCTGAGCATTAGCGAGCTTGAGGGCCCTTTAAAGACTCTATAATTTTTTCTTTTATTAATGCGTAGGTCCTTATGTGGATTTTCCCTAAAAATAAATAAATAAATACATACATAATGAAAAATAAAAAATAGTAACCATAAGAGGCCAAAAAAAAGAAAAAAAGAAAAAAAAAAAGAAATGCAAGAAACAATAATAAATTAATAGTAAATGAAATAAATTTAATTAAAATCAAACCAATTTACTAAATTTATTTCATTTGAACTCAAGTCAATTAAACTAAACAACTTAAACTTATAGTTAACACGTCATATCATTTAATAAATTCTTAAACTAAATTAAAATGATCTTTATGCATTATGTTTGATTCCTTTGGAGGGCACAAATTATTTAAGTTTATAAATCTTTAATTCATATTTAACAAATAAAAGTCTTCTATGTATATGCTTGAATCCTTTTGGAGGACATATATGCATTTGATTTACAAGGCTTAGGATATCGGGCTGACTAATTCAAAACAATTTAGAGTATTTTAACTAACATATTCTTTATAATAATTAGTTCTTAAATAATTAATTAAAATATTAAAATAAACTTCAAGGACTCTACACAATCATTATATCTAATATGGGAGACTGAATATATTACATTTATGAGTCTTAAGACTTGTAGATTAGTGACTTTTGTATTTTGGAGTCATTAGCTTTTATGGTTATTTAAAATTAAATAATCAAACTCAAATATTTTAAAACTTAAATAATAAAACACTAAATCATTAAGACTTGAAATTAAATTAAAAAAACACTCTTTGGCCTCTAATAAACAAATAACTTCAAACCAAAATAACTCAAATAATAAAACCACTTATGATATATCAAAGCCACTCAACCTTCTTCACACAATGTTGATGATTTGCTAGGACAACTAACTTTAGCTTAGGCTTGGTTGGTGGTTATTTTGGTGTGCTTGCATAGGCCTTGCTTGGAGGATATTTTATGTCTATTTACTTACTTTCAGTATTCTGCATAATCATACATATTTACACATCTTTCTCTGCAGAGTGCACTATGTTTAGTAGTTGCATGTATGATTGCATTACACTCTTATTTTTTGCTTATATTTTTTACTTATAGTACATGGTTTTTAGAATATACTTAAGCTTTTAATATAATTGTAAAAGTGAAATGTCAAATATAAAGTGTCTGGAATATATTTAGATCGAGTTGTACAAAAAGTTATAAGGATTTAAGGAATTTGCTTATACACCTATGGCCTCAAAAGGAAATGCCTTATCTTACATTGAGAAATATTATAATTTGAAATCTTATATGAGACATGGAACTATAAGACAATAAGAAAATAAATTTAAAATTACATTCATAATAGTAAAAATACAATATTGTTGTGATGGAGCCTTGCCACCTTACTTTTTAGTAGACTTTGGATTGTATTTCTATTTCAAATAAATTAATAAAGTTTATTTATACACTGTTCTTTCATACATTACTTCATATTACATGCATTGCATTCATATGAGTGATATATTTGAATTAGAGGTAGCCTTTTAATATTTTTCTTTTGATGTGCATGTTCCAGACTTTGTAGAAACATGTATGCCAATTTTGGGATGATATAGAAGCGGTACCATATATACATGCATTTTTCTTTTTGCAACGTACACTAGCCCAATACACAAGAAAAAATTAGGGAATTAGGAGCTTAAGAGTTAGTGATGCCATATTTTTCCTATGGGTTAGGGTCATTATGTTGTTAGATTTTTTTTAAAAAATTAAACTTAGAAAATTTTATAAATTAGTGTTCACTAAAAATAAAATTTAGAGTGTAGGTTATCTTTGCATCAAAACAATGTTAGTTAGGTGCATTTAACCTAACTCATATTATTAAACTCTGATTTATAAATCTGAACAAGAATTATTGATTCCAGTGTTAAAAATACCTATCTTATCTACATGCATCAGACTTGAAATTCATGGTTTTAAATAGCGTGCTTAGGTGGTTAGCTTGTAGCGTACTCCAAGCAAGCATAAGTTTTGATGTATTTGCATTTCTCAAAGTTCCTTCCAGGAGGATCATCCAACCTTAAAATAAGTTTTATTAACTCTAAAATCTTTTCCAAATGATTGATTGAAATCCTTAAAACTTTAAATCAAATTTATTAAATTTTAAATCTAAAATAAGTCAAATTGTAACTTTAATTGAAAGTCTTCTCTTCGAAGATGTGATTAATATTGAGGCTTGCCTCTATAGGAGACCAAGAACCAGATTAAAATAAATCTTACTTTGGTTCGTTAAAATAGGGGGAAATCTATGGACACTGATTAAAGCTAATCCTTGGTTTGTTTTATTTTCAAAATGATAGGTGAAAGTGGATTTTATCTTTTGAGATATATTTTATATTCCTTATGTTGAGTTTAGTTATAAAATAAATTTCATTTCTCTTATCGAGTCAATAGCAAAGCATTAGCCTATATCTCGAGGTGGTATAATGTTGGCTATGAAAATTTGATTAAAGAAACATTAAGCAAATAAGTAGCACATTTATTTGTCCATATGATTTTTCTAGCGACTCCACTAGGGATTGGGCTCACTTTCCATTTTTAGTGGAGATTAGACTTTAAATCAATAGTATGTTCGCTTCTACTTGTGTTCTTCCTTTCATTAATTTTATCTTTCAATGAAAGTGATCAACTTTCTAATTATCAATTTTAAAATAATATAGTTAAATTTTAATCAATCATCTCAAAATTATATTTCAATCAATCATTTCAAAATTGGATTTAAAATAATTCAAAATTAAAACTCATCAATCTTCAAATTCATTTCCAAATTTTAATAAAAAAATTAGCTTAAATCTAAACTCCAGAGTCATCTAAACTCCTAGGTCTTGATAATACATTGCAATTTCATTTTTTATGTAGCTCGATGATATTATATGGACTGGGTCCATAATTAAAATCGAGTTACCCTCCATTGTCAATCTTTTAAAACCTTATTTAGGGAATATATTAATTCAATTCAGTACATTCTCCTAATTCGGTATGTAATTTGGATTCAATAATTTCAATAACTGATACATATTTTTTAGTTCAATTTTAGAAATGGTAGGTAAAATCATTTTTGAATAATGTCATTTCAGTTAGCCATATCCAATCTGTTGAGGGCCCTATGATTAAATTTGGTTCTGGATTTGATGATGTCTAGTTCAACTTTACTATACTACAATTTGAATGGGTTAGATCTGAAAAAATTCAAGTAAATTCAACTGTTAAGGCCACTACTGAGGGTGTGTCTGTAGCTGAATCCATCGTTGCTAAACCCTCTATCTTCTCTCATCTAAACTTGCCCCAAACTGCTATAAAAAATGAGGATAAATATGTCATTCATTCTGAACCACTGGTTTCTAGGAACTTGGAGATTGGGTTGTCTTTTGGAGTGAAGGAGTTGACTAAATCTCAATGAAAAAATATGAATCATCGTCTGAGGTGAAGGGTCGAGAAGGAAAACTTATTAGTAGAAGATATGTCAATCACCACTGCTATACTAACGTAGCAATAAAAGGAAATCCTTTAATTTTGATTTCTTTAAAGATATCAAAATTGATAGTTCTCCACCCCCTCTATTCTTCAAATAACAAGTTCTCCCCTTATTATCTAAGAGGAAAAGGAAATTAAAATCTTTTTTAGATGAATTAGTCCATGACTATGCAACAAGTTATGGCCAATCAAAGTCTGATTTCTTTAAAGATATAAAAGGAGTGATTGTCAATTGAGCTTAATTGAAGCTACATAAAAAGAAAGTAGTTCCACCTCTAGCAAAGAGAAGAGTGGCTTTTAAAGGTCGTATATCAATCATCACTGCATATTATCATCGAGGGTCAAATAAGTTCTCAAAGGTTAATGATGGGACAATATTATCTTATAATCAATATCAGGGAACTCCTTCAAAATCTTTGGGATATGAAGCATTAGCCTGATGAGGGTATAATCCAATATCTCCTCCTTTATTGAATCAATTTAGAAACTATCCAAGTAAAATGTCTCATCACTCTTGGATTCACCATTCATCTAGAGTTATATGGTATCATTTTTAGGTAGCAAACATCTTATTATCTTGATGGAAGGAGGATGAAATCAATAAATTTTCCAGCCTTATTAACTTATTGGAAGAAGTTTTAGAAGCCTAAGATGGTTGCTAGTTCATCTACACTCAATTCTTATAAAAATAGTGCAATAGAGGAAAGAAAGAGAAAATGTAAAGCTATGGTTGAATCATCATCTATTAGAGAATATACTCCAGTTGACCTATATAATGTATTGGGAAGATCAATCGAACAAATAAATAATTATTTGAATGAGAGAATCAAATAAATAAACGAACAAGAAGTTGCAAAAAAAAGTAATGGATTTGCAAGATGAAGAAATATCTGAGAGTATCAACATGGTAGATACTCATTCATCCTTACAAAGAGAAAAAGAAAAAGCCAAAGGTAAAACAAAATATATAGATGTTAAAGTCGATGAAGGTGATATATTGGATTCAACTCAATATCTTATAGAATAATTAAATCAAAAGGAAGAATAAATTTTGAGGATGGAAAAGAAAATTGAAGAGATGATGGTTATCATGAAAAATAAAGAATCTACTACATCAAATGCACAGATTGTGTCACCACCTGATAAAATAGTGCAGATGAACAAAAGTAAACAATTTAATAAAGAAGAAGTGTAGAATAAACCAACAAAATTATAAAGAGAATTGACTCTGTTATTTGATATAAAGAAGATGGCAGAAAAATAGGCTAAAGAACATCTAGCCTAATCTAAGAGTACTTCATCTATTTTAAGGGGAAGACCAAACCTGAAAGAATATGACTTGGTCTCATGTACAAAGAAGTTAAAAGCTTAGAAGGTTCTGGAAAATAAATTAGGCTAATTTGAAACCTACTATAAGGAGCAAGGGATGGATTACAACCTTTCAGCTCCTAGAACCCCTCAGTATAATGCGGTAGCTAAAAGATAGAACATGACCCTGGTAGAAGCTATTAGAGCCTTGCTAGCTGAGTACTCACTTCCTAAATACTTCTTGGTAGAAGCGATGAATACAACCTATTATGTTATTTATATGGTTAATGTTAGATCCAAGTTGAACAAGTTGCCCTATGAAATCCTTAAGGATAGGACACCAAACCTCTCTCACCTTCATGTCTTTGGATGTAAAGTGTTTATTCTGAATATTGGGAAATCTCTTTTAGGAAAGTTTGAACCCAAATTTGATGAACGAGTGTTCTTATTCTCTCAAATATTGGGAAATCCTATAGGATTTTATATAAAAGAACATTGGTAGGAGAGGAGATCACTCATATTATATTTAATGAATATGATAATTATGGAGGGTCTAGGGTAGAAGAAGAAGTGGCTCTAGAAATTACCCAAGGATTAGAATATATAAATATGGAGGAAAGGGTAGAACCTGAAAGCACTCTAACTATAGAATAGAGATATTCTTCAAGTCATCCTAAAGAACTTATCCTAGGAGATCCATCTAAAGGTGTTAGAACTAGTCATGGACTTAGAAAAGAAGTAAACCACTCTGCCTTCAGTTCAATGACTAATTCGACCAATATAAATCAAGCCCTATCTAATGAATTTGGATCCTAACCATGCAAGAAGAGTTAAATCGATTTATGAGGAATGATGTTTGAGAACTTGTTGAATGATCTAAGGACCAGAGTGTTGTTGGAACTAAATGGATTTTCAAAAATAAAATGAATTATTATGGTTAGTGGTTAGAAACAAAGCAGGATTTTGGCTAAGGGGTACAACTAGATAGAAAGAATTGAGTTTGAAGAGACCTTTTCCCCTATAGCTAGATTGGAAGCCATTAGGGTACTACTAGGCTTTGCTTGTTTTAAGGGATTCAAACGGTTCCAAATGGATGTCAAAAGTTTCTTTTTAGATGAGTGATAAAAGATGTCTATGTTGGATAACCCACAGGCTTTAAAAATACATAATTTCCTAATCATGTGTTCAATTTAAAAAAAAGGCATTATCTGGACTAAAATAAGCACCCAAAGTATGGTATGAAAGGCTAAACACATTCCTACTAAAAAGAACCTTTATTAAGGGAAGCCTTGATACCACCCTATTTCTAAAAAAGGTAAGAGATGAATTACTCATTATCCAAATTTATGTTAATGATATTTTATTTGGATCTTTTGATAAAAATCTATGGGATGAAATTTCAAAAATAATGTGTAAGAAGCTTAAAATGCATATAATGAGAGAATTGACCTATTTTATGGGATTTAGCATAAAGTAGATGGAAGATGGAACTTTCCTTAGTCAAATCAAATACAATAATGACATCCTTAAAAAATATGAAATGGATAAGACTAAACTAAAAAACACTCCCATGAGCTCCATTATTCAATTAGATAAACACTCAAATAAAAAATCAGTTGATAAGAAGAAATATAGAGGAATAATTGGATTACTTTTTCACTTAACTACTAGTAGACCTGATTTAATTTTTAATGTTTTTCTTTGTGTTAGATTTCAAGCTGATCCAAATGAGTTCCACCTGAGTGCTATTTTGAGAATCCTTAGATATCTCTTAGGAACTCAAAACTTAGAAATATTGTATTCTTGGAATAACACCTATTTTGAAATTATAGGATATTCTGATTCAAATTTTATAAGATGCAGGGTTGATAGAAAGAGAACTTTTGGGATATATCAATTAACAGGACAATCTTTAGTCTTCTGAACTAGTAAAAAATAGAACTCAGTTGCACCGTCCACTGCTGAAGCTAAATACATAGCCTTAGGAAGTTGTATGGACCAAGTCCTTTGGTTAAAGCAACAAATTTTTAATTTAAGATTACATGTGGGCACAATTTCAATCCTATGTGATAACACTAGTGCAATCTGCATTTGAAAGAATCCCATGCAACACTCCAGGACCAAACATATTGACATTAGGCATCATTTCATTAGGGACCATGTTACCAAAGGAGACATAGGGCTACACCATATGACTATTGAAAATCAACTTATTGATATCTTTATAAAATCACTAACCTTTGAAACTTTTAGCATCTTAAGAACTAAAATAGGTGTCATAGATATTCATGCTTGAGATTTAAGCTTTATGTTTATGTTTCTCACTGTTTGATTTGTATGTTTTGTTTTATGTATTTTTTTGTTCTATTTTTATCTTTTTGTTGCTTTCTTTTAGTTTTTTAAAAGAATTAGACCACTGCTTACTTTTGATAACGAATTTGTCTTGTTTTTATTTAGAAACATGCAAGTTGTAATTGACTTTCCTAAAATAGTTAAAGGTAGAAACATTGATGATTGTTTCTCTTCCTATAACTTTTTTAGTGGTGTAATTTCTTTTAAATTAAAATATATTTCAAATTAAAAATTGGATTTTGAAATAGAGATCTATTTATTCTTTCTATAGTAAAATATATCATATAAATATTGTTTCAAATCAATGAATCACTTTCAAGTTTATTTAATCAAGTTGATGCATTTATCATATGGATATGATTCTATTTTATGGTTTACTCTTTCTTATATTAGAGAGTGAGTTTTTTTCTCTTATATCTAGAAGATAATCCAACAATTGAGAATCTTTAAAGGTTTTTAAAGAAAGCAAGCTCACAAAAAAAGACAAGAGGCACAAAACGAGCCCAAAATTAAAAAGAAGCACAATGATCATCAAATAATTACAAGATATATAAAGTATATCAAAAATCAAAAGATGTCCAAAGTGTACTAAATAACTGAAAATCTGAAAAAAATGAGCTTACAAAGAGATAAGCTTCATTTTCTTTTAAATCTTAGAATAATCGATGTGCCACTTTATATTTTAAAACACTTGAAATTGAAAATCATGATTTCTGATTCATTACTTTACAATACTATTTTATCATATAGTTTTCTAAGATGAAGTTTGAAAATATCACTTTTACTATCTAATTTCTTTTATGAATTTGATTTTTATTTAAAAAGAATTTTAACATATAAGGAGTCCGAGCTAGGGTTAAAAAGATTGATTTTCTAGCATTTCTGAATTTCAACGCTATCAATTAATTTCTTATTGGTTTTCTAAATTTAATAATGAGGTAATTTTAATATTTAATAGAGTTGATCGATTAAAAAAACTTAGTTTTTTTATCTTATTGTTAATTTTATCAAGTTTTTATTTATTTTTTGTTAGTTGTTGCTTGATTTTTTTTTTTTGTTTTTAAACCCTTGCTGATCATCACATTCCGTTATCTAAGTTCTTCAATTTTTGGTCACATCATTGAGGATGATTCACATTGTACTATATAATCTTAACAAAAATATACCTCTCTAATCACAGCACATCCAACGACTTAAATTGATAAAATTGTTTGTGATCATCTTATATGATTCATACTTCATACTGGATGATCCACATTATAGGAGTCATTGGATTATTTGAATACAGTCAGCTGATCCATTATGATAAATCATCCAGGATGATCCATGTGTTCATCCTGTACGATCTAGTTAGTCAATGATCATACAGGCTGGCTCCTCAAGATGATCATCATATGTTTAATCATCCTGTACAATGTTTGATTGTACTGGACAATTGAACTTCATTTTTGACCAATTATTTGGCCAAATTGATTGCATCCTATCATCCTATACAATCTTTTAATCTTCCAGTCTGATATGGATGATTTTAGTTAAAACAGTCTCAAATCATGGTTTTTTCTTCACCCAACACATTCCATCTCTCCTTCTCTACTACTTCAGCAATGTTACTCTTATAATGGCTGGTGGCAAAAGATATAGAGCGCTAACTGGTAGCTTGTCTAGGTGGGCTATCAATCCTCATCTCATTGAAGAAGATGATGAAACAACTTATAATCGCTATAGGAATGCTAGCATTACCCCCTAAAAACCATCAATTAAAATGTTCTGAATTTTTATGTGCTTTGATCTATTAGCTAGAACCGCTCTTGGCTTTCTCCTTACACTATCTTTTCCATTTAATTCAAAACTCTTATTTGAATTCTTTGCCAACCTTTGCATTAATAATGATTTTACTACCTTTCAATCATATGTTAATCAAATGCCTGTAGAGATTACCTATCAAGATTTTCCTGAGTTCCTTCACCTCTCTACCATTGGAGACAAGATCTACATCTTGATTTTAGATCCTGATTTTAATTGGGCTCCTACTAACAATATTCTTAGGGAAACTAATGTGAACTACCATGTAGCCCAAGTCAACACCTTAGTTAAGGATGTCCGAACCATCCAACATATCCTTCAAAAATCCATTATTCCTAAAGCTGGGGATCATATTCATATTACTCATATTGTTTCACTCACCACTTACTACATCATATCCAACCGTGATTTTAATGAAGATGATCTTCTTATTCGCTACATTGCACATTTAACTTACATTAGGGATCCATTCCACAAAGATAGCCCAATATAGCTTTAGGACATATTATTACCTATGATCCTGAGAAGAAATACAATCTTTAATTCCCAGCTCCACCTAATCACATCTTTGTATTCTATTCTAATTGCTCCTTCCATACCCTTCACAGTATCGTCATCATAATATGCGTGAGGAGCCTGTGGAAGAGGAGGAAGAATCATTTCCTACACCTACCCCTATTTGCTAGTAGTATCAGATTGGTTAGCTGGTATAATAATTTGATCCATGGGTGGTAAGATTTGAATATTATGTAGCTGAGCAGCAAGAACGTTATGCAAATGATCTGGCTCATTTTGTAAGTTATGTAGCACAACAGTACTAGCAACATGACCAGGATATGGCCTGGTTTGGTGTGCAGTTTGTCTCTCTTCACCGCAACTTTCAACCACCACCACCTCCTCCTGATTAGGGTATCTATGGGTTCTAATATTTGTTTATGTTTCTATTATTTTCTTTTCTTTGTGATGTACTTACTTTATTCTATTTAGTATTTTTCTTTTTCCTCATTTTTGTGATGTCAGAAGGGGGAGTAGTGTGTTGTTTTCTTCTTATGTTTTAGTAAAATTAATTTATTTTTTGCCTGCTTATTTTCTATTTTTACTTATGTCTCGCAGTTAAAAAAATTATAAAAACAAAATATTTTGTAACTCCCCTTACTATCAGAATTTCATCTTCTAAGGGGGAGTTTTAGAGAATGTCAAAGGATTTTGAAAATTTTAATGTCAATATTTGTCATCATAAAAAAGGGAGAGATTGTTACAAATATGGGCCTAAGTGAAATGATTGTGATGATAACAAATATTATTGTTTCCTTTCTACTATTATTTTTGTATATCTATTTTGTTTACACTGCTTATTAACCTTTCTGGTTCTTAAGTTCACTTATAATACAAATAAGCTCAAGATCAGGTAGACTAAGGTTAAGTAAGTCTGTAATTTCAATTTTAATGCATTTTTTACCTTTCTTGAGTCAAGTCATGTATCTGGTGGACCTCAAGCTAAGTAACATTGCACACACACTCTCAAGGGAGTGGGTTGATGAGTTAGAGAAATTTTAGGTTTTTGACTTAATCATATAGGATGATTTCTATCATAATAGATGAATAATTTAAAAAACCCTAATTAGGGCATCCCTATTAATTAAGATTGATTAAATTAATTATATTATACGATCCATATCATATAGGATGATTAGTTTAGATTGTGAAAAATAGCCGCTAATCTCAATTTAGGGAATATTTCAATTTTCAAATTTGTTACTAATCATACAGGATGATATACACGTATTGGACAATTTAAGACAATCATACCTAAATTTATCCTGTGATTAACAGATGAGTTATGGTTAGATTACATGATCAAATTATATATAGTGATCTTTGATGATCGTTCTAGATGATCTTCGATATTTCATGGGACGATCCCTCATCGTCCAAAACAAAAACCATAAATTTTTTAATCATACATGCGATCATACTAGACGTCCTGAGGGGTGTGTGGGACAATATGTAAATCACTGCCCATCATCCCATCTTGTACTGGACGATCAATACATTATCTTGAACTAACCATCTTGGATTATCATAGAATTTTAACGGATGATCTATACAAATACTTGAACTGATCGTACAGGGCAATGCTTATCATACTTGCTAAAAGGGCTATTTTCTTTCTATTTACTTTTTTGCATTAATTTCTACATTTTTATGTGATTTATTGTGTGTTTGAAATATCTAATTTTAGTTATTATCAATGTTGTTTTACTTTCGAATTGTGGGATAAAATTGTTTGTTTTAAAATATTTAAAAATATTTCAAAAAGATTTTCTATTTTTTTTTTTAAGAATTTTTTTTAAAATAACCAATTCACCCCCCTCAAGGTTAGCCTCAGGCTAGTTCATAAAGGTTTAACAATCCTCCCAAACTTTTATAGTATGATTAGATCCATCCAAAATGTCTCATTCAGAATATATAGTCAACAGTCAAATCATACAGTATGAATGGAGATCATCCAGTATGATTTGTGTAAAATTCATCATGCCGATGAGTCTTTGGTAAATTGTTGTTTAAAAGTTATCATACAGTATAATGAGCAATTCATATAGTATGACCAACAATAATGAATCATCTAGAATATTTAGTATGATAATTTCTAGTGATAATGGTATAATTTTATTAGGATCATACAATATGATGAGTGGATCGTATAGTACAAAGTGAACAAAAAATTTGAGTTTTGTGAGTGAAGATTAGGGAGAATTCTACAAGCAAAAGCATACACACAAACAATCATTAGTCATGAAAAAAATAAATTTTTTTGATAAAAAAAAAATAGCATAAATAAAAACAAACACACAAACAAACCTTAACTTGCCTCTACCCCAATTTCTCTAAGCATGAATATCAATACAACCAAGTATAGTCCTATGTGTGCTGAATGTATCATAATTGAAGGGTTTGGTGCAAATTAATTTTTAGTATCCATATGGTGTAATTTTATTTCACCCTTTGTTATATGATCCCTAATAAAATAATGTCTAATGTTAATTTGTTTTGTGCGAGATTATTGGATAGGATTTTTTTGAAATATAGAATGCATTAGCATTATCACACATGATATGGATGGTTCCTACAAATAGTCCAAGGTCATGAATTTGTTGCTTCAGCCATAAGACTTGGGCAACATAGCTACCTACAACTATATATTATGCTTTAGTGAGGATAAGATTATAAAATTTTTCATTTTACTAGATCAGGACTAAGGAAGTTGCTATAAATTGGCAAGTACATGATTTACTTTCCTATTTAGTTTACACTCAATAAAGTCTAAATCTAAAAATCCTATAATATCAAAGGTGGTGCTATGCCTAGGACAACAACTGTCTAAGTTTTGGGTGCCTATGAAATATCTAAGGATTCTTTTCACAACAATCATATGGGATTCTTTTGGATAAGCTTATAATCTAACACATTGATAAATAGTAAAAGTGATATCTTTTCTACTAGAAGAAAAATAACATAGTGATCCTATTATTCCTCTATACTTCTTTTGATCAATTAAATTATTTCATTATTTCTTTAGCTACTTGGATGGTTGAGCTCATTGGTGTATTTATACTTTTAGACCCTTCAATATCAAATTTTTGTAAGATATCCTTATTGTATTTAGAATGACTAAGAATGGTACCATCTTCTCTTTGTTAAGAATGTTTTTTTCCATTTTGTTTATAGAGATTATAATAGAGTGGCTAATTTTTTCTTTCATGATGCCCCCTTATGAGATTTTCTTGGGATATATTTTAAGTTAGTGAACTTCCTTCAAATTTTGTTGACCTGATAAGGAAGGAATGTAATAGGTTTGTTCTCACATATTAGGTTGTACCATTCCATTTCTTATTTTTTATATGCATATTTAAAAAAATAATGATTTATCTTGGAGAAGGTTGCTATGTCTCTCATACCATGCCTTAGGTGCTTGTTTAAACCCACATAAGGCCTTTTTGAGTTTATAGACATGATTTTGGAATGAGAAATTTTTAAAGCCTAAGGGTTGCTCTATAGAAACATCTTATTTGATAACTCTTTTTAGAAAACCACTATTGTCATCCATTGTGTACAATTTGATGCCTCTAAAATATGCATATACTAAAAAGACTCTAATAGCTTCTAACCTAGTCATAGGGGCAAATGTCTCCTCAAAATTAATACCCTCTATCTGATTATACCCCTTAGCTACTAATTTGGTATTATTCTTAATCACTAATAGAAATTCATTCAATGTATTTTTTGAAAACCATTTAGAGCCAACTATACTCTGCTCAATAGGTATATTAGTTAATTCCCACACATGTTTTCAAATAAATTAATTAAGCTCTTCTTGCATGGCTAAAGTTCAGAATTAATCCTTTAGAGTTTGATCTACATTACTTAGTTCTACCATTGAGATAAAATTAGTATGATTAACCTCTTTCTAAGACCTTGCCTATTCCGAAACCCTACAATTGGATCTACCAAGATAAGTGACTAGAAATATATCTCCAATATGCAGGTAAAGAGTTTTCAGGGTCTTATATTTCTTAGGTTAATAATCTCTATTCCATGGATAATCTCAACCTCATCGTCATCTCTATCTTATGTACAATAGCTCTGTATGACTCATCAAATACCATATGGGTGGATTCCTCTAAAGCTAAGGTTTTTTTTTTATTAAAAACTCTATCTAATTTCAGAGAACTAGGATGCCAATAAGCTTTGTGAGCTGTCTTTACCATCTTGGCATCCTCCACCTCCTAGATGGATAAAAGTTAATATTGATGCATCATTACTTTATACAAACAAAGTTAGATTTGGATGAGTATTTAGAGATTGCAAAGGAACATTCTTATGTGCTTTTGGTACTAATTGCCTCCATTGGGATTGTTCACAACTTGAGATGTTAGCTATTCTTTCATTAAAAAGATTTGTTTAAGATTGGATGTTTGATGCAAAAGGTTTAATAATTGAAGGTGATAACATTAATGTTATCAAATTATTCCAAGAGGTTATGAATAAGGTTGATGTCAAGAATGTTAATGGGATCCAAAGGATAGATTTTCTTTATCATTTCAAGCAATTTTCATTTGTTCATTCTAGTAGAAGTTGTAATAAGTTAGCAGATTTATGTGCTAACTTAGCTTTGGTTTCAATTTTTTTTTGGGATGACATTAGCTCTAATAAAATTCCTCCTTCTTTCTCTAAATTGTTGAAGGAGGAATTTGATTGTTTGTAGTTCTTTTTAATAAAATTTGCTATTTGCAACTCTTCAAAAAAAAAAAGAGAATAACAAGCTAAGAAGACTCCTTCATCTACCTTAGAATAAAACTTCTTTAAATGATATTTATCATTCATAAGCACAAAACAATTGAATATAAATATTTGTAGATAAGTTTGGTGTCCTACCCTTATGTAGTCCATAGAATATCTTATTCAACTTGGACCTAGTGTTTACCTTATTCAACATATATCAAGTCGTATTCTCTACATCTGCCCAAAGTATCAAGGTAGGCTATGAAAGTTCAAAAATGGATGGCCTAACCTCTAAAACTTCGGGGGGGGGGGGGGGGGGGGGGGGGGGGGGGGGGGGGGGGGGGGGGGGTGAATTAGTTTTTTTTTTTTAATTTTCTCTTAAAATATTCTTTTGAAATCACAAAACAAATTACACAAAGTTTAGTAGAAAAAAACTTATAAAACAAATATTTTGGCTCTTTTGGATTTTTATAGAAAAATAAATGTAAAGATATATTTTATTTTATTTTAATTTTTAATATTTTTTCTTTTTCCAACAAAAATTAATTCAAAATAAAGGTAAAAAAATTTAACAAATACTTGCAAGACTATATTTTGTAAGGAAAATTAAAATATAGGAAAATAAAATTTGGAAAGAAAGGTAGAATGAGCACACCAAATTTATAGTGATTTTATCAAACCTTGAACAATGTCCCCTCCTTAGAGTCCTCCTCTTAGGGTATTGTACTAAACCTTTTATTGACTCTCTTTTAGCCCCAATAGTAAGGCAGAGAATGCCTTACAAAATTTCTTCCACCAACCTGATGTGGCAGAGTACCAAATTTTTTTCTACACTCTTGGTGAGGAAGAGAACTAAAATCCTTTTCACCCTCTTGGAGAGGTAGAGACTTAAAATCTTTTTCACCCTCTTAGTAAGGCAGATAACCTAGAATCCTTTTCACCCTCCTTATGAGGTAGAGAACCTAAAAATCTTTGGCATCAAACTCTTTCATCCCAATGTAACCCAAAATATTAATGAAGATACATGAACTATGGTAGAAGCTTGCTTGGAGTAACCACATGAAATTCTCTCACACTACTTCTACCTCACAAATAACTTCCCCTCCTCCAAACTCCAAAATCTCTCAAGAAGTTAACTTCTCAGAGCACTCTCATAGAAAATCTCTCAATAGCCATAGAAAATTACAAATGTTAATAAGAGAGCAAAAATATATAGTTTAAAAAACACCAAAATTTTTAATTTTGTCACATCTAATCATATAGTATGATAGGTGATTATATAATGTAATTCGTTTAGTTAATCCTATTAGTACCATAGAATGAATAAGGGTATGTACGATTAGTATGAATACTTGAATTGATCATTCTATATAATATCAATGGGCAAATATTATGATTAGTTTAATCTAATAGGATTTCATCTAGTATGATTGGTTGCGATTAAATATCATGCTAGGAGCAAATTAGGTCATATTATAAAAAGCATGTCATCATATAATATGATATAAATGATCAATTAATCCTGATTTGATTGCTTAAATATAGGATTTGATTAGGCAAGATTTATTGACAACTTATAGTATAATTAGTTCACTTTTTGAATTTTAAATATTACTTAATTTGTGATTGGTGATAGGATTTTGGAGTTATACTGATCGTCCTATACGATTTGGATCATATAGTATGATTTGTATAAATTTAGATTATGTTAATTAAATATTTTAATTAATCCTTAGCTTACCCAGATCATATAATATGATCTAGATCATACTGGCTGATTTTAATAGAAGTAAAAACACTTAATTTTCCTCCTTGGTGTGTGTGCATGGTTGTTATGCTAGTATACACCTTTTATAGAACTTTTGTCTCAAGAAATATAATAAATAAATAAATTAAAATGCAGACTCTTGTAAAAACATAAAACCTATTCTACCCAGTCTTGAGTCAATCCTTTTGCATGGTGTATGCATAATAGAAAGGTTAAAAAGCACAATATAAATATCTAATAATAATATCATGCGAAAATAAATAGAAATCCAATAATGTTAATTATCATCAAAATCACGAGCTTGAGATCCTTGATTGCAACAATCTTACCCTTTTTGAAGATGAAAAACATTATTATTTAAATTTTTAAGTTTATTTTACTATCTCCTATTCTCCCCTTACTAATTGAGTTCATGTAAAAATAGGGTAATTTTTTTAATGATTTTAATTAAATAAAACAGAACAAGCAAATAAGAAAATATAAAAATAACTAAACTAAACATAATAAAGCAACGTTTTATTAAAATTCTACTCCTCCCTTTTACATTACCAAAAAGTAGGAAAATAAATAAATTTAACAATAGGAAAAAATAATATAAAGGATAATTACTACAAAAATACATATCACTCATAAGTAGGAAGGACACTAATGAAGTGGTGGAGGTCGTGGTGGTTGGAAATACTAGCAAAAGTCAAATATTGGTCATTAAACTATGCTTGATCTTCCTTGTATTGTTGCTATATCTATTGGTGGTGCTGTTAGAGTAGGTAATCCTGCTAGTGATACATCTGTTGGATCTCTTGGTGCTTTTGCTAATGTAGCTTGTGCTACATCTAAAAATGCTCAAGCTGATAGTGAAGCCACTCCTAATGTTAAGTTTTTTTTTGATACTTTTTAGATGATTATAATTCCAGGTAGTCTGGCCCCTCCATTATGCAGTTATAGTCCCATGAGTAGTGAGTAAGAGTTAGAGCCTGAACTCCCCCTACCCCCTTTGGCTCAAGATCCACCACATAATAACCACGGTAGCATCTATCACTATGGAGCAAATGAAAAGAGTTGTTATAGTAAAAGACTGTGAGGTGATTCAATGGTGCAAGATATTGTAGTTTATATTTTGATTCCAAGGCAAAGGTTATGAGGTGTCCTATTGTTAGGCTTTTCTTGTATTTATTCCTCGGATATCTAGTTCTTGTCAAAATATTTTGATATAATAGATAATCTAGTCTTCTGCATTTAAGTCAGTTTTAGATATAATGAAATATGCAATGAGGGATAGAAGGGGTGTGATGTTGACCGTATCGCCTGCTTTAGGAATGATTGTGTTTGAAGAATAAGTTAAATTATGTTGAAAATTTGGACCTAAGTTCTATGATTTTGATGATAATAAATATTATTAGACTTTTTATTATGCTATTTCAATTTACCGCATATCTATCTTGCCTTGCTCACTATTATTTTAGGTCCACCATTCACTTGAAAACTTCAATTAGCTCAAGTTTGGGTAAACTGGGTTGAATGGGGTTTTAATTCCAATTTCAATGTAATTTTACCTTTCTTGAGTAAAATCATGTATATAGTTAATACTAAGCTAAAGTAACCTTGCACACACATGCTCAAGGGAGTGAGTTGGTGAATTAGAATTTTTTTTCTATTTTTTGAACTAATCGTATAGTATGATTTAGATTATAATGGATGATTAGTTAAAACAAAAAATGCTAATTAGTGCATCTAAGTTATTAAAATTGATTAAACTCAACATACTATAGATATATATCATATAGAATGATCTGTTATAATAAGAAAAACAACTGCCAATCATAATTTAGGTAATATTTTAACATTTAAAATTTATGTCTAATCATACAGTATGATATTCATCGTACTATATGATTGACGACAATCATACTTGAATTGATCTTGTGATCGAGTGTTTAATTATGGTTAAATTATTCAATTAGATCATACAGGATGTTTGGAGACGATTGTACTATATGACCCAATTCCTTTATGGGATGATATTTAATTACCACCCATTTTCCAAGATGAAAGATCATAATTTTTCACTGATCGTACATGATGATCCCTAATCTTTATACTGTATGAACCAATTGCACCATAGGATGATATTTAATCGCTGGTATAGTACTGGATGACTAGTTCAATCTTCTGAACTAATTATATAGGACGATCACAGGATATTATAAGATGATCAATATAATATGTTGAACTGATCATCTAAACCAGTGTAGTTCATAATGGCTAAAAGTGTTATTTTGAACTAATAGTATAAGATGATCTCACTATCATACAAGATAATTAGAAACGTCATATTAAAATTTAGGGCTTTTTTGTAGGCTCTCTATTTAAGCTCTCATATTGTCTTATTGAGCATCTTTTGTTGTTGACTTGTTTTGAGGGAGAGCTTTGGGAAAGGGTAAAGAGAGATATTAATGTGAGGGGGAGTTGTGAGGGATTCATAAAGGTCACTCAAAGTAAGATTTCAATTATCTTCTTCAAGATACTTTCTTGATTCCTTGATGGCTCAGGGGAGACATTATTCTACATTATATTCAAGTTCTCTGCCAACTCCAGGAGGAAGTAAAAGTATTTAAGTTCTCTTCCTTCACTAGGAGGGTGAAAAAGCTTCAAGGTACTATGTCTCATCAAGTTCATGCAAGATATTTTTTTAAGGGCTTTTTCGCTTAGGTGTGGGGCCTAAAGGAGGCTCTAAAAGATTTAGTGTAATACTTAGAGGAGGCCTCCAAGGAGTGGACGTAGGTTAGATTTGACCGAACCACTATAAAATTTGGTGTGTTCGTTCTTTTACTTTTTCGCTTTTTAATTTTCACCCTCATTTGTGATTTTTGCATGGTTGACATTTTTGATTATTATGAACTTAATCTGCTTTTGCATTGTGGGATAAACTTGTTTTTTTTTAATATTTAAAAAGATAAAAAATATTTTTTTTTTCGTTAAGTAATTTTTAAATAATCGTTTCACATCCCTCTTGGTTAGCCTCCTACTTGTTCTTAAAGGTTTAACAACCTTCATGAACTTTCAAATTACACATGCATCTTGAATAAGGGCACAGACTAAAGGAGTGTGATAATTCAATGGAGAATCTTTATTAAGGGTTTTCTTGGGTCTAGTCATAGTTAGGGATAAAGGCTATTCAATGAGCTTTGAGGCCATTAGTAGAAAGATGAAGGATTTGATCAAAATCTTCATAGGTAATCTCTACAGATCTTATATATATATATATATAAAGATTAAAATGTTTTGCCCTCATTATTAACTCTAAGACTAGGAAAGAACAAAAAGAGCAATTCAAAATTGAAAGGGAAAGCTATGGTCATGATAAAGTGGAGTGTGCGGCTCCCGCGCGCGCTCCAGCGTGCAAGGGGGGGTTCGAACGCTGGTTCCCTGTATGAAATTTCAAACGACGGACCGCTTTGCTGAAGAAGTAAATATGTGTAAAACGTCAATATTTATTATTTAAACTACTTGCACACAGAAAATAAAAAAAACTTTAATTATAAAAAATTAAAACTAATTAATTTAAAATAAAAAATAATATTTAATAAAAAATAAAAATAACTAACTAATTAATTTTAAGATGAAAATTAAGTTAATAGTTATTTTAACTTTTAATAATTTTTTGTTAACTCATTTAAATGTTTAAGATTTTATTCATTTTTTTATTAAATTTTTAAAAGCCGCCGGAAATGTTAAAAAGGCGCCGGAAAAGCCGTCGAAAATGTGACCGCCGGAAAGCCGCCGGAAAAGTTTGCGGGAAAATTTTGCGGGAAATAAGCCGTTGCAAAATTTTGCGGGAAAATTAGCCGTCGGAAAGCCGCCGGTAATCCGTCGGAAAGCCGCCGGAAAATTTTGTAGAAAATAAGCCGTAAAAAACCGCCGGTAACCCGCCGCAAAGCCGCCGGAAAACTGACCGCCGGAAAGCCGCCGGAAAATTTCGCCGGTAATAAGTAATTTTCCTGTAGTGATGAAATAAAGGATTTATAGGACATCTAAAAGAGCTGCCCATAATAGCCCTTGAAAACATTCCTATAGCCATTTGAAAAGAAGGACTTGAGAGTGAAAGGTGAAAATTTAGAAGGATGAAAGGAGCGATTTAAAAGCTCAAATTCCCTCACCTTAAATAGATTTCAAGTATATTATATAGTATGTTATGGATCATATAATACAATTAGAAGAAGTTAGTTCTTTTAGTCTGTTAGTTAATATGTTTGGTCAAATTATATAATACAATTAGAATTATAAAAGATGATCTTCATTAAATTGATCATCTTGAGAAGTAGCCTATGTGATATTTTACTAATCTATCATATAATATTAACAAGTGTTCATACAATATGATAGGTTATTAAATATCATACTAGTTGAATTGAATTTGTCCAATAATGTGTTCCATATGTATTGTACAATCTGAAGTAGGTTTTTATATGGTATGATCACTAATAATTTATTCAATCAGATCCATTGGGTGTACTGTTCATTAGAGATGTGAAGAATTATTAATATCATACAGTACGTTATGAATCATATAGTACGATGTAAGCCAATTTTAGTTTTGTTATGATGATCAAGGAAAATACCATGAGTGAATTTTACAAACAAAGCCACATCAATCAAGTCACAAGAAAAAAAAATCAAATACAAACAATTAACAAAGGAAATAAGGTAACATAAGAAAATAAACTCACATTGATCGCTTCTATCTTCTTACCTCATTATCCTTAAATATTGATATTAATAACAACTACTCTAGTCCTAAGTGTTTTGAAACTCTCATCTGAGATGTTTTATAAAAATGTTTGTAAGTTAGTTTTCAGTAGCTACATCATGTAGTTCTATTTCTCCCTTGGCTACATAATTTCTAATGAAATGATAACTCATATCTATATGCTTTGTACATGAGTATTGAATTTGATTTTTAGAAATGTAGATAACACTAATGTTGTCACATATTATTAGGTTAGTGCATATAGAGAGTCTAAGGTTAAGGATCTATTACTTTAGCTATAAGACTTAAGCAACACATCTTCCTATAACTATGTATTATTCCTCAGCGATGGATAGAGATACTAAGTTTTGCTTTCTACGTGACTAAGAAACTAGTGATTTCCCTATGAATTAATAAATTCCAAAAGTAAAATTTTTATCTATTCTTTACCCTATAAAGTCTGAGTCTAAATATCCTACAATTTCAAAAGAAGAGTTGTATTTGGGATACCAGATAGCTATGTTTTGGGTGCCCATAAGATATCTAAGAATTATCTTAACTACAGTCATATGGGATTCTTTGGGATTGGCTTTAAATCTAGCATATAGACAAACATTAAATATTATTTCTTATCTACTAGAAGTCAAATACTAGAATGATTTCCAATTATCCCTCTATAATTTTTCTGATATACTATTTTTACACAATCATTCTTGTTTACTTAAATGGTAGAGCTCATTGGAGTATTTATTGCTTTAGCACCTTCTATATCAAATTTATTTAAAATTTTCTTAATATAGTTGGTCAAACTAAGAAATATACAATCATCCCTTTGCTTCACACTAAATCTAAGAAAATATATCCGCTCACCCGTCATACTCAACTCAAACTCTCTACTCATGATTTCAAAAAAAAAATTATATATATGTTCATTTTTTTATCCAAAAAATATATCATCCATATGTATTTGAGAATTGAGTAGTTCATCTCCTATTTTCTTTAGAAAAGGGTAGTATCACTACTCTTAACAAAGGATCTATTTAGGAGGATGTACTATGATGATTCTTGAATAGGTTCTTAAACCTAGCTTATGTCCCAAGGCTAACCAAGAGCGGGGGGGGGATGAATTGGTAATTTTAAAAATTCTCTTGAATTTTAAGATTTGAAATAATTGATTCGAAAAGCAAGTTAATTAAAGTTTCAAAAATAAAACTATTCAACCACAGAATTAAAACTTGCAGTAGTAAGTAGCAGAAATTAAAATGACACAAAGATTTATCGTGGTTCGGTCAAACATGACCTACATCCACTCCCTGAAACTCCCTCTTCACGTATTACACTATTACCAAAGTGACTCTTCTTTTTCCCCCACAGCAAGAAGAAGAAGCATTTACAAAACTCTCTTTCACCAATCCCAGGTGCGGTAAAGAACCTTCGTCCTTTCACACCCTCCAAGTGTAGGTAGAGAACCTTTGTCCTTTCACTTCCTCCAAGTGTAGGCAGAGTGTCACAACCCAACCTGATTGGAACGAATCCATCGCGTTGAGTCACGACGGATGAATCCAGTATCTAGCTTTGGAATTTAGTTCTTCAGACTTTCTTCCAATACACAAACATACAAAAAAAAAATACAAAGCTACTACAAACATCCAAATATATAGAAATTCTTTCAAAAGTTTTCTTTTCTTTCAACAAAATAATCATGTATATTATAGTATAGGGCTTTAAACAGAAAGTACATAAAGAACAGAAAAGCCATAACTACACAAAAATTAAAAGTACAAAATACCTAATCTCAGATCAAATACAGAATGGCTAGTACAAAACCTCATTCCCTTTCCCAGAACCTGATAACCATGAAGATAACCACAGTGAGCTAACAGCTCAGCAAGACTACACTAGCCGATCAAAATATCCAGAAACACACATACAAAAATACTCATAAAAAACTTTAAAAATAGTTTTTTCAAATAGCCGTATAGAATTCAGATAATCATATAGAAACTATATAATCGGACAGAATGCAGATATTCGTACAAAACAGATAAACAAACAGACTTCAGATATTCATACAAAACAGATAATAAGATGAAAATTAAATAATAAATACAGAAGAACTGAATCAAATTCGTATCACAGAATCATATAAATCACAAATCACATTTTTCAAATCATATATAAAATCACATATTAGATCACATATCCCTGACCCAGATAGAATCTCCAAGGATTTTGGCCCCTTATGCCTCCCTTCCCTGACATAGACAGAATCTCATAAGATTCTGGCCCCTTATGCCTCCATTTATGCTTATAGAACCAGAATATATCAGATATACAGAATTATCAGATCAAAATTCATTTACATATTCCCGGATCCAGACAGAATCTCAAAGGATTCTGGCCTCTTATGTCTCCCTTCCCAGACACAGATAAAATCTCAAAGGATTCCAGCATCTTATAACTCCCTTCTGATATCATTCAAATCACATAAAATATCAAACCATATCAGACTCAGAGAAATCAGATTTGTATGTGAAAATCATCAGAGAGTATAAGGACAGACAACAGAAATTCAACAGATAAAAAATTTACAGTTTCAGAAAATTACCAAATTACTAGAGATCATATAAAACATCATTTCAAGACTTTTCTTGTACTAAAATAATAATTTTCAATATCCATATAATTTTATATTCAATAAAAACTCTGCAGAATTTAAAATATCCCGTGAAAAACTTCCAGAAAATACTCAAAACGTGTAAATTCATTATCTCGAAAACATACCAAAAGTTACACAGTAAAAGTTCTACCGGTGCAAAGTTATTACCATTTTTTGCTAATGGAAATAAAATTTTAATCAAAATATTCGTCAAAAATTACATTTATGAAAATTGAAAAAGGCATAATGTGCCTTACCTCGAGTCGATCAACTTTCCCAACTACGACGATGGACAAAAACAGATCGAAGTCACCCAAAATCTAACTTTCTTCCTCTTTCCCTCATTTTCTCTCTCCTCTACTATCTCTCTCTTCAAAAAAAAAAAAAAACTCAAATTAGATATTTAATAAAATCAATTGTCCAAATGATATTCGCAGTTCGTCCTAGGATAATCTCCTCGGGTTGTTTACAAACAAGGTTCGTATAAACAAAATTTGCTCTTCATATAGGGACGATCTCCTCGGGTTGTCATCATACGAATGATGATCAATTTCATCCTTGGATGAAGCTCTCTGTCTAAAGGCTTTCAACGGTTCGTCCCGGATGAACCCAACTTTGTACGGAAAAACCTGGAAGGAAAATCCAAAATAAGCTGAACATGAATGAAAAAGGGTTTTCACAATCTACCCTCCTTAAGAAAAATGTTGTCCTCGACATTCCCAAAGCAAAACTGAGTCAGAAGAAACTTGGATACAACTGTCTCGTATCTTATTCCTTTTCCCAAGTAGCCTCTCTTGCTATTCTGAACTTCCACTGAACCTTAACTATAGGAATCTGTTTACTTCTCAACTTCCTTACATCAAATGCAAAAATCTTTTCAGGTCCTTCTGTGTACTGTAGATTCGCCTGAACCTCAATATCATCAGCAGAAAGTTTTTTTCCAGAATCAGATATCCATTTTCTTAAAGAAGATACGTGAAACACATTGCATATATCAGACATCTGATCAGGCAATAACAACTTGTAAGCAGAATTTCCAACCCTTTCAATGATATCAAAAGGTCCAACATACCTTTGACTGAGTTTGCTCACTCTTCCAAATCTGCTAACACCTTTCATAGGACTGACTTTGACATACATAAGGTCACCAATCCAAAATTCAATCAGCCTGTGCTTCTGATTATAATACTTATGTTGTCTATCTTGTGCAGATTTTAACTTTTCTTTAATCAGATTGATCTTCATTATAGTATCATCTATAAAAATTGAACCCATAACTTGTTTAACTCCCACTTCTATCAAAGTCAAAAGAGTTCTACACTTTCTGCCTTACAGAGCTTTGTACGGTGCCATACCAACACTTGATTGATAACTATTATTATATGCAAATTCTATTAGTGGGATATGATCTTCCCAACTTCCTCCAAAATTCAAAACACATAATCTCAAAAGATCTTCCAATACCTGAATAGTCCTCTCTGATTGTCCATCAGTCTGCGGATGAAAAGCCGTACTGAAATGTAACTTCGTACCCAATCCTTGTTAAATACCTTATTGCGGATCTATTTTCATGGTTTATATTTTTGATGATAGAAAACACTCTTATTTCTCTTTGACTGCCTTATCTACTGATATTTCAGGTTCACAAGATAAAGACTGTAATTTAGAATCAGCTTAAGATTGAGTAGACTAGATCTGAGTCAGTTTGTTCCCCTTTTCCCTTCTTTAGTCTTTTGTATTTGGTGTGACTTCTGATGCTATGTAACTTTGCTCACATACACATTGGAAGAATTTCTGACTGTTCCCTAGAGTATACTATTTTTGGTAACATCGTCTGGGATGATATTTATATCAGCCTGTATGATCATTTAAAAATAGAAACCCTGATTAGGGCATCATCCTTATTAAGGCAACCGTCATTAAACACATCGTCCTGGACAATTTTGTATAGGCCAGGATGATAGTCTCAATTCAGAAAGAATATGTCGCCAGATCTATTTAGGTATTACTTATTTTTGGACATCATCCTGATGGATCGGCCTGGCCGATCCAGAATATTTTTTCTTAAATAAATCTATTAATTAAGGAAAGAAATTAATGGTTATTTACACGATCATATCGGTCGGGTCGATCTCAGGATTGTCCGAGTCGGTTTGACATGGACCAGCTTCTTTTTCAGGGTAATGTTTAGGACGATTTTCCTCATATTTGAATTAATCGTCCAGGATGATATCCTATCATCCTGGATGATATGACCAAAAAATTATCTAATCATCCCTAACTAACCGGGCTGATTGAGCGTAATTTACGCTGATGGGCCAGGCCGATATTTATATCGGCCTAGACAATAAAGCGGCAAGTTGCATTAATGATCTCGTTTTGAGATCTTGTATTTAAGCTTTTGACAATGCACTTCTGTAAGTGTCTTTGGTAGCCACTCTAGCTTCGTTCTTTTGGGGGAACTTTAAGATAAAGCTTGAAAGGGAGTGAGGAATGGGTGAATTCTGAGAGAGGGAGAAGATCCTTTGAGGGGGGACTCAAGGGAGTATGGAGGGGGTTTCCACATCGTTGCTCCGGCAGGCTTGCACCATAATACCATTGGATTCCAGCCTTATCTTGAGGGAAGTTCACAAAAGAAGAAGATCTTTTTAGTGTCAAAGGACCCGGCGACTCCGCCGCACCGGGGAAGGTGAAAGTGATTTTGTAAGGGCTTCTCCGCCTAGCTATGGGGGCTAAAGGAGAGACACTTAGTTTAGTGTAATACTTGGAGGGTGCCTCCAAGAAGTGGACGTAGGTCAAGATTTGACCGAACCTATAAATCTGGTGTGTTCTTTCCTTTATTACTTCCGTATTTAATTTCTGCACTTTGGTTTTCATTGTGGCGAATCTTGGTTTATGGGAATGATTTATTTTAAATATCGATTCACATCTTTCTCTTAATTAGCCTTGGGCCGGTTTATAGGCCTAATATCCCTAACAAAATTTTTAGTGCCATCAGAGCACTTTCAAGTGGTATCAAAGCAGTATTCATAAAATAAGTTTTTAAAAGCTTTTGAATTTTTGATCCATGGCTAATTTTTGGAATCGTAATATTACGGAAGGTTATTCAATTATTAGAACACCTTTATTTGAAAATATTACATTTGATTTTTTTAAAATTTGCATGTCTACTTTCTTGCAATCGATTGATTTTCGTATGTGGCATATGATTTTAACTGGTTATTCATTACCGTCACGGGTTTTAGATGGAGTTAAAACTAATATTCTTTTTAATCAATTGAATAGGGAAGAACAAATCATTGCTAAATTGAATGCAAAATCTTTAAATTGCTTTTTATGTGCTTTAAATTCTAAAGATTTTATGTTAGTATTTACGTGCACTACTGGTAAGGAAAGTTGGGATAAACTACACACCATATACGAAGGCACTAGTGAAATCAAGCAATCTAAGTTGAATGTGTTAATGCATGATTATGAAATGTTTTCCATGAAACCTTATGAAGCGATCTTAGACATGTATACTAGGTTTATTCAAATTGTGACATCATTGAATGCTTTAGGTAAAGAATTTTCAAATTTTGAAAAAGTTAATAAAATTCTTTGTTGTATACTAAATAAGTTTGATGCTAAAGTTATTGCCATTTGTGAATCAAAAGATTTGAATGAATATTCTATTGATAATTTGATTGGCTCACTCATTGCCTACGAGCAAAGTTTGGGTCAAAGACTTTTGGATGCAGGTGAAACGATAGTGCTAAAAGCTGAAGATATGGAAAAAAGTTGCTTAGTTGGTGACGAAAGCAATGAATTGACAAGCAAATAAAAAAACTCACCAAAGCATAAGCATCAAGAAAAGTGGAATAAAAGTAAAAATGGTAAGAATGTTAATATTTCTTCTGACGTTATTTGCTTTGAATGAAGCCTGGACATATGAAAAATCAGTGCTCTAATTTGAGAATTCTTCCTGTAAAAGAAAAGGGCAAAGCAAAGGAAATTATAAACTGGGAAAATAATGAAAAGCAAAAAATTTCTTGGGCAGACCTTGCTTCTGAATCATTTGATCAGGAGTAAGATGATGCTTAAACCTTTGTTTGTATATTTATGTTTGTAAGTTTTGTTTGTTCTTTTGTTTTTGTGTTTTTTTTTAATTTATTTTTCCTTTTCTGGTTAAAATTTTTATGTGTCATTTTTGATCTAACACACACGTCTCCTTTCTAAAAAAGAAAAACCTACCTCCTATTTTTTCTTGAATTCTTATGAAAATTGTGTTTGACTTCTCTAAAAATAATAAAAGGAAGAAAACTCATGTTTTTGACTCTTAATCTCAGTTTCCTAAAAAAAGTTATTCTACTTTTGATTTAAAATATGTTTCATATTTTAAATTAGTTTTTGAAACTAAAATTTTTTTCTCCCTACATTTTATTTATCCCATAGGGATCTTTTTCAAGTTGTTGAATCTAACTCATAATTTTTTTAAACATGAAATTCACTTTGTCAATAGGATGGGTTTACTTTTGTTTCTAAGATTTTTAAAAGGTAGCATATTAAAAAAAAAATTAGCCAATGAAGCCTAAAATAAAAGATGCGCAAAGATGCTAAATTGAAAAAAAAGGGGGAATACACAAGTGTATCAAAATCAAAAGATGCACAGTGCGCCAACTAATTGTCAAGAGGCATAAAATGAGCCCACAAAATTTAATGCTTACCATTCTTGTACTTCTTAAAGCTTAAGAAAACCCTTGATACCTTTGATACTTGATTTTGAAAATTATGATTCTTAATTCAACAATTCGTGCATTAATCTTCTATTAGATATATTTTTTGGAAGGAGTTTTGAAAAATGACTGTTTCTTTCTCTAATTTATTCCATGATTTAGATATTGAATTAAAATGTTTTTAAGCCATTTAAAGAACTTGAATTTGGATTATCAAATTCCGAATTTCTAACCTTTTCTGGGCTATGCGTTGTCAATACAATTCTACTAAGTTTTTGATTAAAACAAAGAGGTAACTTTTTCATTTTAAGAATATTTATTTTGTTCACTAGATTAGTGATCATTTTTGTTTTTAATCATTTTATTCTTATTGTTTGTGCCCCTTCTTTTTTTGATAATGTCAAAGAGGAGAACATACTATTGAATTTGTATCTTTTTTGTATTTTTTCTTTCAAAAAATTAAAAATAATAAATTTTTTTTGTCTCCCCTATTTTTAAAAGTTTTATTCTAGTGAGGGGGAGAGATTAGGAGAAAATGTTTTTTGGCAAATTCAAATAGTAATACTTGCCATCATAAAAAAGGGGAAGATTGTTGCAGATCTATTTTCATGGTTTATAATTTTGATGATAGCAAACACTCTTATTTCTTTACGACTACCTTATCTACTGACATTTCAGGTTCATAAGATCAAGACTGTAATTTGGAATCAGCTCAAGATTGGGTAGACTAGATCTGAGTTAGTTTGTTCCCTTTTTCATTTCTTGAGTCTTTTGTATTTGGTGTGGCTCCTGATGTTATGTAACTTTTCTCACATACACCTTGAAAGAATTTCTAATTGTTCCCTAGAGTTTGCTATTTTTGGTAACATTATCCGGGATGATATTTATATCGGCCTGGAAAATCGGTTAAAAAATAGAAACCCTGATTAGGGCATCATCCTTATTAAGGTAGCCATCATTAAACACATTGTACTGGACGATTTTGTATCATCCAGGATGATAGGCTCAATTTAGAAAGAATCTGCTACCAGATCTATATAGGAATTACTTATTTTTGGACATCGTCCAAGTGGATCGGTCTGGCCTATCATGATTGGCATGGCCGATCCAGAACAATTTTCTTAAATAAATCTGGCAATTAAGGAAAGCAATTAAATGTGATTTGCACTATCACATCGGCCAGACCGTTCTCACGATCGTCCGAGTTGATTTGACATCGGCCAGCTTCTTTTTCAGTGCGATGTTTAGGACAACTTTGCTCATATTTGAACTAATCATCCAGGATGATATCCTATCAGCCTGGATGATATGACAAAAAAATTATCTATTCACCCCTAACGTACCGGGCTGATTGAGTATAATTTACACTGATCGGCCAGGCCGATTTTTATATCATCTTGGACGATAAAGTTGGCAAGTTGCATTAATAAGCTCGTTTTGAGATCTTCTATTTAATCTTTTGACAAGGCACTTCTGTAAGTGTCTTTGGCAGTCATTTTAGCTTCGTTCTTTTGGGAGAACTTGAAGAGAAAGCTTGAAAGGGAGTGAGGAATGGGTGAAGTCTGAGAGAGGGAGAAGATCCTGTGAGGGAGGACTCAAGGGAGTGTGGAGGGGGATTCCAGATGGTTGCTTCGGCAGGCTTGCACCTTAATATCGTCGGATTCAAGGCTTATCTTGAGGGAAGTTCATAGATGAAGAAGATCTCTTTGGTGTCAAAGGATCCGGTGGCTCCGCTGCACCGCGGAAGGTAGAAGTGATTTTGTAAGGGCTTCTCCGCCTAGTTATGGGGGCTAAAGGAGAGACACTTATTGAGATTCGTTCATTATGAATTAAGTTGTTAAACCTAAGCTTATGTACCAAGGCTATCCAAGAGGGGGGGGGGGTTAATTGGTATTTTTTTTAAAAAATATCCCTCTTGAGTATGTTCAACCGAAAATAAACTTTAATGAATTTTTAGAAAAAGTTTTTCAACCACAATTTTTGGAACAAAAATAAAATGCAAAAAAATAAAAAGCAGTAAAAATAAAAGACACAAGATTTATAGTGGTTCGGTCTAAACCAGACCTACATCCACTCCCCGGAGGCACCCTCCAAGTATTGCACTAATACCAATAGTGTCTCTCCTTTTGCACCCACAGCAAGGCGGAGAAGCCTTTACAAACACTCTTTTCACCACTATCTGGTGCGGTAGAGAACCGTTGTTCTTTTACACTTATCCCTAGTATTGGCAGAGAACCGTCTGTCCTTTCACACTCTCCTAGTGTGGGCAGAGAACCCTTCATCCTTTCACACTCTTCTAGTGTGGGAAGAGAACCCTTCATCTTTTCACACTCTCCTAGTGTGGTCAGAGAATCCTTCATCCTTTCACACTCTCCTAGTGTGGGCAGAGAACCTTTCATCTTTTCACACTCTCCTAGTGTGGGTAGAGAACCCTTCATCCTTTCACACTCTCCTAGTGTGAGCAGAGAACCCACAGCTGTTCACACTCTCGAAGTATCGGCAGAGAACCGGATCTCCTTGACAGATCTTCTCACAAGAATTCTAGAAGGAAGAACGAAAAGAGTGAAGTAATCCAAAATCACAAGTAGCGATTCTTACCTTTGAACACCAACCAAAGCCTTCACGCTCCAGTGGTAGGAATCCTCCTTTGAATGCTCTCTCACACTCTCTCCATGACTCTTCTTCAAATAGGCACGAAGATCAATGAGCAAAAAGATTGGGTGACAGTAAAAATTGGACCTTATATAGGAGAGATAAGAAAAACTGTTCAAAATTGCATAATTTTCAAGTTAACATGTAATGGATCGTCCCGTACGATCGTGGATCCTCCCGGATGATTTTACTTAAAGTGTCGGAAACGACCCTAATGAATATTGGTATGAATTGTGTTCGTACACGATTATCGTCTCGTATAAACTAGGTTCATCTAGACGATCATTTATTCCATAGGTCGGTTCCCAAAAAGTGCAGAACGCCACCATAATGTGAAGTGTTGATTCACTTCATCCCAGAACGATCAGTACTTCGTCTGGACGAACTTTTTATAGAGAAGAATTCATCCTGGGATGATTTGAATTTCGTGTAGATGAAATTTTTACAGAGATGAAATTGTCCTGGGATGATTTGGATTTCATCTGAACAAAATTTTTATAGAGCCTATTTCATCCTGGGAAGAAAATAATTTCATCCTGGATGATCAGGACTTAGAAAAATTTTCTCAATTCCTGATCGTTCCATTGCTCTTACGAGGAAATAACTGACCCGATCGTCCTGTAAGAACTAGGTTTCTCCCGTACGATCAATACAAATTTTATAAGATCTCCTTAAGTGTGTGTGTGTGTGTGTTTATTCACTCAATTACAATCACTCCCTCTCAATTCAAAGAATAATTTAGAGCTTCAATTTGCAAAGAATTATATGCTGAATTTGATTTAAAGTCTTCATAGTTTGGAATTCAATTTTCTTGAAATGTTAGTACACACAAGAGCAAAAACAAATCTTCCAAAAAGTGTTAGGAGATAATTACACATAAAATAATAATATTTGAAATCATCAAAACTGTACAAGTTGCAAGAATGTAACATATGCAAATAGCAATTCTCTTAACAATCTCCCCTTTTTTGATGATGGCAAAACAATTATTATTTGTAGGATTGCAAATTCTAAGAATCTCCTAAACTCCCCCTGAATTGATGAATGCATGAAAATAAGGAGGCATTGATTCAAAAATTTATTTTGTTTCAAAACAAAACAACAACATAATCACAAAAATAAAATAAACACAAATACTAACACAAGATACAAAACTCACAAGACACAAATACTAACACAAGATACAAGACTCACAAGACACAATTCAACAAACAATTTCTCCCCCTTTTTGACAACAGCAAAAAGTGAAGAAAAATAACTTGAAATGAAAGCACATATATGAAAATCATTTGATAAGGTAATCTTATCAGGGATTGAAATATGTTATGCAAATAAAATTAAAAACACTAGGTAAATCACAGAGATTCATATAATTTAAAAAGTGATATAACTTAGATAATAAAAAGAATTTATCAAAGATATGAGTCAGTTTAGACATTAAGATAGAGAATATCATTGTAATAAGGATGAATGTAAAATTGTATATTTTAAATTTCAATATCAATTATAAATGAACATAAGATCAATTTGAATTAAGAGATTAAAAGAGTTTGGAAAGAAATAACTACTACATGTGGCGCTTTGCGCTTCTTTTTCATAGTAGTAGCACATTTGTGTGCATCATTTTTATTTTGGGCTTATTTTGTGCCTCTTTTTCACATTGCGAACCTTTGCGCATTCCTTTTGATTTTTATTGTACTTTTACACAATTTGCAAGAGTAATTTTATTCTTTCCAAAAATAATAATATAAAATTTCAAATCTTTCTAAGTGTATAAATAATGATTGATAAGTGAAATATAGAATAAGAAAACATCGTAGTTGCAATAATAATATTAACAATAATACAGTCTAAAGAAGAGATATGAAATTGATAAATGTAATAATATCAAGTTATAAACAAAACTTAAACTTAGAATAACTTGATTTTCTAATGGATTTAATTTTTCTTGCAATTTAGGTTATAGCACGATTAAGATAAAAAATCTGATGATTTACATAAAGTCTAACAAACATTTCAAAAGTAAAATCAAATCAAAATACAAGAACTTATATTGATATCATTTTAAAGATTATAAGGATTCATTCAAGATATCAATATAATAACTAAAATAAAGAAGAAATACATCAAACTACAAAACAACAACTAACACATAAACCATGATAACATAAACAAACATAAAAAAGACACAAGAAACAACTACAACAATCACTGAGGACCCTGATCTGAAGGAGGAGGAGGAGGAGGAGGAGGAACACCACCAAAGAAGTTATAATATGAACTTAATAACATCACATGGGTGTTAATTTCATTCATATGCTCTTTCATGAAACCAATGTCACTTTGCTGCTGCTGAAATTGAGCCTCAATATGATCAAAGCATTGATCAAAATGAGACTCTAGTCGATCAAATCTTTCAACCAAATTCTGATAATTTGGTTCATTAGCATGAGCAGGTACATCTTCAGCCTCTTCTTCTATACTATCATATGATTTACCTTTATCTTCCTTGAAGATTGCTCGAAATGATGCATCATTGTTGAAGAGCGGTTCTTCATATTCTTGACCAGGATGAATCAAGTTATACTTCTTTTGTAGAACATATGAAACTAAATGTCCTAAAGAAATATTCCTTTTTATTTTCTGTTATGCATGGCCAATTTCAGAAAGCCCATAAAGATAGTCAAGAATAAGTTGGGCTTCATCTATAGGTTTATTGCTAATGATTAAGAAAGTCACCATAGAAAGAAGTGGTGTAATATTGACTCTATCACCAGCTTTTGGAATGATTAAAGTTCTAAGAACATACTGGATGATGCGAGCATTACGGATAAGACCAGATACCCTAGCCACATGCTCAGTTAAACCATTTTCTCTAATCACCCTATTGATTTCATACCATTTATATGTATCATTGGTGATTAAGGTATGGGCTCTACTCCCCTCAATCCTTAAATGTAGAAAAGCTCCTAAGTCATGTTTAGTGATTTCAACTTTTTTTTTGAAAACAAAGAAGCGAATCATAGAGTGGTCAGAATTGAAGGACATATTGGCTAGAAAATAGTGGAAGGTTTCTTTATTATAGAGGTGGAAGAGAGTTAGGATAAAGCGAAATTGAGTTGAAGAAAATAAATGCATTATCTGAAAGGTAATATCTTCTTGAACTAAAATTCGGGAAAGAGTGATTTTGGCAGAAGCAAATCTAGGAAAAGAATCCTCATTTGCTTTTGACAGAAAGTTTTTGGATGAATTCCTATGTGGCTTCTTCGCTAAGACCTTTTGACGCTTACTTTAACTGGCCATTTGAAAATGATCTAGAGTAAGAATGGAGTTGAAAGTGATGTTTAACGTGTAACTATTGAGTTAAAAAGCCAGCCTATTTATTAAAAATGACTTGTTTGTACCAGACGAAAAAATTTTTGTCACGTACGAAAAATCGTTCGTCCTGTACGAAAAAATTTAGTACAGACGATCCAATTTGTCCAAAATGAAACGGCTTTTCGTAATCAATACGACTTATGAAGCATCCTTTCGTACAGACTTTTGACCAATTTGATCGTATAGACGAACACGTGTTCGTCCCAGACGATAAAAAATAAAGATCATTTTAATGTAAGTTGAAACCGTCCCCTACATCGAACCGACATGTGTTCATATAGATGAACCGAAGGTTCGTAAATACGAAGTTCATATTAATAACTATCTTATCCATTCAACTGCTCCATTCATTCATCCCGTCATTTGAAAAATATTTCATCACCGATGATTGTGACGATCGTACAGATGAAGTACATTAAAAACTGCACTCAAATGGGTCAAAATCCGACAGTTTGTCACAATACACAAATCGTCCCGTACGAAATAATTTCGTCCTGGACGATGATGACACAAAAAAAGTTTATTTATGCACGTAAAAAAAAAATAAAAAAAACAAAAAAACCAAAATCAACGATGAAAACACAGACTCTAAAAAGGAAAGAAATCACACAAACAAAATCATAAACACATAAAAAAATTTAATTAATAAACAAACATCAATGTTGCAAAAACATTTTTATTTAAGCATTTATATCAATCACACCAAGCTTTGTTCTTAATCCATTGAAAGTATCAAAGGCTAAAGGTTTTGTAAAAATGTCTGCAAGTTGATTTTTAGTTGTAACATGAATGAGTTCAATTTCTCCCTTGGATACATGATCCCTTATGAAATGATGCCTTATGTCTATGTGTTTGGTTCTTGAATGTTGAATAGGATTTTTAAAAATGCAGATAGCACTAGTATTATCACAATAAATTGGTATAGTGCCTATAGTTAATCCTAAATCAATCAACTGTTGTTTCAACCAAAGTACTTGTGCCACACAACTTCCTAATGCAATGTTTTCAGCTTCAGCAGTAGATAGGGCTACTGAATTTTATTTTCTACTAGACCATGAGACTAATGAATTTCCAATAAATTTACATGTTCAAGAAGTGCTTTTTCTATCCATCATACAGTCTACAAAGTCAGAATCTGAATAACCAATAATTTCAAATGAAGAGCTAAACTTAGGATACCAAATTCCTAAGTTCTGAGTTCTTAGAAAATATCTTAAAATCCTTTTCACTGCGGTCAAATGTCTTTTGGATCTGATTTAAATCTAGCACACTAGAAAATACTAAACATGATATCGGGTCGGCTAGCAGTCAAGTAAAGTAAAGATCCAATTATCCTCTAAATTATTTTTGATCAATAGATTTTCCCTTAGGGTCCTTATCCAACTGAACTGAGGAACTCATTGGAGTACTAACAGGTTTAGCATTGTCCATTTTATATTTTTTGAGGATGTCCTTAACATATTTAGATTGGCTAAGAAATATACCTTACTCAAGTTGCTTAATGCTAAAACCTAGAAAGTAACTTAAGTCTCCCATTAGACTCATCTCAAATTCACTACTCATTATTTTAGAAAAATCATCACAAAGATTTTTATTTGAAGATTCAAAAATGATATCATCCACATAAATTTGAACAATGAGAATATCCTTTCCACATTTCTTCAAAAAAAGAGTTGTATATATATTTCCTTTTTTAAATGAACTTTCAAGTAGGAAGGTGCTCAACCTCTCATACCAAGCCTAGGTGCTTGTTTCAATCCATATAATGCCTTTTTCAACTTGAAAACATGATTTGGGTATTTAGAATTTTCAAAGCCTGGAGGTTGTTCTACAAACACATCCTCTTGAATTACCCCATTTAAAAAGGCAATTTTGACATCCATTTGATACAATTTAAATCTTCTAAAACAGGCAAAGGCTACCAAAACCCTAATTGCCTCAAGTCTGGCTACATGGGAAAAAGTCTCCTCAAAATCAATCCCTTCAATTTGATTATACTCCTTTGTAACTAATCTAGCCTTATTTCTAATGACTACTCCTGAGTCATTCATTTTGTTTTTGAATACCCACTTAGTTCCAACTACACTTTGATCTTTTGGCCTTGTAGTTAATTCTCAAACTTTATTTCTTACAAATTGATTCAACTCTTCTTGCATGGCCAATATCCAAAATTCATTAAAAAGTGCTTGATCAATATTAGTGGGTTCTATAGTTGAAATGAAGGCTGAATGATTGACTTCTTTATTTAATCCACGCCTAGTCCTTACACCCTCACTTGGTTCTCCTATGATTAATTCCCTTGGGTGGTTTTTAGAAAATCTCAAATCTCTAGGCAAAGGGTTTTCTATCTCCAAAATTTCTTCCACATTTTCTTCCAAATTTTCTTCCATATTTATTCTTTCAATCTTTTGGGAGTTATCCTCAATCTCATCATCTACAATATTCGGCTCTTCCAAATTTCCTGATTCATCGAATACAACATGTATGGTCTCTTCTATTCTCAAAGTTCTTTTATTGAATACTC